>NW_012101743.1:4561291-4589697 GCF_000951045.1 Mandrillus leucophaeus | reverse complement strand
TGCAGAAGCTCTTTAGTTTAATTAGATCCCATTTGTCAATTTTGGCTTTTGTTGCCATTGCTTTTGGTGTTTTAGTCATGAAGTCTTTGCCCATGCCTATGTCCTGAATGGTATTGCTTATGTTTTCTTCTAGGGTTTTTATGGTTTTAGGTCTTTCATTTAAATCTTTAATCCATCTTGAGTTAATTTTTGAATAATGTGTAAAGAAGGAGTCCAAATTCAGTTTTCTGCATATGGCTAGCCAGTTTTCCCACCACCATTTATTAAATAGGGAATCTTTCCCCATTGCTTGTTTTTGTCAGATTTGTCAAAGATCAGATGGTTGTAGGTGTGTGGTGTTATTGCTGAGGCTTCTGTTCTGTTTCATTGGTCTATATATCTGTTTTGGTACCAGTACCATGCTGTTTTGGTTACTGTAGCCTTGTAGTATAGTTTGAAGTCCAGTAGCGTGATGCCTCCAGCTTTGTTCTTTTTGTTTAGGATTGTCTTGGCTATACGGACTATTTTTTGGTTCCATATGAACTTTAAAGTATTTTTTTCTAATTCTGTGAAGAAAGCCAATGGTAGCTTGATGGGAATAGCATTGAATCTATAAATTACTTTGGGCAGTATGGCCATTTTCACAATACTGATTCTTCCTATCCATGAGCATGGAATTTTTTCCATTTGTTTCTGCCCTCTCTTACTTCCTTGAGCAGTGGTCTGTTGTTCTCCTTGAAGAGGTCCTTCACATCCCTTGTAAGTTGGATTCCTAGGTATTTTATTCTCTCTGTAGCAATTGTGAATGGGAGTTTACTTATGATTTGGTTCTCTGTTTGTCTGTTATTGGTGTATAGAAATGCTTATTATTTTTGCACATTGATTTTGTGTCCTGAGACTTTGCTGAAGTTGCTTATCAGCTTAAGGAGATTTGGGACTGAGACAATGGGGTTTTCTAAATATACAATCATGTCATCTGCAAAGACAATTTGATTTCCTCTCTTCCTATTTGAATATCCTTTGTTTCTTTCTCTTGCCTGATTTCCCTGGCAGAACTTCCAATACTAGGTTGAACAGGAGTGGTGAGAGAAGGCATCTTTGTCTTGTGCCGGTTTTCAAAGGGAATGCTTCCAGCTTTTGCCCATTCAGTATGATACTGGCTGTGGGTTTGTCATAAATAGCTCTTATTATTTTGAGATACGTTCCATCAATACCTAGTTTATTGAGTGTTTTCAGCATGAAGGAGGTGTTAAATTTTGTCAAAGGCCATTTCTGCATCTTTTGAGATAATCATGTGGTTTTGTCATTGGTTCTGTTTATGTGATGGATTACATTTATTGATTTGTGTATGTTGAACCAGCCTTGCATCCCAGGGATGAAGCTGATTTGATCTTGGTGGAAAAGCTTGTTAATGTGCTGCTGGATTCGGTTTGCCAGTATTTTATTGAGGGTTTTTGCATCGATCTCATCAGGAATATTGGCCTGAAATTTTCTTTTTTCTGTTTTGTCTCTGCCAGGTTTTGGTATCAGGATAATGCTTGCCTTGTAAAGTGAGTTAGGGAGGATTCCCTCTTTTTCTATTGTTTGGAATAGTTGAATGGTATCATCTCCTCTTTGTACCTCTGGTAGAATTCGACTGTGAATCCGTCTGGTCCTGTACTTTCTTTGGTTGGTAGGCTATTAATTACTGCCTAAATTTCAGAACTTGTTATTGGTCTATTCAGATATTCGGCTTCTTCCTGGTTTATAAAAAATAAAAGTAATTCATGGCTCAAGAAGAGTTTAATGTAATCAACTCAGAGATTTCACTGTGCATTCCTTCAGCCCTTTTGCAGAAATATATTTATTAAAAAATATTGCTCCACCCAATCCTATCCCTAAGGAGTCATGCTTTTGAAATGTCAAAACAATCCTTTAACCTCCTTTATCTTTATCTTTGTTTCCTACTTTTCAGGCAATATCTACTCAGAGGAAAGCGGGTTGCAATCCTATGGTGACTCAATTCCCTTAAAAACAGATGTTATGCACAGCTGGGAGTGGTGGCTCATGCCTGTAATCCCAACACTTTGGGAAGCCAAGGTGGGAGAGATCGCCAGGAGTTTGAGATCAGCCTGGGCAACATAGTAAGATCCCATGCTACAAAACTAAAATAAAACATATTTGCTAGGTATGGTCACTTGCGCCTGGTGCCTGTAGTTCCAACTACTCAGGATGTTGAGGCAGGAGAATTCTCTGGGTCCAGGAAGTTGAAGCAGCTGTTAGCCATGATCATGATCATGCCACTGCATTCCAGCCTGAGTGACAGAGCAAGACACTGTCTCGTAAAAAAAAAAAAAAAAAAAAATAGAACCAGTGGTTGTGACATCCTGTCAGAAGCCTTTTGGTGACCTGCAAATCCCATCTGAATTAAAACAAAAACAAAAACACACTTTTTTTTTTTTTTTGAGACAGAATCTCGCTCTGTCGCCCAGGCTGGAGTGCAGTGGCATGATCTCAGCTCACTGCAACTTCTGCCTCCCGGGTTCAAGCAATTCTCCTGCCTCAGCAACCCAAGTAGCTGGGACTACAGGTGCACGCCACCATGCATGGCTAATTTTTGTTGTATTTTTAGTAGAGATGGGGTTTCACCATGTTTCTATTGTTTGGAATAGTTGAATGGTATCATCTCCTCTTTGTACCTCTGGTAGAATTCACCATGTTGGCGAGTCTGCTCTTGAACTCCTGGCCTCAGGTGATCTGCCCACTTCATCCTCCCAAGTTGCTGGGATTACAGGCATGAGCCACAGCACCAGGCCAAAAAAAAAAAAAAAAAAAAAACCAAAAAACTTTTTTGAGATCAATTTATATTTTATTCACTGAATGTTTTATCTGTTTGCCATATGCTATATAATCTTTCAAGTAAATCCAGTTAACTAAATAAGCATTATAGAAATCCCCATAATTTCCTCTAACAAATTATATTGGTTCAGATATGCTGTACTAGTTTTTCTGACACGACAGTCAAACTCCTCAGTTCTTGACCTCTATTGTCACATAAAAATCTTTTAATTATGGATATTTTCAAACACACATAAAAGTATAGAGAATCACACAGTGAAGTTCCAGGTATCCATGACTCAGCTTCAGCAATTACATTCTGCCAATATTAATCATCACTGTTTAATTTTGTTTCTTGGTTCCAAGGCAATTTTGAGCATTAGGCTCTAACTAGGAAAACAGCCATATTCACATTCTCACTTGAAATAAAGCTGTAACCTACATAACAGTTATCTAGATAGAGTCTAAAAGCATCCTTATTCCCATATTTTCCATTTCTAACCAACCTACTCTTCACTCCCTCTCCTCCCCACCCCTGAGCTGCAACCAGGATTTGTCCCAATCAACTAATCTAATCCTTTCAACTATGTAAATATAGGAGAGGAGGACTTTGAGAATAGATTTGCTCAGCACACTACATAAGAGGCAAAATTGCCTTCTGACAAGTTTATATCAGGGCAATCACAATTTCAATTCTTTACTTCCTAGAAAAGTGAACAAACAACAGCATTAGAGCAAAACTTATTTTTTAGCCCTTTAGTTCAAAGATCTGTTTAAAAGCATGCTTAGGCAGGACGTGGTGGCTCACGCTTGTAATCCTAGCACTTTGGGAGGCTGAGACAGGTGGATCACCTGAGCTCAGGAGTTTGAGGCCAGTCTGGCCAACATAGTGAAATCCCATCTCTACTAAAAATACAAAACTTAGCCGGGTGTGGTGGCTCGTGCCTGTAATCCCAGCTACTCCAGAGGCTGAGGCCGGAGAATAGCTTGAACCCAGGAGGTAGAGGTTGCAGTGAGCTGAGATCACACCATTGCACTCCAGCCTGGGTGGCAGAGTGAGACTGCATTTCAAAAAAATAAATAAATAAAAGAAAAATAAAAGCATGCCTAGTGTCTATGTATGTAAAAGTGGATGTTAGGCAAAGAAGGCCAGAATAGCAAGACTCAGAGTGCATACAATGAAGGAGGATTAAGTTACAGATATTGGGAAGGGGGCCAATAGCTCTAGGGTCCCTCTGGGAGCCTATGTCTCCTCTAATCTTCCAAACAACTTCAGGTATAATCTAATTCCCATATTACATATGAGGAAACTGAGAAAACTCAAACCTCAGGAGTCCTGTGGCTCAAAGCACCCAGCTTGGGAAAGTTGAAGGAAAGAATTGAATCTTATCTGACTCCAAAGTCATGTTCTTTCTACCTAAGTGGTAGGGTCAGGAGCGCTAGACCCTCACACAGGGAATTGATTGGGGTCTTCAGGACAATCCCTTTGGAGAGCTGAGCCTGAAAACAAATGCCACTTTGTAATGAGACTTTCTCTCTCTCCTACCAGATGGTCCCCTAAATTAGTTGAAGCCTGTGGGCCTTAAATATAAAACAGGAGGATGCATTTTGATTATAATACAGCAGTTTGATTTAGTTACAAGTGTTATGCTTAAAATGGTAGAATGTGATTGACTTATGGCATTTTCTTTTTAAAGGATAGGACAGTTCTTTGTGCATGGTCAGCCCAATCCCTGACGGCTTGGCTGCTGTCCATAACAAACAGAACTACACCAGACAGACCTCAAAAGACAAGGGTTCTATAGCCATTTCCCTGAGGCATCCCTGGGCTACAGCACCTTCACGCAATCTACACTGCTGATGTTGATTCTATGAGACCCACTGGTGGCAGCTCTTGCTGTTCATCACTTGACCAGAACTAGGCAAGAAGTATTTCCTCAAGAAGCCCCCAGTTTACTGGAGTAACATCCACCCATTTCCTTCTTCAACATTAGTATTTACTCTATCCTGCCTGGATCTAGAAGCTGATCCCTCTGAACTAAAGATCTTCCCTTTTCTTCCCAACCGAGTGGGGGGACAAGAGGGAGATTTAAAACTTGCTTCTCTTTTACTCACATTTAGTATGACTATTTTCTCAAAATGTAAAGGCCCATTCATCCAGAGCTAGAAAAAAATACTGCTCTCACATCTAACTTTGGAACTGAGAAGTCAGTCTTTATTCAAACACACACGTTTCCTCCACAAAGCATAGCAGTTGGGGTGGAATGAAGGCAGCAGTGAAGTCTACTGAGGATCCAACAAGGACAGAGAGAAAAGCAATGCTGAAAGGAAGTGAAGGGCAGTCTCTCTCAGGGAAGGCTGAGGTGAGTGGATCATCTGAGCTAAAGAGTTCGAGACCAGCCTGGCCAAGATAACAAAACCCTGTCTCTACTAAAAATATAAAAATTAGCCAGGAGTGGTGGGTCACGCCTGTAATCCCAGCTACTTGGGAGGCTGAGGCAGGAGACTTGCTTGAACCCAGGAGGCAGAGGTTGCACTGAGCCAAGATTGTGCCATTGCACTCCAGCCTGGGTGACAGACTGAGACTGTGTCTCAATAAATAAATAAATAAACAAATAAATAAATAAAATAAAAATGAAAGCATACCTAGTGCCTACGCACGTCTCCCAGGGAAGACAGAAGATGCAATCAGAGCGTTAAGCAGGCACTAGTGAGAAAGATGAATTCATGGTTGAGGAGAAAGAACTAAGTATTGAACAGGCGTGGTGGCTCACACCTGTAATCCCAGCGCTTTGGGAGGCAGAGGTGGGCAGATCGCCTGAGCTCGGAAGTTCGAGACCAGCCTGGGCAGCATGGTGAAACCCCATCTCTACTAAAATACAAAAAATTAGCCGGGTGTGGTGGTGCATGCCTGTAGTCCCAGCTACTTGGGAGGCTGAGGCACGAGAATCGCTTGAGCCCGGGAAGTGGAGGTTCCAGTGACCTGAGATGGTACCACTGCATTCCAAAAAAATAAAATAAAATAAAATAACTAAGTACCAAGCACTATGCTAGATGTTTGATATGCATAAAGTAAGGAGGGACTGGAAATGGGGAGGAATGTATGAATGCTATTACACTATTTCAGGCAAGAAGTGATGAAGGACTTAATAAAGTGGTGGCAGTTTGAAAAGAAAAAAATGGATGCAAGATTCACTGTGAAGGGAGAATTGACCTGACAGCAACTGACTGGACCTAGAGGTTAGGGAGAAGGAGAAAACCAAGAGAACTTTGCATGTTCACAATAAGTAACTGGGAAGATAAGAGGACATTAATAGGAAAACAATTGTCAGGAGATGGATGTAGGTGAGGTTGATCAATTTGATTTTGGATCTATTTAATATTTTTAAATCTTTATTATGCAAGTTTTCAAACAGAGAGAAAAATAGAGAGAATAGATATTGAAGCCCTATATACCCATTACCTAGCTCAACAATTATCACCTCATGGTCAATTTTGTTTCATCAATCTTACCTATTCCTCCCCTTCCTGAATTGAACTTGGAACTTTTTTTATTTTTTCAAATGTATGTTTTTTTGGGTTTTGTTTGTTTGTTTTTTGAGATGGAGTCTGGCTCTTTTACTCAAGCTGGAGTGCAGTGGTGCAACCTCGGCTCACTGCAACCTCTGCCTTCCGGGTTCAAGCGATTCTCCTGCCTCAACCTCCCGAGTTGCTGGGATTACAAGTGCACGCCACCACATCTGGCTATTTTTTTTTTTTTTTTTTTTTTTGAGACAGAGTCTTGCTCTGTTGCCCAGGCTGGAGTGCAGTGGCGTGATCTCGGCTCACTGCAGGCTCCACCTCCCAGGTTCATGCCATTCTCCTGCCTCAGCCTCCCGAGTAGCTGGGACCACAGGTGCACACCGCCATGCCCGGCTAATTTTTTGTATTTTTAGTAGAAACAGGGTTTCACCAAGTTAGCCAGGATGGTCTTGATCTCCTGACCTTGTGATTCGCCCGCCTTGGCCTCCCGAAGTGCTGGGATTACAGGGGTGAGCCACTGTGCCCAGTCACACATGGCTAATTTTTTGTATTTTTAGTAGAGACAGGGTTCCACCATGCTGGCCAGGCTGGTCTCGAACTCCTGACCTCGTGATCCACTGGCCTCAGCCTCCCAAAGTGCTGAGATTACAGAAGTGAGCCACAGCGCCTGGCCTCGAATGTATTTATTTTTTAAATTTACATGTAAAGTTGTTTATATTTATCGTGTACAACATGATGTTTTTGAAGTATATAAACATTGTAGAATGGTTAAATTCAGCTAATTAACAACTACAGAATCTCACATAGTTAATCATTTTTTTGCAGTGAAAGCACATAACATCAACTATCTTTACATTTTTCAAGGATACAATATATCCTTATTAACTATAGTCACCTTGCTGTATCAGAGATCTCTTGAACTTATTCCTCCTATCTAACTGCAAATATGTATCCTTTGACCAAACTCCCCCCAACCCTTCTTCCTGTTAATCCCCCCAGCCACTGGCAACCACTATTCTACTCTACTTCTAAGGGATCCATTTGTCTTCCTGTGCCTGGATTATTTCACTTAACATAATATCCTCCAGATTCATCCATACTGTCACAAATTACAGAATTACCTTCTTTTTGGTGGCTGAATAGTGTTCCATTGTGTATACATACTGCACTTGACCCATTCATTCACTGTTGGACACTTAGATTGGTTCCATATCTTGGCTATTATGAATAGTGCTGAAATGGACATGGATGTCAAATATCTCCTCAACATACTAATTTGATTTTTCTTGGATAAATACCCAGTAGTGGGATTGCTAGATCATATAGTAACTCTACTTTTAATTTTTTGAAGAACCTCCATACTGTTTTCTGAATTAAATTATTTTGAAGTAAATCCCAGACATCATATGATATAATCTAAGATTCACTATATATTTCTAATTACAATTACATACAATTATCTCAACTAAAAAATTTTTTTGAGGCAGGGTCTCACTCTGATGCCCAGGCTGGAGAGCAGTGGCAAAAACACAGCTCACTGAAGTCCCAACCTCCTAAGCTCAAATGATCCTCTCGCCTCAGCCTATCGATTAGCTGGGACCTCAGGTGCATGCTAATTTTTTTAAATTTTCTGCAGAGACAGAGTCTTGCCATGTTGCCCAGGCTGGCCTCAAACTCCTAGGCTCAAGCAATCCTCCTGCCATGGCCTCCCAAAATGCTGAGATTACAGGCTTGAGCCTCCATGCCTGGCCGCCTAAAAATTAACATTAAGCCTGTAATGTCGTCAAATATCCATTAAGCATTTAAATGTTCTCAATCATTTACTTGTTTGTTTATAGTTGATTGCTTGAAATCAGGATCCAAATAAGCAGATTCATTAAATGTTGGATTCTATCTGAAACAGTCATATGGAGATATCAAGCAGGCAATTGAAATTTCAGGTCCAAAACTCAAGGAAGACATAGAGGCCAGAAATACAGATTTGGAAATCATCCTCCCAGAGGGAGTAGTTGAAGCTATTTGACTAGATGAAGCTATTGAGTAGATATCATAGGGGGAGAATATAGCAATAAAAATGACCTAAGGAGAGAAATTCAGAATGACTATATTTGGGAAGAAGAGAAAGAGATACCAAGAATGGGGATGAGGAGGGAATAGTTTGAAAGAAAAGAGAAGTTGAAAGGTTGGATTGGGTGCAGTGGCTCACGCCGGTTAATTCCAGCACTTTGGGACATGGTGGGAGGATGGCTTGAGGCCAGGAGTTTGAGACCAGCTTGGACAACGTAGTGTCTCTACCAAAAAAAACTATAAACAAACAAGTAAATGATTGAGGAAGAAAAGAAAAGTTGAAAACAAGACAGTGGTGTTGTAACTGAAACCAAGAAATGAAATCTTTGCAGGAGGGAAGACCTGATTTCCATCAAAAGAGCCTTGGGCTAGGACTTACTCCCTGCTCTATTGTGTGACTTTCTGGATGTGTTATGTGTAGCAAATTGCCTCCCTAAGGCCAAGATTCTTCAGATGTAAAAAATGAACAAAACCAGTCTTTCCGGTTAAAATGCAGCTATGAGGATCAAGTAAGAATGCATGTGAAGAAGGCCCTTGTTGGCTATAAAGCACTGGACAAATATGAGAGACTGTTCATTCGTAGACCTTTATTATTATGTTTATAAACAATGTGAAAATGTAATTTAACTGTTGAATGGAGGATTTGAATATTGGAAAATTCTGAATCTGAAAGGCCGTAATTCTTCAAAAATCTCATGAGATACAGCTGGTTTTTATTGAGCATCTACCGTGTGCTAGGCACTGTTTTAAACCCCCTACATACCTTACCTTATTTAATCCTCACGAAAACTTTATGAGATAGGTACTATTATTGTTTTACAGATGAGGAAGCTACGGTTGAGAGAAGCAAACTGATTTGTCCCAGGTCACACAGCTAGGAAGTGGTAGGACCAAATATCAAAACCAAGTCTTTCCCATCTCAGAGCAGGACCTCTTAATCACAACCCTAAGCTTCCTCTTTAAAATATGCCTTGGAAAATTAGATCACCATATTGCAACCCTAGTGAATTACCAGTTTAGATATTGAGCATCAAAGGCAGCTATCATCACAAAGAGAGACAACCAGACATTATGTATCTCCTGAGTGAAACACACACCACCCGCTATGAAGCAGTTTTGCCTTTTAAAAAATGACTATGCGCGGTGGCTGACGCCAGTAATCCCAGCACTTTGGGAGGCCGAGGCAGGCGGACCACGAGGTCAGGAGATCGAGAGCAGCCTGGCCAACATGGTGAAACCCCATCTCTACTAGAAATACAAAAATTAGCCCAGCATGATGGCGGGCACCTGTAATCCCAGCTACTCAGGAGGCTGAGGCAGGAGAATCATCCCTTGAACCTGGGAGGTGGAGGTTGCAGTGAGCCAAGATCATGCCACTGCACTCCAACCTGGGAGACAGAGCAAGACTCCATCTCAAAAAAAAAAAAAAAAAAAAGCCTGGGCAAGTTTGGTGGCTCATGCCTGTAATCCCAGCACTCTGGGATGCTGAGGCAGGAGAATCCCTTGAGCCCAGGAGTTCGAGACCAGCCTGGGCAATATAGTGAGACAAGGGAGACTTCGTCTCTACAAAAAATAAAACTAAAAAAATAGTTGAGTGTCTTGGCACATACTTGTAGTTAAGGCCACTCAGAAGGCTGAGGCAGGAGGATTGCTTGAGCCCAGCAATTTGAGGCTGCAGTGAGCCATGATTGTGCCACTGTACGCCAGCATGGGCAGCAAAGTGAGACCCTGTATCAAAAAAAATATTGATCCTGAATCTAGCATAGCCTTGAGATTAAGCTTAGTGTTGCCAGATAAAATTCAGGATGCCCAGTGAAAATTGAATTTCAAATAAACATATATATATATATAGAGAGAGAGAGAGAGAGAGGAGAGTTTATTTATTTATATGTTATATAGTTCACATATTTTTTATATATATATATATATATATATTAGTGTAAGCACATCCCAAGCAATATTTAGTATGTCCCATACATTATATTTGGGACATGCTTATACTACAAAACCATTCATTGTTTATCTGAAATTAAATTTAACTAAGAGTCCTGCATTTATCTTTGCTAAATCTGGCAACCACACTTTACTTTTCTTTTTCTTTTTGTTTTTTTGAAACGGGGTCTCACTCTGTCGCCAGAATGGAGTGCGGTGGCGCGATCATAGGCTGAAGTTAGCTCACTGCAGCCTCCATCTCCTGGGCTCAGGCAATCCTCCCACCTCAGGTTCCCAAAGTGTTGGGATTACAGGCGTGAGCCACCATCACACCAGGCCCAGCCCTACTTAAGATCCAACTACCTGTTTATGAGGAACACAAAAGACAGAGAAATATATTAAAGGAACCAGGACGAGGCAATCAGCACTAGACTAGGTAAAGGTACAAGAAAACAAGGCTGGGTGCAGTGGTTCATGACTGTAATCCCAGCACTTTGGGATGCCGGGGCAGGACGATCACTTCAAGCCAGGAGTTCAAGACCACTCTGGGCAACAAAGTGCATTTCTACAAAAAATTTTTAAAAACATCTGGGTTTAGTGGCACAAGCCTGTAGTCCCAGCTACTTGGGAGGCTGAGGCAGGAGAATCACTTGAGCCCAGGAGTTTGAAGCTACAGTGAGCTATGTTTATACCACTGCACTCCTGACTGGGTGACAGAGTGAAACCCTGGCTCTAAAACAAACAAAAAAGACAAACAACCAGATTTCTTCAATAAATACATATCAAGGGGAGAAAGAGAGAGAAGAAACTTATAGACAACAGAGAACTAAGAGACACAAAAACAATCAAAATGTGAAGACTATTTGGATTCTGATTCAGACTGTTAAAAAATCACATTTGTGATATTGGTAATTTGAACACAGACTGAATGTTTGATTATATTGAGGAATTTTTTAGTTGTTCTAGTGGTATTGTGGGTTTTTCTTAAGAATTCCTTATGTCTTATAGAGACATGGAGAAATGTTTATGGATGAAATTATATAAAATTATATAACATTCAGGAGACACTTTTGAATAATCTAGAAAGGAATGAAATACGGGTACAGGTATAACTAGACTGGCTTTGAGTTGATGATGTTAAATCTACATAAAAAGCGATTTCATTATAGTTTTTTTTTCTACTTTTGTATATGTTTGAAATTACCCATAATAAAAAAGTTTAAATAATCTTTAACACAATGCTGGATGTATTGCAAACACTTAATATATGTTTACTGGAGGGTAAATGGGTTTGTTAATTTAAAAAAGAAAGCTCTGGTTGGGCGCTGTGGCTCACGCCTGTAATCCTAGCACTTTGGGAGGCCAAAGAGGGTGGATCACTTGAGGTCAGAAGTTCAAGACCAGCCTGGCCAACATGGTGAAACCCTGTCTCTACTAAAAATACAAAAAAATTAGCCAGGCATGGTGGTGCACCTGTAATCCCAGCTACTTGGGAGGCTGAGATTCGAGAATCGCTTGAACCCAGGAGGCAGAGGTTGCAGTGAGCTGAGATGGTGCCACTGCACTCCAGCCTGGGCAACAGAGTGAGACTCTGACTCAAGAATAAAAAAAAAAACTCTCAGATGGCCACCAAATAAAAAAAAATTTTTTTTGAAATGAAATTACAAGCATGAATATGCCTGAGCACACAAATGAGATCCGTTTAAAGATTATACTACACACAAATGGAAACAATAATACATTTGTTCAGACAAGAGAGTTTGTTTATTGAACATGAACAGTTGAGAAACTCTGGGCAGAAGAGGTACATATATTATAGATACTTTATTAAGGTAATCACAGAAAATATTTTTAACCCTTCAAAAAGATGTTATGCAGAAAATTCACTGTAGATGTCCTTTAATATTTTTTATTCCAGTGAACTCTTGTGGAAAGCTGTCTTAATTTCCCAAAGGCCTTTGGGCAGATTTGAGTGCTCACTTGCAAGTGAATCACTAATTACTGGAAGTTAATGACCTCTCATGCTGAATAATGCATGCGCTTGATAGAAGAGCCTTACCCAAAATGCAGTGTTGTCAGTTTTTAATGCATTCTTGCCTTGCCTGCTGTGTACATGAAGGCAACCAAATTCAAAGCAACTCTCCCACACAAGGTGTGGCTTACTGTGTTTAAGGAAGTGTTTAGTGCAGGTTAGTGAAATAAGCTCTCTATTTTATGCTTAATATTCTATTATATGGATGTACCATAATAAATTCAAACATTCCCTTATTAATGGCTATTTCCTACTTTTGCTATTACAAATAAGAATATCCAGTTTCAATTTTCTGCATATGGCTAGCCAGTTATCCCAGCACCATTTGTTGAATAGGGAGTCCTTTCCCCATTGCTTGTTTTTTGTTTGTTTGTTTGTTTTGTTTTTTGCTTTTTGTTTTTTTGTTTTAACTTTGCCAAAGATCAGATGGTTGTAGGTGTGAAGCCTTATTTCTGAGCTCTCTATTCTGTTCCGTTTGTCTACGTGCCTGTTTTTGTACCGGTACCATGCTGTTTTGGTCACTGTAGTCCTGTAGTATCATTTGAAGTCAGGTAGCTTGGTGCCCTTAGCTTTGTTCTTTTGCTTAGGGTTGCCTTGGCTATTCAGGCTGTCTTTTGGTTCCATATGAATTTTTAAATTGTTTTTTCTAATTATCTGAAGAATGCCATTGGTAGTTTGTTAGGAATGACATTGAATCTGTAAATTTCTTTGGGCAGTATGGCCATTTTAACAATATTGATTCTTCCTATCTGTGAGCGTGGAATGTTTTTCCATTTGTTTGTGTCATCTCTGGTGTCTTTAAGCAGTGTTTTGTAGTTCTCTTTGTAGAGTTCTTTCACCTCCCTGGTTAGCTGTATTCCTAGGTATTTCATTCTTTCGTGGCTATTGTGAATGAGGTTGTGTTCCTGATTTGGCTCTCAATTGGATGTTGTTGGTATATAGGAATACTACTGATTTTTGTACATTGATTTTGTATCCTGAAACTGCTGAAGTTATCAGATCAAGGAGCTTTTGGGCAGAGACTATGGGGTTTTCTAGATGTAGAATCATATCATCCACAAACAGGAACGGTTTGACTTCCTCTCTTCCTATTTGGATGTCATTTATTTCTTTCTCTTGCCCGATTGTCCTGCCCAGAACTTCCAATACTATGTTGAATAGGAGCGATGAGAGACGGCATCCTTGTCTTGTGCCGGTTTTCAAGGGGGAATGCTTTCAGCTTCTGCCCATTCAGTATGATGGTGGCTGTGGGGCTGTCATATATGGCTCTTATTATTTTGAAGTATGTTCCTCTTCATTACACCATACACAAAAATCAACTCAATGTAATCCCAGCACTTTGGGAAACCGAGGCAGGCAGATCACAATGTCAGGAGTCTGAGACCAGCCTGACCAACATGGTGAAACCCCGTCTCTACTAAAAATACAAAAATCAGCCGGGCATGCTGGCACATGCCTGTAATCCCAGCTACTCAGGAGGCTGAGGCAGGAGAATCGCTTGACCCTGGGAGGCGGAGGTTGCAGTGAGCTGAGATTGCACCACTGCACTCCAGCCTGGGTGACAGAGCAAGGCTCCGTCTCAAAAAAAATAAAATAAAATAAAAAGAAAAATAATTAAACTCAAGATGAATTAAAGACTTAAATGTAAAACCTAAAACTATGAAAACCTGAAAGATAACCTAGAAAATACTAAATGGCATAGACCCTGGCAAAGATTTCATGACAAAGATGCCAAAAGCAATTGCGACAAAAACAAAAATTGACAAATAGGACCTAATTATCCAAAGAGCTTCTGCACAGCAAAAGAAACTCTCAACAGAGTAAACAGACAACCTACAAAATGGGAGAAAATATTTGCAAACTATGTATCCAACAAAGGTCTAATATCCAGAATCTATAAGGAACTTAAATGAATGTACAAGCAAAAACCAACACCATTAAAAAGTGGGCAAAGGACAGTGATATGGTTTGGCTTTGTGTCTCCACCCAAATCTCATCTTGAATTGTAATCCCCACATGTCCACGGAGAGACCTGGTGAAAGGTGAATGGATCATGAGGATGGTTTCCCCCATGCTGTTCTCATGATAGTGAGGGAGTTCTCACTAGAGCTGATTGTTTTAAATGTAGCACTTCCTCACTCTTCCTCTCTCTCTCTCTCTCTCTCCTGCCACCATGAGGAGACATGCCTTGCTTCCCCTTCACCTTCCACTATGATTGTTTGTTTCCTGAGGCTTCTCTAGCCATGCAGAACTGTGAGTCAGTCCAGGAGCGGTGGTTCAAGCCTGTAACCCCAGCACTTTGGGAGGCCAAGGTGGGTGGATCACCTGAGGTCAGGGGTTCGAGACCATCCGGGTCAACATGGTGAAACCCCGTCTCTACTAAAAATACAAAACTTAACTGGGTGTGGTGGCATGTGCCTGTAGTCCAAGCTACTCAGGAGGCTGAGGTGGGAGAATTGCTTGAACCTGGCAGGCAGATGTTGCAGTGAGCCGAGATTATGCCACTGCACTGCAGCCTGGGCAACAGAGTGAGACTGTCTTAAATAAATAAATACATAAATACATAAATAAAAGGAGTGTGAGTCAATTAAACCTCTTTCCTTTATAAATTACCCAGTCTCAGGTAGTATCTTTATAGCAGTGTGAAAACAGACTAATACAGACATGAACAGGCACTTCTCAAAAGAAGACATACGTGTGACCAACAAATACATGAAAAAATGCTCATCACTAATCTTTACAGAAATGTACATCACAACCACAATGGGATACCATCTTGTGCCAGTCAGAATGGCTATTATTAAAAAGTCAAAAATAACGGATGCTGGTAAGGTTGTGGAGAAAAGGTAACATTTATACGCTTCTGGTGAAAATGTAAATTAGTTGAGCAATTGTGGAAAGCAGTGTGGTGATTCCACAAAGCGCTTAAAACAGAATTACCATTTGACGTAGCCATCCCATTATTGAGAATATACCCAAAGGAATATAATTCATTCTACCATAAAGACATATGCATGCATATGTTTATTGCAGCACTATTCACAACACCAAAAACATAGTATCAACCTAAATGCCCATCAATGGTAGACTGGCTGAAAAAAATATGGCACGTATATACCATGGAATACTACACAGCCATAAAAAAGAATGAGACTATGTCCTTTGCAGCAACATGGATGGAGGTGAAGTCATTCTTATAAGCAAACTAACATAGGAACAGAGAATAAAAAATACCACATGTTCTCTTTTTTATTTTTTGAGACAGAGTCTCGCTGTGTCACTCAGGCTGGAGTGCAGTGGTGCGATCTCGGCTTACTGCAACCTCTGTCTCCCAGGCTCAAGCAATTCTCCTGCCTCAGCCTCCCGAGTAGCTGGGACTGCAGCTGTGCGCCACCATGCCCAGCTAATTTTTTGTATTTTCAGTAGAGATGGGGTTTCACCATGTTGGCCAGGTTGGTCTCAAACTCCTGACCTCAAGCAAACCCCCGTCTTGGCCTCCCAAAGTGCTGGGATTACAGGCGTGAGCCACCGTGCCGTGCCTTTTCTTTTTTTATTTTTATTTTTATTTATTTATTTATTTATTTATTTGAGACAGAGTTTCGCTCTTGTTGCCCAGGCTGGAATGCAACAGTGTAATCTTGGCTCACTGCAACCTCTGCCTCCCAGGTTCAAGCAGTTCTCCTGCTTCAGCCTCCTGAGTAGCTGTGATTACAGGCATGTGCCACCACGCCCGGCTAATTTTATATTTTTAGTAGAGACGGGGTATCACCATGTTGGTCAGGCTGGTTTCGAACTCTTGACCTCAGGTGATCCGCCTGCTTTGACCTCTCAAAGTGCAGGGATTACAGGCGTGAGACACCACACCTGGCCGCATATTCTCATTTATAAGTGAGAGTTAAACGAGAACACGTGACACAAAAAGGGGAACAACAGACACCAGAGATTACTTGAGGGTGGAGGGTGGGAGAAGGAGAAGATTTAAAAACTGACTATTGGGAACTATGCTTATTACCTGGGTGACAAAATAATTTGCATGCCAAACCCCCAAGACATGTGGTTTACCTGCCTAGGAATTGGAGGCTGTAGTGAGCCATGATTACACCACTACACTCCAGCCTGGGTGTCAGAGTAAGACCCTGTCTCTAAACAAAAACAAAACAACAACAACAACAAAATAATGCATTTGCCCCTGTTTCTGTGGGAGAGATTACTAGAATGGGTTTGCTAGGCCAAAAAGTATGAACATCTTAATTTTAATAGATACTAATTGCACATATTTTTTAAATTAGGGCTGAGATATGGAATGTTGTTTAAAAAAATGCCATTACCGGCTGGGCGTGGTGGCTCATGCCTGTAATCTCAGCACTTTGGGAGGCCGAGGCGGGTGGATCACCTGAGGATGAGAGTTCTAGACCAGCCTGACCAATGTGGTGAAACCCTGTTTCTACTAAAAATACAAAAATTAGCTAGGTGTGGTGGCATGCGCCTGTAGTCCCAGCTGCTTGGGAGGCTGAGACAGGAGAATTGCTTGAACCTGGGAGATGGAGGTTTCAGTGAGCCAAGATCACACCACTGCACTCCAGCCTGGGTGACAGAGTGAGACTCTGTCTCAAAAAAAAATAAATAAATAAAAAAATAAATCATAAGTCAATCATCTCACTAACTTTATCTAAAATGCTAAGTATATTTAAGTTATTTGTCAAGCAAAGAACTGGGTTCTTAGAAAATTTCTCATTAACAGCGCTTTTGATGTTGAAAATCCCATGGTTTATTCTGTTTCAGAGCATCTTGTGTCAATTTTTTTTTTTTTTTTTTATGACGGAGTCTCATTCTGTCACCCAGGCTGGAGTGCAGTGGCACGATCTCAGCTCACTGCAATCTCCGCCTCCCGGTTTCAAACAAGTCTCCTGCCTCAGCCTCCGGAGTAGCTGGGATTACAAGCGTGTGCCACCAAGCCCAACTAATTTTTGTATTATTAGTACAGACGGGGTTGGCCAGGCTGGTCTCGATTTCCTGACCTCAGGTGATCCACCCGTCTCGGCCTCCCAAAGTGTTGGGATTATAAGCGTGAACCACTGCATCTGGCCAAAAATGAATTTTAAAAGACAGATCGGTGGCTCACACCTGTAATCCCAGCACTGTGGAAAGCCGAGGCAGGTGGAACACCTGAGGTCAGGAGTTCGAGACCAGCCTGGCCAACATGGCGAAACCCCGTCTCTACTAAAAACAAAAAAAATTAACCGGACATAGTGGCGCATGCCTGTAATCCTAGCCACTCGGGAGGCTGAGGCAGGAGAATCACTTGAAACCGGGAGATGGAGGCTGCAGTGAACCGGGATCCCGCCATTGCACTCCAGCCTGGGCAAAAAGAGCGAAGAAACTCGGTCTCAAAAAAAAAAAAAAAAAAAGACACATCACATCAAATATTTTGTGGAAAGAGAGCTCTGCACTCCTAATTAGAAGACCTGAGGGCCAGGTGTAGTGGCTTACGCCTGTAATCCCAGCACTTTGGGAGGCCGAGGCGGGTGGATCACCTGAGGTCAGAAATTCAAGACCAGCCTGGCCAACCCTGTCTCTACTAATAATACAAAAATTAGCCGGGCGTGGTGGCGGGCTCCTGTAATCCCAGCTACTAAGGAGGCTGAGGTAGAAGAATCGCTTGAACCCGGGAGGCAGAGGTTGCACTGAGCCAAGATCGCGCCATTGCACTCCAACCCGGGCAACAAGAGCGAAACTCCGTCCCAAAAAAAAAAAGAGAGAGACCTGGATTCCAGTCACACCTCTGCCATTAACTTGCTGTGTGGCCTTTTGAAATTTCCTTATCCTTTTTAGGCCTGGTTCCTCAGCTGTAGTTCTACCATTCATTAATTCCACTAATATTTACTGACCACTGCCTGCTGGCACTGTGGTTAAGTACTAGAAATACTGGGGTGAATACTAACAGCCAGTACTTTTTAGTAAACGCTTATTCTAGGCCTGAAATTTTGCTAACGGAGTCATATGCACTATCTCATCTAATTTTCTATGAAATAGGCACTACTGTGACATTTTCTGTACTTTACAAATGAGGGAACTGAGGCACAGCGAGGTGAAGTAATTTTCCCAGAATATCAAAAGGTGTGGTGAAGACAGGATTGGATTCCAGGCAGTGGGGCTTCAGATCTCATTCCAGTAATCATAAGAAACCCTTGATGCCATAATTGCACGACTATTTCAGTGGCCTGCGTTTTGGTCTCAGCCCAGGAGTACTAGGGGAGTGGGCAATATGAGGGTTCAAGGACGCAGGGGTACATCAGAGAAACCATCAAGAGGTCTGATAACAAGCGACACTGGGAGCAAGAATCTCTCGCTCTCGCAATTTCCATGCCAGGAAGGTGAAGTAGGAGGTGTCAGCGAGTCGTACGCACGGCCTCCTCTCTGGGCGTCCCGCTGGGTAAAGGGGAGCGTACGGGTCACGTAGGCCTAAAGCACGTCTCTGAACTCGGTAGGGGGCGGGGAGAAAGGGCACGCAGTGTGCGCGCAATGTGCGCGCACCGTGCGCGCCGGCCCTTCCGACGCCTGAGCGGGCGGGCAAACGGACGGCTCCGCCCAGTCGCGGGCTCCTTTGCCCCGCCTTCGCGGCGCCCGTTTCCTGGCCCTCCCCACCTTAAGCGAGACCAACGAGAGGACACCGCCTGCGGCTAGAACATCCCGGCCAGGAGCGCAACCGAGTGGCGCGCCAACGTGAGAGGAAACCCGTGCGCGGCTGCGCTTTCCTGCCCCTAAGCCGTTCTAGACGCGGGTGAGTGGCGGGGCCTTGACCCCCACCCCGAGCGCACCCTGACTCCCCTCCGTCTCTTGGGGGAGGCCTGGGCCCCAGCCCTCTCCCAGCATGCTCCACGCGGGATGCTTGGGCAGGTGCAGCGGGAGGCTTGTCAGCACAGGAGACCGAGAGCCTTCTTCCTGGGGGCGCTCTCTTGGTCCTTCAGAGGGATCTCTAGGTTACCATGTCCTCCCTCTCACTTTTCTTCCCTATTTCGTCTTCCTTTTCCGTACTTCACCTCAACTACCTTCATCCAAAAAGGTTCCTCTAAAAACCATTGGGGTAGTTTCAGTTTCATTTGTGCTCGTGTGCAGTTTTAAATTTCCTTCTGCACAAAGTATCCTATCATATGCATCCCTACTGTTACATTTTTTGCCTCTCTGATGGGGAAAAAAATCTCCTTAGAATAATTTTTGCAAATTATTGTGTTTAAAATGTGTAGACTTACTGAGTTTTGATCCCTATTTTTGCAGCCAGAAGTAGGATCGCCATCAGGAAGAATTCTGACACATATAGCATAATTGAGCAAAGAAACTGTGTGAATTATGTATTGGCCAGAAATAATGAAAACTGCGTGACATGAAATACAAAAATCCTATATAAATTAATTTTAGGGTGCACCTGACAAATTTTTTGTTTGTTTGTTTTGAGACAGAGTCTCGCTCTTGTCGCCCAGGCTGGAGTGCTGTGGTGCGATCTTGGCTTACTGCAACCTCCATCTCCCGGGTTCAAGCGATTCAGCCTCCTGAGTAGCTGGGATTACAGTCATATGTCACCATGCCCGGCTAATTTTTGTATTTTTAGTAGAGACAGGGTCTCACCATGTTAGCCAGGCTGGTCTTGAACTCCTGACCTCAGGTGATCCACCCGCCTCGGCCTCCCAAAGTGTTGGGATTACAGGCGTGAGCCACCGTGCACAGCCGACAATTCTAATATTATGCAGCGCTTGTTTTCTGTCACTTCTCTTCTTAGAACTGTGTTTATTGACCAAGTTCTGTGAGTGACAGAGGAAAGCCTTCCTGCCTCTTGCGCCACCCACCACTCAGAAATTACATCTGCCAAACTATTCCACACCTTGTCTTTCTGGTAAAGTCAAAATTCCATTTCCTCTAGAAGAAAACCATAGGAGTGGTTTCCTTGTAACAATATGGTGCTGTTGGGTGCAAAACATCAGTTATGGTCAACAGATCCCACTTTTTTTCCATTTGTATGAAAACAAGGATATTCAGTAACCCATTTATCAAACTCTAATGTGGTAGAAGCACTATGGCAATTATTCTGTAATGGAAAAAAACATTAAACTGATTCGAGAAATGTGGTTTCTAATCCACTTCTACCACTGTCTGACTGTGTGACTGAATCAGTTACTTAACCTCTGTGGACTTCCATTTTCTCTCTGTAAAATGAGAGAAGTGACTGACATTGGGTAGCTTTCTAAGGCTCCTTTCAACCATAAGAGAAAACGGGGAAATCTAAGTAGCTCAATAGATCGCTTTTTTCTGAAGATGGAGGGAAGACTGGAAAATTCAGCCTTTACTAGAATAAATGGTTAACATACAATTTTTTTGAACAAGTGTATTTAATATCAGCTTTTAATTTCTTTATTTATTTTTTCTGAGACAGAGTCTCACTCTGATGCCCTGGCTACAGTGCCATGGTGAGATCACAGCTCACTGCAGCCTCCACCTCCCAAGTTCAAGAGATTCTTGTGCCTCAGCTTCCTGAGTAACTGGGATTACAGGCACCCACCACCACATCTGGCTAACTTTTTGTATTTTGGGTAGAGAGAGGGTTTCACCATGTTGCCCAGGCTGGTCTCGAACTCCTGAGCTCAAGGGATCCACCCACCTCAGCCTCCCAAAGTGCTGAGATAACAGCCATGAGCCACTGCATCCAGCTCTTAATTTCTAATTGAAATAAAAGTGTAAAGTTTTCCGTTTTTACTTCCCCAAAGAAGAAGAAAATTCGTTTTGAGGAAATAAAAATGTTTATTAATAGGCCCCAGATATGTCTATCAATATTCCTTTTTCATCCAAAAAATGCAACTTTTTATTACAGGCTTCTATTACATCAGTAGTTGGGATACTGTATTGGAAACCATTTAGTTTTAGGAACAAAAGGGTAAATATTAACATATATGATGTTATTCTCAAGAAACTTGGTTTAGATTTACTCAAAACACTTAAGGACAGCAGCCATTGGTTAAAGAAAGCACTATGTTGAGAAATGTCAGCACAATACCACTGGTGATTTGCCATTTATAGGTGGTTTTATCTATTCAATCCAAGGTTTTGGTGTAAAAATCCATTATATTTTTAGAGGTATTTAAATAATGCAAGCTTGTGATGTGAAATTCTTTAAAGAGAACGGTGGATGGATAACCTCTGTAACACTGGTTTCAAGGGTTTATTAAATCCCCATAGATGAAGTGCAAAACAAATTCTCCATAGAGGAGTTGTTGCAAAGTTCCAGTTTATACCAAGCAGTAATCAGATTCCATTGGAAGCTAAAGATTTTGAGAGTCTTTTGTACTATATGCAACTAACTTGATTTCAAGCTTGGGAACCTTTAAAAAAAAATTAAGAGCAAAACGTAAGTATATAAGGAATACCAAATCAAATTTATAGACTAATCCTTTTCTATTAAGTATTTTAAGAGTCTTTTTCTTCTTTATAGGAAAAATGCTTTCTGAAAGCAGCTCCTTTTTGAAGGGTGTGATGCTTGGAAGCATTTTCTGTGCTTTGATCACTATGCTAGGACATATTAGGATTGGTCATGGAAATAGAATGCACCACCATGAGCATCATCACCTACAAGCTCCTAACAAAGAAGATATCTTGAAAATTTCAGAGGATGAGCGCATGGAGCTCAGTAAGAGCTTTCGAGTATACTGTATTATCCTTGTAAAACCCAAAGATGTGAGTCTTTGGGCTGCAGTAAAGGAGACTTGGACCAAACACTGTGACAAAGCAGAGTTCTTCAGTTCTGAAAATGTTAAAGTGTTTGAGTCAATTAATATGGACACAAATGACATGTGGTTAATGATGAGAAAAGCTTACAAATATGCCTTTGATAAGTATAGAGACCAATACAACTGGTTCTTCCTTGCACGCCCCACTACGTTTGCTATCATTGAAAACCTAAAGTATTTTTTGTTAAAAAAGGATCCATCACAGCCTTTCTATCTAGGCCACACTATAAAATCTGGAGACCTTGAATATGTGGGTATGGAAGGAGGAATTGTCTTAAGTATAGAATCAATGAAAAGACTTAACAGCCTTCTCAATATCCCTGAAAAGTGTCCTGAACAGGGGGGGATGATTTGGAAGATATCTGAAGATAAACAGCTAGCAGTTTGCCTGAAATATGCTGGAGTGTTTGCAGAAAATGCAGAAGATGCTGATGGAAAAGATGTATTTAATACCAAATCTGTTGGGCTTTCTATTAAAGAGGCAATGACTTACCACCCCAACCAGGTAGTAGAAGGCTGTTGTTCAGATATGGCTGTTACTTTTAATGGACTGACTCCAAATCAGATGCATGTGATGATGTATGGGGTATACCGTCTTAGGGCATTTGGGCATATTTTCAATGATGCATTGGTTTTCTTACCTCCAAATGGTTCTGATAATGACTGAGAAGTGGTAGGAAAGCATAATATGATCATTGTATAAGACATGTGTTGTCATTATTTGTAGTAGTAACTACATATCCAATACAGCTGTATGTTTCTTTTTCTTTTCTAATTTGGTGGCACTGGTATAACCACACATTAAGGTTAGTAGTACATTTTTAAATGAGGGTGGTATTTTTCTTTAAAGCACATGAACATTGTAAATGTGTTGGAAAGAAGTGTTTTAAGAATAATAATTTTGCGAATAAAGTATATATTAATATTATATTTATGTGATAAATTCTAAATTATGAACATTAGAAATCTGTGGCACATATTTTTGCTGATTGGTTAAAAAAATTTTAACAGGTCTTTAGCATTCTAAGATATGCAAATGATATCTCTAGTTGTGAATTTGTGATTAAAGTAAAACTTTTAGCTGTGTGTTCCCTTTACTTCTAATACTAATTTATGTTCTAAGCCTCCCCAAGTGCCAATGGATTTGCCTTCTCAAAATATACAACTAAGCAACTGAAGAAAATTAAAGTGAAAGTTGAAAAATATCCCTAAGAAAAAAAACTGAAAATTACTTACAAAATTGAGTAATTTTCCTGGAAGCTAATTTAGTGTCATTCCTCAGAGCGTACGCAATTTCAGTGTAACTGTCTGTACTTCAGCATGCAGATACTGACATTGGATTGGTGCCTATGAAGAATGCCATGTCATTTAATTGTGTTGTTTCTCAGTTAATCAAGCTCCCAGCTGCAATTTGGATAAAGATGTGCTCCTGCTGGGTCAGTGAGTTCTGTGGAAATTTGAAGAACTTGTTTTGGCCATCTGGCAATTTCACTTACCTGAGTTGAATCTGTTCTGTATTTTCTTTTGTTTTGTTTTTTTGACACAGAGTCTTGCTCTGTCGCCCAGACTGGAGTGCAATGGCACAATCTCGGCTCATTGCAACCTCTGCCTCCTGGTTTCAAGCAGTTCTCCTACCTTAGCCTTCCAAGTAGCTGGGATTACAGGTGCCCACCACCACGCCCGGCTAATTTTTTATATTTTTAGTAGAGATGGGATTTCGCCATGTTGGCCAGGCTGGTCTCAAACTCCTGACCTCAGGTGATCTACCCACCTTGGCCTCCCAAAGTTCTGAGATTACAGGCATAAGCCTCTGTGCCCATCCTGTTCTGGATTTTGTTTCCTTGTTCAAGTTTAGGGATTTTTCCCATATTCACGGCTGTACCATATCTGTTTTCAGTGTGGAGGTCCTAACCTATCTACTTTGCGTTATCATACCTTTTCCCAAACTTCAATGGCTACTCAGAAACTTAATCTAGTGGTAGATGCAATAGCTCCTGTACTGATAAATGTGTGAAATGCTTAGAGCTGACTTGTTCTATAATCCGGCCAGCACATGCTGTAAGTCACCATAGAGTGTTAGAGCATGACATTTTAGAGATCAATATTTCCTGTAACGGGCCTCATGATGGTAATGGTCTCCCACAGCTTTAGCAAACCAGAAAGAAAATTTCCTTAAGAAGGCCTTCGGCTTGAAGTTATTGATCCTCAGGGTAGTGTGTAAAACTTTGCTTTATTTCTGATTTTTCTTATTAAGGGTTTTGGTTAAGATGAAGTGTTATTAGTTTTGAAGAATAACAAAACCCCTTTATGAAGCCCCCTAATATGTGGTCTCAGATGCAGTTACTACAATCAAATCATGTTCCGTGTGAGTATAGTAATAAACAGTATCTCTCAGAGTGTGACACAGCTTATGTGTCACCTTGCCCCCAACACCAGTATATTTAAAATTTTTCTATTGCATTTATCATCTTCACTTACATTAGTATATCAGAGTATCATAATAAACATGTCAGAATGCATTACATTATTTGTTTTGCTAATGAGTACTAAGATAACATTGCCTTTTAAACTAAATTGATGCTCTTGATTGTATCTTTATACATGAGTGGTTTTTTTGTTTGTTTGTTTGTTTGGGTTTTTGAGACGGAGTTTTGCTTTTGTTGCCCAGGTTGGAGTGCAATGGCGCGATCTCGGCTCACTGCAACCTCTGCCTCCCGGGTTCAAGCTATTTCCCTGCCTTAGCCTCATGAGTAGCTGGGATTACAGGCATGTGCCACCACGCCCAGCTAATTTTGTATTTTTAGTAGAGACGGGGTTTCTCCATGTTGATCAGGCTGGTATCGAACTCCTGACCTCAGGTGATCCACACACCTCAGCCTCCCAAAGTGCTGGGATTACAGGCATGAGCCGCTGCGCCCAGCCAATACAGAAGTTTTTTTTAATGAAATGTTAGGTGTCTCAAATAATATGCTGTCTCTCTGAACTTACTTGCAGCCAGTCTTGTAGATAAAATCTGAATCAATAACAGAAAATAGTACTACTGAGGTTGTGGTTACAGATTTGATCACCATATACGTCTGTTAGCTTTACATAGAAAAATAATATATTCAGTAACCAAAAACAATAACCCTAACCCCACTCATGATGAGGAGAGAGTTGGAAAGAATAGAGGTCTGATGGAAATTGATCGGGATTGTGAATATACTCTACATATGGCTAGTGGCTGTCATATAGGACAGCACAGGTCTAAGCAATTCTAAGTGTAAGATCCCACTCCTGACTGAGATGTGAATAAGAGAAAACGTGAAGTTTCCTCTAAAAGTTGTATTTGTTTGTCTGGTTGTCTCAAATGCAATGGAAACCACAGCATGACTTTTAGCAGGCCCCAGACCATTGCCTTATGTGAGTTAAATCACTGGATCTTCCTTTTCAAAAGTAAAACATTGGATCTGGAGCAAAATATAGATTTAGACCCCTTGGCCGTTTTCTGGGGGCGGTGGGCTGGTGGGGGAGTAAGCTAAAAGGTTGCTTGTGTATCAAATCTGATTCATAATGCTCAGATTTTTCTATGATGCATTTAAACAAACTCAGTTATTGGATGTTCTTAAAGCAGGGCACACCTGTAATAGAAAAGTTGCTGAAAATAGAGTCTGTTGATGATGTACCACTAATTTCCCTTTCATTTGTTAAGAATATTGTGTTCTGGCTGGGCATGGTGGCTCACGCCTGTAATCCCAGCACTTTGGGAAGCTGAGGCTGGTGGATCACCTGAGGTCAGAAATTCGAGACCAGCCTGGCCAACATGGTGAAACCCTGTCTCTACTAAAAATAGAAAAATTAGCTGGGCGTGGTGGTAGGCACCTATAATCCCAGCTACTCAGGAGGCTGAGGCAGAAGAATTGCTTGAACCTGGGAGGTGGAGGTTGCAGTGAGCCAAAATCATGCCATTGCACTGCAGCCTGGGGGACAAGAGCGAGACTCCATCTCAAAAAAAAAAAAAAATGTATATATATTGTGTTCCTTTTGGTATGGGCTGACTTTGATGCACTCAGTACTTGCCTGAGTGGTTATGTGAGAAGCATATGTTTATAGAAGTTAGCTTTCTTTTGGCATACAAAGACATTCAGCCATGTTTATCAACTCCCCCCCAAAAAAATATTGCCCCAAATTTTAAAAATAACTATACTTGACAGTTTTTACAAGTTTGAAAAAAATTACAAAAAATTACTCAATAATTCTAATATCCCCAAAAATAAAATACTATAAAGCATTTAAAGGGTAATGGGAAAATGACTTGTTTGGAAAGTATAAAATGATGAAATGGTGTATCTCTACGGTCTCTACCATAATAAAAAAAAAATCCAGCTTTACTAGTGTGGCACCCATACACTATAGTTTTGTGTATATTGGGTGTCTATGAGGTCAACAGTAGGCAGTAGGCCTGGTACTTTGTGGAAAGCAAAAGGAACCCAAACTCATAATTCATCATAGTCAAATAATCATTTCACATAAGCTTTGCATGAGCAGTAAGACAAACTGTAATTTAGTAATGTAGTATTAGAATATAGTGGTCAGCCCTGGATTTGATAGTTTTTTATTTGTTTTTTTGCCCAGGCTGGAGCGCAGGCACGGTCTTGGCTCACTGCAACCTTGCAACCTCTGCCTCCTGGGTTCAAGCATTTCTCCTGCCTCAGCCTCCCAAATAGCTGAGATTACAGGCATGCGACACCACACTCAGCTAATTTTTGTATTTTTAGTAGAGATGGGGGTTCACCATGTTGGCCAGGCTGGTCTCAAACTCCTGACCTCAAGTAATCCACCCGCCTTGGCCTCCCAAAATGCTGGGATTACAGGCATGAGCCACTGCGCCCTGCCTGATAAATGCTATTTCTTCTAACCCACATAGTTCCCATTTCTTTAGGTTTCTACTGATTACATGCAAGAATAGCCACATTAGTTATGCCATTGCTTTGGAAATTTGGCAAAAACCCTAGCAGAAAGAGCAGGACTTAAAAATAAGACTCAGGTTTTAGAGAGATAAATAGGAGGGATAACTGCCTTTAAAGAGTGACAGACTTCCATTAGAAAAAAAAAAATGCTTTGATCTAGTGAGTGAATGATAGAGACATCCACCTAGTTTCCCAAAGTGTTGAATTAATAGAAATATTCCAATAGTCAAAATACCACCCCTGTACCATCTGAGGGGAAGAGGGAAAAACTTCCTGGCTTGATGGAAGACTGAATGCTGGCACTGATCATCTTTTTCATACTTAACCACTTTAAAGCACTTGCCTGTAGCACGAAGCTTCAGGGAATACTGCCTATTCTTCAACCCATCGCCGTACAACAGATAAAACTTGAGCCATATATAAACATGAAATATAATTTCACATTTTCTTTTTTCTTTTTTTTTGAGACAGAGTCTGTGTCGCCCTGGCTGGAGTGCAGTGGAGCGATCTCGGCTCACTGCAAGCTCCGCCTCCCAGGTTCACGCCATTCTCCTGCCTCAGCCTCCTGAGTAGCTGGGACTACAGGCACTCGCCACTACGCCCGCCTAATTTTTTTTTCTATTTTTAATAGAGATGGGGTTCCACCATGTTAGGGATGGTCTCGAACTCCTGACCTCGTGATCCGCCTGCCTTGGCCTCCCAAAGTGCTGGGATTACAGGCGTGAGCCACCGCGCCCAGCCTTTAATTTCACATTTTCTAATAGTCACATTTAAGAAGTAAAGACACAGGTGAAACTACTTTTAGTAATATATTTTATTTAACCCAAATATATCCAAAATATTATCATTTCAACATGTAACCAACAGGAAAGAATAGTTTACATTATTTATAAAGTCTTTGAAATCCAGGGTGTATTTTACAGTTAAGCACATCTTAATTCAGACTAGTCACATTTCAAGTATTCAGTAGCCACATATGGATGGGCAGTGGCTACCATATTAGATAGCATAGGTCTAAGCAAGTCCAGAAGTATGAGACCCCAAGAGCTAAATGTGAATGGGCGAAAACTTAAAGTTTCTTCTAAAAGTTTATTAATTTTTTTGATTTTCTTTAATGCAATGCAAACTGCAGCCTGACTTACAGCAAGCCCCAGGCCATCTCCTTGCATGAGTTCAATCACTGGATTTTTCTTCTCAAAATTGAATCATTGGATCTGGAGCAATATATAGATTAGGCCCCTCAATGTTTTTTCCCTTAAATTATAACTGAACCCAAACTCTTCCTGTCATTAATTTTAATATTTTTCTTTTTTTTTTTTTTTTTTAAGACGGAGT
>NW_012101743.1:4541012-4560846 GCF_000951045.1 Mandrillus leucophaeus | reverse complement strand
TTCACCATGTTGGTCAGGCTGGTATTGAACTCCTGACCTCATGATCCACCCACCTTGGCCTCCCAAAGTACTGGGATTATAGGCGTGAACTACCGCACCCGGCCTTTCCCAGATATCTTCAGAGCAACTGCTAGTCCTGCTTTTACACATTACACTCTACACTTTGCATTCAGGAACAAGAAAGCAGAAACACTTTGTGGACTCCTTTTCAGACACTTTACAAAATATAAAATTTTAACCTTGTGAAACACAAAATAAATGCAGGATAAATGTCCGAACATTTTAGCCCCTACTATTTTTGAAACTGAATAAAGCCATGCTAGTGAAAAATATTTTCCCGTCAGTGCTTTTTGGAAGCTATTTAGTAGATATTAATTTGATGGGTTAGAGATTGCTATTATCCCATTAAATGAAGCTGTTTCTACTTTATATTCAAATATATTTCAACTTGAACTTGCTTAAATCTAAAATGCTTACACAAGCAAACTGTAGAAATAATTTAGTCACGCAAAAGAAAACTTTTTCTTAATCCTGGATAAGTCAACTCTCTAAGAAAGCTGTCCAGGGCCTACAAAGCAAAAAGGACTTTCCTTCCAGCCTCCTCACCATGTCCAATCTAGTCCAGATGTGAAGAGTCAATTTTGGTTTTAAACAAAATTTGCATGCAGCAGCATTAGAACTAATGAAAACAGTATCCAGACTAAGATGTGCATACAAAATCTTTCAGATCTTGAGAAACTAAAAATGTGTTAAAAATCAGTAGGCAGGAACAGACATCTCAAGCTCCACTGATAGGGAAGCAAAACTGGAACTATATGCTGCTTTTACAAGGGTCTCAGATTTAAGCTCACTCAAGGACTTAATATTAATAGACAGTGTCAAACTAACATGCAGTTTCATCATTAAATCATCTTATTGGTTTACAAGTTTCCAAGCCTCAGGGCTTCATTATGCATCAGCATAGGACAACCCCAGAATTTGGGGACAAAGACAACATCGCTTTTTGAAAGAGGTGGTAAGAATAATAACAGGTTGGCCAATCTTGGAAGTCACCCCAATACGGCTTCCCGTGAACCAAAAAGGGAATTGAATTTTACTTGTTTTCAAGGCATATGTTTGGAAAAATAGCACTTTCTCCAAGCATGTGCTTAGTTAGAACAAATGATTTATTGCTTAAAACCCAGTCTTTTACTCACACGCTTGTGAAAATAAGAAATTACCTATTTCACCATAGATTATTAAATGGAAGTTAATAGTTATTGACAATCGAGCCTTACAATAAATTAAAATTATAAAGAAAAAGTAAATATTCCTGTCTTTAAATTCTAGGTGGTAGAGTTCTGAGAACACTTACAATGAACTTTAAGGGAGTAATTGATTATGCCTTTGAAGTCTCCTATAGTCACATATTGGCTGAAAGTAAAGCATTTTAAAATTGGAGAATGAAATGAAGAGCAATAAAATTTGTTATATGAAAACTGTGGTTTTACTTTTAAAATGGGATTTTAAAAATGTATTAGTTGGGCCGGACACGGTGGTTCATAACTGTAATCCCAGCACTTTGGGAGGCCAAGGCGGGTGCATCACCTGAGGTCAGGAGTTTGAGACCAGCCTGGCCAACATGGTGAAACCCTGTCTCTACTAAAAATACAAAAATTAGCCGGGTATGGTGGCGCACACCTGGGATCCCAGCTACTCAGGAGGCTGAGGCAGGAGAATCGCTTGAACCCGGAAGGCAGAGGTTGCAGTGAGCCAAGATCACGCCATTGCACTCCAGTCTGGGCAATGGAGCAAGACTAAAAACAACAAAAAATGTATGAGTTGGATGAGTTTGATTTTTTGCTTTCTGTTTCTGCCTAAAGATAAACCAATTTAGCATTATGTTGATATTAAGATGTCTGTCATATTTTGAATACTAGCCTGTTGATTTACAGTCTTCCACATAAGACTGATGCCTGAAGCTCAATTTTTGGTTAACTGCTTCTGTTAGTTACACACCTTTTCCTACTTTCCTCTAATCCAAGTCTGTTTAGTCATTTGAAATATCAGTTTTCACCTGTTACTATCACTAGCTATGTTTGCTATATTTCACAAATACATTTCTAAAACAATCCATTTAATTAGAATTGGACATTAATAGTGAGATGTCATTCTCCGTAACAACTAAGATTTTAAGTAGAAATTATTTCACTAATTCATCTTTCATTTCTTAAAGTGTTCAAGGCTAAAATTTGGAGTTAATTTTCATTCTAAGAGGCAAATATTAATTATACTAATGAGTTCGGATGTTTTTCTTTTTCCTCCCAATGACCTATTCTTAATGAACATGGTATTATTAAGAGAAATTCCAGTGAATCATCTCCTGTATTTTTCCACATGCATAAATTATATCCCCTAAGGAAAGCCTCTTAAACAGACAAATGAACCTAATAGTCTCAACAATGATTTAAAAACTGGCCCTCAATTTTGTTCATTCATTCCTGATCTGGTGGAGCTGTGGTCCTTTACTTGGTTTTAACACAATATTCAACAAATTTGTTGTTATAGTTGATAATATCTACTCATTCTTTTACCTGCCTTAAAAAGTGTAATAAAAGTATACAAAGTATAAAATACATACAAGTATAAAATACATACAAGTATAAAAAAAAATACATTTAATTTACATGCATCAGTCTCTATGATGACAAGTATGATTTCTTAGAAACTGATGCATACATTTTCACTGGTTTTTTTTCATTATATATCAGTTTTAATGGATACTCCACAGAAATTGGAATCATTTTGAGTTTCTTGAAGAGCTTTGATAATTATATTCTCAAAATTAAGGAACCTAGATAAACAAAGTTAAAATATTTACCACATTTTGCTTGGGCATACATTCATATTTCTATTAATATATAATTGCTATATTATTAATAAGTGAAATATTTATTATAATGAAACACTTCCACGAATTTAGTGAATTGTAATTCTTATCTCTTCCTCTGAAGTATTATACTTAGAAATACTGTATCTTCAGTTACTGATTTGTGTACAGAGGGGGAACCTGGCTGGATATCATTATTATTTTGATATATGCCATATAACCTTCTGTTTGGGGAATATAAAATCCCTCAAATTGGAAATGTTCATGACTACCAATGGAATAAAGCCGGCTGTTTTTGTTTGGGGTCCAGAGCATAAAAAAAGAAAAGGAAAAATGCAGCTTCCCAGCAGACCACTACCAAACCACCATAACAGACAGTCTGCTGGAAGAGAACTGATCAGGCCATTATGTCACTGGACAACAGGACAATCATCTGAGTTGGAATGCTGAATCACGGCAACTCCAGGACATCTGGGATTTTTTTTTAACCTCACATTAGATACAATCTATGGCATATTATTACATTTAGTTCATTTGTAATTTACAATTTTTGATGACTAAAATTGGAAAAGTATTAGTACATTCCTACTGGCTTTACATATTAGTATTGGGCTGTCACCATTACCCAGATTATTTAAAATGTAAATTTTCTTTACTCACTAGATTGGAAGCTCCTTAAGGGCAAAGGCTACTTCTGTATTATTCATCTTCATGCCACGTCACTTGGAATCTAGCAGATACTCAATAAATACCTGTTGAGCTGAACTGATCTTGTCTGAGTAAAAGTGAGTTCAATACACAAGTTGCTAGATTGTAGGTTGGTTTGACACAAACTTAATTTTGAAACTAAAAATGAATGAAAGACACACTGCCTGAGAGAAGCAGGCTCTCTATTCCTGTATTCTTATTCTCAGGAATATGGGTAAACTAAGTTTCCATTAAGCATGGTATCTAAAGATGCTGACATATCTGCTAGTTTAATCTCTTTGAATTGCCTTTCATGCATGACCTAATGTTTAGAAAATGACCAAGATCACACAGGTAGAGTGACATCCCGGATTAACAGTGATGAGCAGAGGCCTCAGACTCAGGGGAAGCAGAGAACATACATATTTAGTCCATATCACCAAGGCAACACAGTGTACCTCAGCACAGTAGAAAAACAAGCACAGATGTTGATGTTGAATATTTAAAAAGTGTTTCTTACACCCACTGTAACAGTGGTTAGACACAAAGATGAATTATTTCAAAAACCAAGCTATTAAAAGTTTTTACTTTTCTAATGTGTGTATATGTGTGCTTTGTTTTTCATTGCTAATACTCCATAGGCAATCTTGGTCAAATAACATTATCTTAGCACCAAAAATAAAGGGTCAAAGTTTGATTTTGACATAAATGACTTATATATTCCTTTTAAGAACATAAGGAGCTACAGGCCTCAAATAGGGTGCCTCCTCCCCCAAATAGGGAGACATCTGAATTTGAAGCCAGTAAGTCAGCAAAAAATGAAACTATCTGTTGAAGAAACCTCCCTGAGAGATGACTTAATGAGTTCCTGATGAGACTATTTATACTTTTATGGATCAGGAATAAATAATATGGTAAGCTGCAGAATAAAACTGTCATAACAAAAGGAAAAGTACATGGAACTTGGAAAGGATATAGGAAATAAAATGTCAGGGCACCTCTACGGGCTAGGAAAGAGACGAGATTTTGGCAGAGATAAGCATTCTAATTAATGATGAAGCAGGAAAAATTCTCCAAGTTTTACCTCAGCACAACTGAAATATTACCCCAATTTATCAATCTTCCTTTGCTCATACCTATGTTTACCAAGTAACTTCCTGTTTCCTAATTGCTTACCATAGGCAGACCTATCACTGTGAATTAATACATTTATATTCTAACTGAGGAATCTCCAAGTCTTACAAGTTTCATCAGTGGGAAATGGTTTCTCAAGCTGAGGGTCAGACCCTGGATCTATGTCCACCTATGTTACATCCTGGGAGATCCAGCTGGAACAGCCAGCCAAATGATCTCTCTCTTTTTGCTATCCACCCTCACCTTTCTCACCAACTTCTAACTGTAACACAGGTCACCACAATCTTGTATATGTCTGTATCCATCTGAAAAATAAAATCACATGTCATATATTGGTAAACAACCAAATGAAGATGGCTAAGACACTAGAATAACAGCAAGGTTATCAGGAAAAAAAATGGTCTTTATCAAAAAAAAATCCACAACTGCTCTTTTAACTCCCCAAACAGATTACTGTTCTTACTAAAGCAGGTCCATGTCCCTCATATTCCACTTATAGAAGATATACATTATTTGAAGAATCTAGTGAGGACCCAAATTCAGATGTTCTGGGCATCTGTTTGGTATGACTTTACTCAAAAGAAGGCACTAAAAAAACTGAACCTGAATCTGATCAATCTTACTTGTTTACAGGATACACAGGAGGCATACAAACAAGTTAATGACTTCACGGTGATACAATCAACAAAATCCAGAATATGTGTGGAAACTTTAAAGACAAAACAACTAGATTTCTTAAATAATTTAAGGGGGAAAAGAAAAGAAAACTTATAAATTAAATAGACTTCAATAAATAACAACCAAATGCAATGTATGAACCTTGTGTGGTACCCATTTCAAGCAAACCAACAGTTAAGAGACAAGAGAATTAACAGTCTAGATATTTGATCATATTAAGAAACAGTTCAACTTTTAGGTGTGATAATGGTATTATGGGGTTTTTCTAATTTTTAAAGATACATACTAAAGTAGTTATGACGCCAGGCATAGTGACTCATGCCTATAATCCCAGCACTTTGGGAGGCTGAAGGGAGGCGGATCACTTGAGGCCAGGAGTTCAAGACCAGTCTGGCCAATATAGCGAAACCCCATCTCTACCAAAAATACAAAAATTAGCTGGGTATGGTGGCACATGCCTGTAATCCCAGCTACTCAGGAGGCTGAGGCACAAGAATCGCTTGAACCCAGGAGGTAGAGGTTACAGTGAACCAGAACACCACACCGTAACCCCACCTGGGCCAAAAAACAAAGCCCTTTTTAAAAAAAAAAAAAAAAAGAATAAAGTAGTTATGGATGAAATGATAGGATGTCTGGGATTTGCTTCAAAATAATTGGTGGGGGGGAGAAATAATTGAGGAATAGATGAAATAAGACTGACCATAAACTGAAACTGGGTGATGGATATGGAAAGGTCCATTATACTATTCTCCAGACTTCTGAATATGTTTAGAATTTTCCATTGAAAAGTTAAAAAAAAAAAATCAATCAACAAACAAAACACACACACACACACACACACACACACACACGAGAAGAAGCACTGCTGGGTCGCCTGGAGTAATAGAATAAAATTCCTAGTCTAGTTTCTAGCCCCATTTAACTAGATAGTTTCTCTAGAGGTCTACCATAAAGTGGCAATCCATTGACCAAGTCCTGCTCTTCACTCTTATATCATTAGCCTAAGAAAGGACGTTAAGTTGTCTGAGTTTGGTTACTTACCAGATACCTTTTAATGTCCAAGTTTGCTACCCAATTTTAACTTGAGTTTAAGAAAACTTAAAATAATTTCTGAAGCTAACAGAATTTTAGCATCTGGTGAATTTATTCAGCATAACCACAGGCATTATCTTCATGCTGTCACACACAGACACAAACACAGATACAGCACAATATCCATATTTAGCCCAAGTGCATTCCTTCTGAGGCTCATTTATATGTCTTCATATGCCACAGCCCATCATTTAAATAATGGATATTTTCAATGCCAATTCCTTTGTTGACTTTCTCACTGTAGAAGGGAAAAAAACACATAAACATACTTTTATGCATTTTTATAGTCTTGTGATAAATATAATTCAAAGTATATTGTTATTTTTTAATTATTAAGCCACAAGGAAATAACTTATTGCCATCACAATTACATTGTTGTTTATATTAAACTACATTACTCTGTGGCAGCTTATATTAAAAGTGATTTTAGTGATCTAACTAGTGGGTCTATAGAACCAGAGTAACAATGTCACAAGACTAGGGGAATATCAAAGTGCTACATTCACCCTGAAACAAAATTAATACCACTAATTTGGTCATCAAATGGGTTCTAAAGTTTTTAAATATACTGCCTATGTTTTAGTAATATATCTTTACTAGTTCTCTAAATATTCTACATTTCTTGTACTACCAGGTCAGAATAGAAGATAAATACTGTGTGATGGTGAGATATATCAGTTTTTAAAACTAGCAGTAATGACCAGGCACAGTGGCTCACACCTGTAATCCCAGCACTTTGGGAGGCCAAGGTGGGTGGATCACTTGAGGTCAGGAGTTTGAGACTGACCTGGCCAACATGGTGAAACCCCGTCTCTACTAAAAATACAAAAATTAGCTCAGCATGATGGCGCACGCCTGTAATCCCAACTACTTGGAAGGCTGAGGCACAAGAATCGCTTGAACCCAGGAGGCAGAGGTTGCAGTCAGCCGAGATCGCGCCACTACACTCCAGCCTGGGCAACAGAGTGAGACTCCATCTCAAAAAAATTTTAAAAAGTAAAAATAAAAATAAAATGAAGACAGCAGGAAAACATCTTCCCTCCTCCCCCAGTTTAAATTATATTAAATAAGATTCCTAAAGTACCCCACACACACATAGAAAACAGCTGTGTTGGTACATGGGTTCTTTTCAGTGCTTAAGAAAGACTACAATCCTGAAGACAAAATAGGTTTCACTGGCTTCCTAAGTGTTAGGAAATATCAGAAATGAAGCTTCTGTGCTTGGATATTTGTGTAATGTGGTATACATGACAGCAAATTTCACCTATAATTCTGATGCTTCCTGGGTTGGTTACCCATATATCAAAAGTTAAGGGGGCCTAAAGTAAGACTTACATGTCTTCTGCAGACATCTTCATGACTCCAACACATAGAGCATGCTGTTTTCCTTCTGCCATGATAGCCTGAAAGAACACAGCTAAGAAAACTATTTATCAAAATGCCTTGGGGCCTCCCCATCAAGGGAAGGGTGTCAAATAATGATCACGTTACTAGCTAGTTAAGCCACTTGGAACACCTCTTGTGTCTTCCCCTAGACCATTAACTCCTTGAGAGGAGAGACCTAGCAGAGTCTGTGGGTATACTGTACTCAGTAAATGCTAAATGAATAAATCTAATAACCCCTTTTCTTTCAAGTCAAATGTTAATACTATAACCCATGCCCACAAAACCAGAGTAAGTCACACAAAAAAAGGAGTAAAATTTCTTGCACATAAATACTAAAAGCCATGAAATCAATAAATATTAATTGTTCTGATTAATTATTCTGATCACTGAATGCTGGGGGTTTTTGTTTGTTTTTGAAACGGAGTCTCACTCTGTTGCCCAGGCTGGAGTGCAATGGCGCAGTCTTGGCTCACTGCAACCTCTGCCTCCCAGGTTCCAGCAAATCTCCTGCCTCAGCCTCCCGAGTAGCTAGGACTACACCACACCCGGCTAATTTTTGTATTTTTAGTAGAGACGGGATTTCACTATGTTGGCCAGGCTGGTCTTGAACTCCTGACCTCATGATCCGCCTGCCTTGGCCTCCCGAAGTGGTGGCATTACAGGTGTGAGCCACCATGGCCAGCTGTTTGTTTGGGTTTTTGAGACGAAGTCTTGCTCTGTCACCCTGGCTAGAGTGCAGTGGCATGATCTCGGCTCACTGCAACCTCCGCCTCCTGAGTTCAAGCAATTCTCCTGCCTCAGCCTCCTTAGTAGATGGGATTACAGGTGCACACCACCCCACCCGGCTAATTTTTGTATTTTTAGTAGAGACATGGTTTTGCCATGTTGGCCAGGCTTGTCTCAAACTCCTGACCTCACGTGATCCGCCCGCCTCGGCCTCCCAAAGTGCTGGGATTACAGGCGTGAGCCACCACACCCAGCCTGAATGGTGGTTTTATGTAAAGGATGTTTTAAAATAATAGTTAAATTCCCAGTCTACCTTTAAGAGCCCGATATAACAGTTTCAACCTTTCTAGAAAAACCAGAGTGATCTTGATTAACATTTGAAGTTTCTGGAATGTTAAACACTGCAGTACATATTTTTAAAAGTCAAGATTCAGGGTACACAAGACCTCTCTGTACCATTTTTTTTTTTTTTACAACTTTCTCTAAATCTATAATTGTTTCAAAATAAAAATTATTTTTAAAAGTAAAGACTAGGTACTAAGAAAATTTTCCATTTAAGGTTAACTCCAGAACTAAAAACTTACCAACACTTAGAGGAATCATAAATATTACAAACAACAACAACAAAAAAAAACCCGTCCTCACTTTTCTCCCTTGGTTTTCAATTCATTCAGTGTTCCAAATATGTGAGCATCTATTATGCAAAAAGCATGTCAACATAAACTGTTCCTAGAATATAAACATACAACTTATACTACCCCTTTGCTGTAACTGCCCCAACAGAGAATATCTTTTTTTTTTTTTTTCTTATTCTTATTCTTAAACACACCCCTGCCCAGGCGTGGTGGCTCACACCTGTAATCCCAGCACTTTGGGAGGCCAAGGCGGGTGAATCACCTGACCTCAGGAGTTTGAGACCAGCCTGACCAACATGGTGAAACCCTGTCTCTACTAAAAATACAAAAATGAGCTGGGCATGATAGTGGGTGCCTGTAATCCCAGCTACTCGAGAGGCTATGGCAGGAGAATTGCTTGAACCCAGGAGGCAGAGGTTGCAGTGAGACAAGATCGCGCCACTCCACTCCAGCTTGAGTGACAGAGACTCCGTCTTAAAAAATAAAATAAGATAAACACACTCTAAAAGTAATTTCCCTATTCCCACCAAGTACCATTCCTTTTCTATACCTGAGGCAAATGGCTACTTTGGCTATGATAAAGGAGAAGATGTTCTCTTGTCCAGAATAGTCACAAAAATCTATTTAATCCAGAAAATAGCTGAAACAGCATGGCAGAAATGGAAATAATGCAGAATACTCAGGTATGTCATAAGTTGAATCGATCTTTAAGGACTATCTGGGACTCTGACATTTCTCTTTGAGAAAACGTGCTCTGAGGCCCCCAAACCCAACTTTTCAAATAATTAATTTTCAAAATAAAAGTTGGAGGTTGCCAATATTTCCCACTATTCACTTCCAACACAAAATTTTTGCTTGGGAAGAGATACCTATACCTGGTGACTAAATTCTTTTCCCTTTTGAGAGGTTTTACTCCAATGTATGTCAGTAAGTCAAAATGAACATTACAGTGGCAAGCTGATATCCAAAAAGCTGATCCAATTATATCATCTATATCCTTTCCCCTAGTAAGCAAGAATTCCCTATTGTGTCCTAAGTCTGATAACAGTAGGCCCTGACTGGGCTGAAATGCAGCTGAGACTCTTTTGTAACTTATTCTCATTTAACTTCTAAGAAACGACCTAAGATGAGATAATTTAGTAGCAACAAATAAAATTACTCTATACAACTTCAAATGTAACCAGAAAGGCATGAGATAAGAGTAACAGTAACCTTCAAAAAGTACATCTAATGTTCTCTTGAATGATACACCTTTCGCAGTAATGATAAGAGCACAATGAATACATTTTTCAGCAGTTTTAGCCTGGGAAGGATACAACAATGGTATCTACTGCAGCAGGGTAAAGCTTAGCTCCAGGAGAAGTTAAGCCTGGACACATGATATTTGCTCCACTGAGTACAAATTTGATGGCTCCTTTATCAACCTGCTGGTGTGGCAGGATAAAAGGATCTATAAGAAAAGAAATACAATATATTAATAATAACACTAATGACTCAACAGAAAAAGGCAAAGGATCTGAACAAATATATCCCCAAATTATAGTAATCTAACAGATACAAAAGAAAACTCTGAAACACTATCATTTGTTTACCAAATTGGTAATCTTTTTTGTTTTTTTCTTTTTTTTTTTTTTTTTTTTGAGGCAGGGTCTTGCTCTGCCATCCAAGCTGGAATGCATTGGAGCAATCATATATCACAATAACCTTGAACTCTTGAGCTCATGCAATCTTCCCACCTCAGCCTCTCAAGTATTCTCCAAAAACCATAGTTTCAAAACTTATACTACCCCTTCCTCCAAAAACTATGGTTTTTGGAGACTATTTAATATGCTGTGGGAAATTTTTGTGATATAATGTTAAGTGAAAAATGCAAAGTAAAAAAACTATTAAAAAGATCAGTGGTTACCTGGGGTTGGGGAAGTAGGGGGAGGAAGGATGAATAGGTGGAGCACAAAGAATGTTAGGGCAGTAAAACTATTCTGTATGATACTTAACAGTAGATACTTGACATTACGTATTTGGGAAAGCCCATAAAAGCGTAGAATACAAAGAGTAAACCCTAATGTAAACTAAGGACTTGCGTTAATAATAATGTATCAATACTGGTTCATCAATTGTTACAAATGTATCATTCCAACACAAGATGTTATTCATAGGGGAATCTGAACTGGGGAGAAGGAACTCTGTTCTTTACACACTCTATAAAGGTATCAAATATCACATGTACCCCTAAAATATGTACAACTATTATAAATATATATAGGTGGGGGGGGGATACAGGCACCACAACAGCAGACAATGTACAGCTATTGTATATCAATTTTAAAAAACTATGTAACAGAGAGCCCAATTTAAAAAAAAATACGCATTTACACACATCACAGGAAATAACTGGATGGAAGAACATTTAGTCAATGCTTTCTCATATATTGACTTTTCTCTATTAGGCTAATAGATACAAATATAAAAAATGAAAATGCTCACAATGCTTATCACAGTTTCTAAATACATATTTGTGTAATTATCTAATTGCTGTTTATTCTCCAAACTAGACTATTAGTTTCTTAAGGACAGAGACAATGTCTTTGCTTCCCATTGTATTCTCAGCACCTAGCTGAGTGCCTAGCACATAGTAAGTTCAATAAAGATTTGTGTTTGTTTGGTTTTTTTCCTTTTTTTTGAGACGAAGTCTCGCTCTTGTCCCCCAGGCTAGAGTGCAATGGCGTGATCTCGGCTCACTGCAACCTCCGCCTCCTACAAGCGATTTTCCTGCCTCAGCCTCTCGAGTGGCTGGGATTACAGGTACCTGCCACCAAGCCAGGCTAATTTTTGTATTTTTAGTAGAGACGGGTTTCACCATGTTGGCCAGGCTGGTCTCGAACTCCTGACCTCAGGTGATCCGCCTGCCTTGGCCTCCCAAAGTGCTGGGATTACAGGCATGAGCCACCGTGCCTGGCAATAAATATTTGTTGAATGAATGAATAAATGATCTTTCTTGGGCTTTCTGGAATGCATGAGAGAATTTGCATTTTTCAGATTTACCACAAGATGGGCATTCTTTTTAGTTTTTCATTCATTATTACCTAGTACTAATAAATAATGAGTTAATTATCAGAAGTCACTTTAAACTTTTTGTGTCTTTCAGTATCCCCAAATGCATATTTGTTTTTCTCCCCCAGCAGTATCTCATCTGATTAAATGCATATTTCTTACAAGACTTTACATTTGAATATTGCAATAAGAGTAAAATTTCAAAAAATAAAAATAAAAAACCTTACATTTGTGAAGTAATCTTAGGGTTGGATAAAAAGGCCCTTCTCTTTGTCTAAAAAAGAGTAATTCTCCATTTACTGTAAGAATTTCTATATGTTCATGGCTGTAAGACAAATGTCACAAAGTACCAAGTTAAATATTTTCTTTCAAAAATTCACAACATAAAACACGCATATACAGTGATAAAGTAAACTTTTTTAAAAAGTCAGTAAAAATCCTGGCCAGAAAAATATTGTTACATTGTTTTTCCTATCATACAAGTCCAGTAGAGAAAAAAAGAAAAATATTACCTGCTACAACCAATTTTATTTCACATTTTATTAATTCTATTGTTAGATTCAATAAAACAATTCTCTAAAGAACAAACTGAAATAAATTAAATCCAACTCTGAACTAAAACATTTAACTCTTTACTAAAACAATCAATACACAAAGCCACATTTTTTCAGGGAGATAGATAATCTTTGAAAATGCAAATATTGGAGTTTTAGAGTTATTCTGTGTCTACCCCATTATTAATCTATCAATAGTTAATCTGAAAATAATTCCATTTAGTATGAGTGCAATCTAATCATTAAATATTCAGCTACACCAAGCTTTACACAGACAAAAACAAAGACTTACCATCGGACTATTTTGACAGGATCTTTCTTAGGCATGATTTGATTAAGCCATGGTTCAATACCTGGAAATTGCTCTATCAATTGATTCTTAATACCCTTAATAACAGAAGTTTTCAACTGGATGCAGTTGGACACATTTTCTTTTTCATCAAATCTGCCAAGTAATTTTTGCAAGAAAAGAAACAGGCATTTCTAAGTAGAGGTATCAGAATACCTAAAGGTATTGTTCTAATTAGTCATTTATTCCCAACCAAGTAGATACTTAAAATAATTATGAAATAATTTTTTTTAAATACCACTTCCCTTTTACTCTGTCCAGCACAAAACCAATGTCTTAATACAATATTGAAATAAACTGTCAGGTATACAGCAATTAGCTGGGGTTGGGGGAAGGAATATGAGACATACTTTGCACCATAATCTGTAATTAGCTACACAGATGCCTTTCCTGGAAAATCTTATTCAATTCTACCCAGGAAGAAACACAGGTTCCCACCAATAAGGAAACCTGTGATCAAAAAACAAAACCCTCAATTGTTGAGATACAAAAGACCAACCCAAGTATAACATAGAAAATTGGTCCCTGCTAGGCTATGTAATCTGCTGAGATTTTTTTTAAGTGATGACAATAATGATTTCTAAGATCCCTATTTCATTTTTGCTCAAAATTTCATGCACAAAACCCACCTTCCTTTGCCCATGCTCCCCCTTTGCTTTTTGCGTCTACCAAATCTGGAAGGCAAACCCACTAGTAGGTTCCCAAGGAATTTTTGTCTTCCTTATACTGAATAGCCTATGGGGCAATCACGTTATTTTCAAGGCAAGGTTAATCTGGCAGCTAGGCAATAGGCATGACAGGCCGCTTGCTTCCTGTCACCCAGACTCCTTCACTCCCATGACCCAGGAAGTCAAGCCTTCCTTTATTCAGTTCATAACTAATAAACATATGGCAGTGAGCGCAGGGCTCCCCTCTCAGCTACAGAGGATATGCCCCTAAATCACAGTGCACGGATGTGATTGGTAGAACCCTAGGAATGGAGACAGAATTGGGGGAGGGGGCAAAAGAGAAAGAGGGGTAAGGAGAAAAAACAATGGGAGTGGAGGGACTGAAACCCGATTGAGGGCTACGGATGGAAAGCTTAAAGAAGTGTTCAAGTTGGGAGTGAGAGCATAGTACTATAGAAAACCTTAGGGAGTCAGGATGGCAGGGGCGGGGGAGAGAGAAAGAGGATCTTAGCTCTCGCCCTCTTCCCCACCCCCACCCCACCGCCTTTGTGAGCAGCCGATGGAGGCCACAGCATGTCCTTACTTCTTGAACATGATCCAAGGTGAAGGGGGCGACGATAGGGAAGGGCCCGGAATGGGAAAGAAATTGAATTTGCAAGGGTCCGGCAGATCCCCTCACACGAGGAAGGCCGGCACTGACAGTCGGAGCTGTAGTCGTTATCCGGAAAACGAGAGCCAGCCGCGCTTTACGGCTCTCAGTCAAATCTGACTACTTCCGCTCCTCTGGACTCCACGTAGGCGCTTTTGCCGGCTCCTTTTAGGCAACCGGTTCCTCTGCAGTTGGAGGTAGCTGCAAGGGCGGGACTTGACAGGGAAGAAGTGATAGAGCAATTGCAGGAAAAGAAGAATGGAGGGGGCGGGGAATCAATCAAAGTAGCATTTATGGCACTTGCGTCAGTTACGGGTTCCTCAAAGGGTCAAGATTCTTCCGTGCTTCGTTGCTACCTACCGTCAAACCAAACGATTTTTTTAGGGGAAATGGCTTTTGTCCTGTCTGAGGCAACCGAATGGATTGGTGCTTACCTACCAGCATGAATCCAGGCAACCCTCATGGCTTCATGTGAAAGTGCTGGTAGGATTGCCAGGTTTAGCAAATGAAAATACAGGATGCCTATTTAAATGTGAATTTCAGGTAAACAATGAATATTTGTTTTAGTGTAAGTACACCTCATTAATATTTTGGACATACTTGCACTAAAAATATACAGCCCTTGGTTAGCTGAATTTCATTGAGCATCCTGTTTTTTTATCTTATAACCTTATTCACTGGCAACCGTACGATGCACCCATAGTTTTTTGCCGGTTTTTATTGAGACAGGTCCTCACTCTGTTGCCCAGGCTTGAATGTGGTGGTGCTATAATGGCTCACTGCAGCCTCTACCTCCTTGGCTCAAGGGATCCTCCCACTTCAGCCTCCCAAGTAGCAGGGACTACAGGCACACACCACCAGGCCCGGTTAATTTTCTTATTTTTATTTTTATTTTTATTTTTTTGTAGAGATGGGGTCTATGTTGCCCAGGCTGGTTGCAAACTCCTGGGCTCAAGCAGTCTTCCCGCCTTGGCATCCCAAAGTGCTGGGGTTACAGGCTTGAATGACTGTGCTCCAGTAGAATAATTCCCATAGAATTATTACAGAAGGTAATCTGATTTAAGAGATAATAGCTAAAGATACATGTTTTACTTCAGTATTTTTTTAAAAAAGAAAGCTGATGGAGAAACAAAATTATGCCAATCAAGAGTTTCACTTTGTTTTTTGTTTTAGAGACAGCATCTCACTCTGTCACCTAGGCTGGAGTGCCATGGCATGATCATGGTTCATTGGAGCTGCAACTTCCCAGGCTCAAGTGACCCTCCCACTTCAGCCTCCCGAGTAGTTGGTACTACAGGCATGCACCACCACACCTGGCCAATTTTAATTTTTTGTAGAGACAGGCAGGGTCTCACTAAGTTGCCCAGACTGATCTTGAACTCCTGGCCTCAAGCAATTCCCTGAACTCAGCCTCCCAAAGTGTTGGGATTACAGCCATGAGCCACTGTGCCTAGCCTAATCAAGGGTTTTGATCAGCCAAGAAATAATGGAAAAATTTTAAAACCTGAAAAGGCCCTACTCGGGAGGTGGGGTGGGTAGGCACTGACATCCAAAACAAATACACCAGTCTTCCCAGGGAGTAAATACTCTAGTCCATATTGAGGAGACGGGCCATTAGAGCAATTATAACACAAACAGTACTATGCATTTAAATGATCCAACTAACTCACTTTGTCTTGATTCTATGGTACAAACAATATTCTGATTATAATTTGGCTTCCCATGAAGATCTGCCCACAGGGAAAGAATTAGCTATGTTCCAATCAAATCTGCATGAACAATTATGTTTGCATTTGTAAATTAATAAATTAGCATTCTGGTTTATACAACACTCTCTTGTGAACATCCTTAGTGAGAATCCACATTCCCAGCATCCATCAACTCTGCAACATTTAGAATACTGACATTATGAACATGTGAAACTGATGTCCAGACCCCAAGCTGTGGTTAGTGCCACACTGGCAGGATTCTTTTTTATTTTTTAATCTTTATGGGTACATAGTAGGTGTATAAATTTATGGGGTACATGAGATGTACAGGCATGCAATGTGAAATAAGCACATCATAGAGAATGGGGTGTCCATCCCCTCAAGTATTTATCCTTTGAGTTACAAACAATTCAGTTATGCTCTTTAACTTATTTTAAAATATAGAATTAGGTTATTATTGACTATAGTCACAGTACTAGTTCATTCTCACACTGCTAGAATACCCAAGACTGCATAATTCATAAAGGAAAGAGGTTTAATTGACTCACAGTTCTGCATGGCTAGAGAGGGCTCAGAAAATTTACAATCATGGCAGAAGGGGAAGCAAACACATCCTTCTTCACAAGATGGCAGGAGAAAGAAGTGTGTGGAGCAAAGGGGGAAGAACCCCTTATAAAACGATTAGATCTCATGAGCACTCACTCACTATCACAAGAACAGCATGCAGAAAACCACCCCCATGATCCAGTCACCTCCTACTAGGTCTCTCCCCAGACACGTGGGGATTATGTGGATTACAATTCAAGATGAGATTTGGGAAATCCAAACCATGTAAGTCACCCTATTTTGCTATCAAATAGAAGATCTTAGTCATTCTTTCTATTTTTTATACCTATTAGCCAACCCCACCTCCACTACCGAACCCCCCATTACCCTTCCCAGCATCTGGTAACCATCCTTCTATTCTCTGTGTCCATGAGTTCAATTGATTTGATTTTTAGATTCCACAAATAAGTGAGAACATGTGATGTTAGTGTTTCAGGGCCTGAGTTATTTCACTTAACATAGTGATCTCCAGTTCCATCCATGTTATTGCAAATGACAGGATCTCAATTTTTTATGGCTGAATAGTACTCCCATTGTGTATCTGTATCACATTTTCTTTATCCAAACATCTGTTGATGGACACTTAGGTTACTTCCAAATCTTAGCTGTTGTAAACACTGCTGCAAGAAACATAGGAGTGCAGCTATTTCTCTGATACACTCATTTCCTTTCTTTTTGGGTGGATACCCAGCAGTAGGATTGCTGGATCATATGGTAGCTCAATGTTTAGTTTTCTGAGGAACCTCCAAACTGTGCTCCATAGTGGTCGTACTAATTTACGTTCTCGCCAACAGTGTACAAGTGTTCCCTTCTGTCCACATCTCACCAGCATTTGTTATTGCCTGTCTTTGGATATGAGCCATTTTAAGTGGGGTGAGATGATATCTCATAGTTTTGATTTGCATTTCTCTGATGACCAATGATGCTGAGCAACTTTTCTTTTGCCTGTTTGCCATTTGTGTGTCATCTTTTGAGAAATGGCTATTCAAATAGCTTGCCAATATCTTGATTGTATTATTAGATTTTTTTCCTATAGAGTTGTTTGAGCTCCTTCTATATTCTGGTTATTAATCCCTGGTCAGAGGGGTAGTTTGCAACTTTGGTGATTGTATCCTTTGCTGTGCAAAAGCTCTTTAACTTTATGCAATCCAGTTTGCCCATGTTTGCTTTGGTTGTCTGTACTTGTTGGGTATTGCTCAAGAAGTCATTGCCCAGACCAATGTTGTGGAGATTTTCCCCAATGTTTTCTTGAAGTAGTTTCATGGCTTGAGGTCTTAGATTTAAGTCTTTAATCCATTTTGAATTGACATTTTTATATGTCAAGAGAGAGTCTCACTCTGTTGCCCAGGCTGGAGTGCAGTGGCGCTATCTAAGCTCACTACACCCTCCACTTCCTGGGTTCAAGCAATTCTCCTGCCTCAGCCTCCTGAGTAGCTAGGATTACAGGCGTGTGCCACCACGCCCAGCTAATTTTTTTTTGTATTTTTAATAGAGATGGTGTTTCACCATGTTGGCCAGGCTGGTCTCAAACTCCTGACCTCGTGATCTGCCCACCTCTGCCTCCCAGTGTGCTCAGATTATAGGCGTGAGCCACCGCGCCCGGCCAGTGTATTTTATTTTTCATTATAGAGACCTTTCACTTCTTATAGTTCAGTTAATTCCTAGGTATGTAATTTTACATGTGGCTATTGTAAATAAGATTATTTTTTAAATTTCTTTCAGATTGTTCACTGTTGGCATATAGAAATGCTACTAATTTTTGTATTTTGATTGTGTATCCTACAATTCTAATGAATTTATCAGTTCTAATAGTTTTCTCATGGAGTCTAGTTTACTCTAAATATAAGATCATATCATCGGCAAACAAGGATAATTTGACTTCTTCTTTTCCAAATTGGATACCCTTTGTATGTCTCTCTTGTCTGACTGCTCTCGTTAGGACTTTCAGAATAACAGTGATGACAGTGGACATCCCTGTCATGTTCTGGATCACAGGAAAGGCTTTAAGTTTTTCCCCTTTCAGTATAATACTAGATGCAGGTCTATTGTATATGACTTTTATTATGTCAAGGGTATGTTTTTTCTATCCCTGGATATTGAGGGTTTCTATCATGAGGAAATGTTGAATTTCATCAAATGCTTTCTCAGCATCAGCTGAAATGAAAGGTTTTTATTTCAAACTGAAACTGAAGGATTTTATCTTTCACTCTGTTGACAGGCTGTATCACATTGATTGGTTTATGTATGTTGAGCCATCCTTGAATCCCAGGGATAAATCCCAGTTGGTCATGATGAATGATCTTTCTAATGTATTGTTGAATTTAGTTTGCTAGTATTTTGTTGAGGATTTTTTTTTTTTTCTTTGAGACGGAGTCTCGCTCTGTCACCCCGGCTGGAGTGCAGTGGGGTGATCTCGGCTTACTGCAAGCTCTGCCTCCCAGGTTCAGGCCATTCTCCTGCCTCAGCCTCCCAAGTAGCTGGGACTACAGGTGTGTGCCACCATGCCCAGCTAATTTTTTTGTGTGTTTAGTAGAGATGGGGTTTCACCGTGTTAGCCAGGATGGTCTCGATCTCCTGACCTCGTGATCCGCCCGCCTCGACCTCCCAAAGTGCTGGGATTAGAGGTGTGAGTCACTGCGCCCGGCTGAGGATTTTTGCATCAATGGTCATCAGAGATATTAGCCTGAGACTGAGGCTTGTTCTGTTGCCCAGGCTGAAGTGCAGTGACGCGATCTCAGCTCACTGCAACCTCCGCCTCCCAGGTTCTAGTGATTCTCCTGCCTCAGCCTCCCGAGTAGCTGGGATTACAGGCATGTGTCACCACGCCCAGCTTATTTTTGTATTTTTAGTAGAGACAGGGTTTCCCTATGTTGGCCAGTCTGGTCTCAAACTCCTGACCTCAGGTGATTCGCCTGCCTCAGCCTCCCAAAATGCTGGGATTACAGGCGTGAGCCACTGCGCCTGGCCAAATCTTTTTTTTTCTCTTTTTTTATTTTGAGAAAGAGTCTTGCTCTGTTGCCCAGGCTGGAGTGCAGTGGTGC
>NW_012101743.1:4531749-4536887 GCF_000951045.1 Mandrillus leucophaeus | reverse complement strand
TGTTAGCCAGGATGGTCTCGATCTCCTGACCTCGTGATCCACCCGTCTCGGCCTCCCAAAGTGCTGGGATTACAGGCTTGAGCCACCACGCCCGGCCCCTTTGAATTTCTGTAGTATCAGTTTTAATACCTCCTTTTCATTTCTGGTTTTATTTTATTTTCTCTTTTTTTCTTAGTTATTCAGGCTAAATGTTTGTCAATTTTCTTTAACTTTTCAAAAACTATATTTAACTTTATATAAAACTTTAACTTTTCAAAAACTATATTTTTGTTTCATTGATCTTTTGTATTGTTTTCTTCATCTCAATTTCATTTATTTCTGCTCTGAACTTCACTATTTCTTTTCTTCTACTAATTTTGGGTTTGATTTGCCCTTGCTTTTCTAGTTTTTTGAGATGCATCATTAGATTATTTATTTGGAGTTTTTCCTCTTGTTTGGATGTAGGCACTTAGAGCTATAAACTTTCCTCTGAGTACTGCTTTTGCTGTATCCCGTAGGATTTGAGAGGTTGTGTTTCCATTATCATTTGTTTCAAGACATTTTTCCATTTCCTTCTCAACTTCTTCATTAATCCACTGGTCATTGAGGAACATATTGTTTAATTTCCCTGTATTTGTATAGTTTCCAAAATTCCTCGTTTTTAATTTCTAGTCTTATTCCATTGTGGTCAAAGAAGATGCTTGATATTATTTCAATTTTTGAATTTTTTAAGACTTGTTTTATAACCTAAGATATAGTCTATCCTTGAGAATCATCCATGTGCTGAGGAAAAGAATGTGTATTCTGCAGCTCTTAAATGAAATGTTCTGTAAATATCTATTAGATCCATTTGGTCTACAGTGCAGATTAAGTTTGATGATTATTTGTTGATTTTCTGTCTGAAAGGTCTGTCCATTGCTGAAAATGGGGGTGTTGAGGTCTCCAGTTATTATTGTTTTGGGACCTGTCTCTTTCTTTAGCTCTAATAGTATTTGATTTATATGTCTGGGTGCTCCCGTGTTGGGTGCATATATATTTAAAATTGTTATATCCTCTTGCTGAATTGACCCCTTTGTCACTACATGGTGACCTTTTTTGTCTCTTCTTTTGGTTTTTGTCTTGAAATCTATTTTGACTGATGTAAGTATGGTGAATCCTGCTCTTTTTTGGTTTCCATTAGCATGGAACATCTTTTTCCTCCCTTTATTTTCAGTCCATGTGTGTTTTTATAGATGAAGTGTGTTTTTTGTAGCAACAGACCAATGGGTCTTGTTTGTTCATCCATTCAGCTGCTCTATGTCTTTTGATTGGAGAATTTAGCCTATTTACATTCAATGTTATTATTGATAAGTAAGGACTTATTCCTGCCATTTTGTTATTTGTTCTCTGATTGTTTTGTGGTCTACTCTTCCTTCTTTCATTCCTGTATTCCTCTAGTGAATGTGATTTTCTCTGGTGATATGACCTAATGTCTCTATGTTTTTTTATCCATTGTATGTTTTTCAGTTTGAGGTTACCATAAGTCTTGCAAATAATAACTTATAACCCATTATCCTAACCTGATAACAACTTGACACTACACACACAAAGGAACAAACAAGCAAAACAAAACAAAACAAAACAAAACTAATAAAAACTCTACACATTAACTTCATCCTCACTGCTTTTTAACTTTTTATTGTTTATATTTACCTCTTATTGTATTGACTATGTCTTGATGAGTTGTTGTAGTTGTTATTTTTGATTGGTTCATCATTTTGTCTTTCTACCTAGTATAAGAATAGTTTACACACCACAGTTACAAAATATTCTGTGTTTTTCTGTGTACTTACTATTACCAGTCAGTTTTGTACCTTCAGGTGATTATTGCTCATTAATGTCCTTTTCTTCCTGATTGAAGTACTCCCTTTAGCATTTCTTGTAGGACAGGTCTGGTGTTGATGAAATCCCTCAGCTTTTGTTTGCCTGGGAAAGTCTTTATTTCTCCTTCATGTTTGAAGGATATTTTCATCAAATATACTATTCTAGGGTTACAGTGTTTTTCCTTCAGCACTTTAAATGTGTCATGCCACTCTCCTGATCTGTAAGGTCTCCACTGCTCCCAAATGTATTGGAGCTTCATTCAATGTTATTTGTTTCTTTTATCTTGCTGTTTTTAGGATCCTTTCTTTATCCTTGACCTTTGGAAGTTCGATTATTAAATGCCTTAAGGTAGTTTTTGGGTTAAATCAGTGTGGTGTTCCACAACCTTCTTGTACTTGGGTATTGATATCTTTCTCTTGGTTTGGCAAGTTCTCTTGTTATCATCCCGTTAAATAAACTTTCTACCCCTATATCTTTCTCTACCTCCTCCTCAAGGCCAATAACTCTTAGATTTGCCCTTTTGAGGCTATCTTCTAGATCCTGTAGGTATGCTTCCTTGTTTTTTATTTTTTCTTTTGTCTCCTCTGACTGTGTATTTTCAATTAGCCTGTCTTCAAGCTCACTAATTCTTTTGTCTGCTTGATCAATTCTGCTAATAAAGGACTGTGATGCATTCTTTAGTATGCCAGTTGGATTTTTTTAGCTCCAGAATTTCAGCTTGACGCTTTCAAATTATTTCAGTCTCTTTTTAAAATTTATCTGATAGAATTCTGAATTCCCTCTCTGTGGTACCTTAAATTTTTTCTTTGTGGTTCTTGCAGACTCATGGGGTGCTGCCTTGATGGTCTTGGACAAGATCTGGGAGAATTCTCTGCATTTCCAGGCAGAGAATCTTGTTCCCTTCCCTTACTTTCTCCCAAACATAGTCTGTCTCTCTGTTCTGAGCCACCTAAATTTGGGGTGGGGTGACACAAGCACCCCTGTGGCCACCACCACTATGACTGCACTGGGTCAGACCTGAAGCTAGCACAGCGCTGGGTCTCACCCAAGGCCTGCTGCAACCTGTCCCTGGCTACTGCCTATGTTTGCTCAAGGTCCTGGGGCTCCACAATCAGCAGGTGGCAAAGCCAGCCAAGTCTGTGTCCTTCCCTGCAGGGCGGTGCGGTCCCCAAAGTCCCAGGTGGGTCCAGAAGTTCCATCTAGGAGTCAGGGACTAGAGTCAAAAACCTTAGATGTTTACCTGGTGTTCTGTTGTATTGTAGCTGATCCAGCACTCAAACCACACCATTCAGTCCTTCCCACTCTTCTCTACCCTTTCCAAAGGGAGAGGAGGTTCACCCCATAGCCATTGCCACCCCAGGCCACAAGGAGTACTGCCAGATTATTGCAGATGTTCCCTTAAAGCCCAACGTCTCTTAAGTCAGCTTGTCATGCATGCTGCCTGGCCTGGGATTCATGCATGCTTCAGGCCAGTGGGCTTCCCTCTGGCCCAGGGCAGGTCCAGAAATACCATCCAAGAATCAAGTCCTAGAATTGGGGATCCTAAGAGCCCACTTGGTGCTCTACCCCCTATGGCAATGTTAGTATGTAAGGTGCGACACAAAGTCCCCTTTACTTTTCCCTCTGCTTTTTTCAAGCAAAAGGAGTTTTGTCCCATAGCCACCACAGCTGGTAATGTGCTGAGTCTCACCTAAAGCCAGGAAGTCTCAGAGGTTCACTCAAAGACTAATGCAGTACCTGGGTATTGCTGCTGGTTATTTAAGGCCCAAGGGATCTTCAGTTAGCAGGTGATGAATGCTGCCAGTACTGGATCCTTTCCTTCAAGGAAGTGGGTTCTCTTCTGGCCCAGGGTGTGTCTAGAAATGTCATCTGGGAGGTAGAACCTGGAACAGGGACCTCACAACTCTGACCAGTGCCCTATCCTGCCATGGCTGAGCTGTTATCCTAGATGCAAAACACAAGTCCTCCCCACTCTTTCCTCTCCTCAAGTGGAAGGAAGGGGTCTCTTTTGGAGCCATGAGCCATGCAGCCTAGGGTTAGGGGAGGGGTGATGCCAGCACTCCCTTAGCCACTGCAGCTAGTGTCTCAGTATGGCGTGTGCCCCCATAGTCCACTGTCTCTGGGTTTAATTCAGCGCTAGGACTCACGACGAGTTGCAGTCCTAATGGCCTAGAATGTTCTTCAAGTTTACTTGGAGACACAGAGTGCTATAGTCCTCATTGGCGAGGTTTGTGAAAACTCAAGTTCCAAACACTGAGACTGGTGATTCCCCTCTGGCTAGGGCTACTTTAAATGCTCCCTCCATGTGCAGGCATCAACTGAGTTTGATCTGGGTTTCCTTTCTGCTCTAACAGGACAGCACTGAGTTCAATGTCTCACAATTGCTGTGTTCTCCCTCCCCCAGCACCGGGAGATGCTCTTCCCACCAGGCCATTGCTGCTGGGGATGGGGAGGGGTGGTGTAGGCAATTCCAGGCTGTTTTTTAATCTCTGCGGTGCCTCTTTTGGCAATATGAACATGAGGGTTCACCTGATTTTTGGTTCTTATGAAGGTGTTTCTTCTGTGTAGGTAGTTGTTAACTTGGTGTCCTTGTGGGGGCGGAGTATGATCGGTGGAGCTTTCTATTCTGCCATCTTGCTTTGCCCTCCCCCAGCTTTTGTCTCTCAGGATTCTTGCCAAATGGCCTTCCTTTCCTGGCAACTCTCAAATCACCGTGGGAGCCTACCATTTAACAATAAATACATTACAAACAGCAATAAGCCAGGCACATTGGCTCACACCTATATTCCCAGCACTTCGGGAGACTGAGGCAGGAGGAAATTGCTTGAGCCCAGGAGTTTGAGACCAGCCTGGGCACCATAGCGGGACCCCACCTATAAAATAATTTAAAAATTAGTCAGGCCTGGTGGTGTGTACCTATAGTCCCAGCTACTCTGGAGGCTGATGTGGGAGGATCACTTGAGCTCAGGAGGTAGATTGCAGTGAGCCGGGATCACACTACTGCACTCCAGCCTGGGCAACAGAGTAAGACCTTGTCTCAAAAAAAAAAAAAAAAAAATGACAAAAGTATTACACTGAAAATCTGTAGTGGTAGAAATAATAGTAACAGTTAACTTTTTTTTTCTTTTTTGAGACAGTCTCGCTCTGTCACCCAAGCTAGAGTGTAGTGGCGTGATCTCAGCTCACTACAACCTCCAACTACTGGGTTAAAGAGATTCTCATGCCTCAGACTCCCGAGTACCTGGGATTTCAGGTGTGCACCAGCCTGGCTAACTTTTTTTTTTTTTTTTTTTAAG
>NW_012101743.1:4514493-4531409 GCF_000951045.1 Mandrillus leucophaeus | reverse complement strand
TTTTTAGTAGAGATGGGGTTTCACCATGTTGGCTAGGCTGGTCTTGAACTCCTGACCTCAGGTGATCCACCCACCTCGGCCTCCCAAAGTGCTGGAATTACAGGTGTGAGCCTCCACACCCGGCCCATAAATTTTAATTCTATAAAAATTACACATATGCTATCTAAGTTATGACAGATCTTACATGCATTAGAATTGATATATTAGCACATGTACATATATATTTTAATCTACTTTCGTACACTCTGACAATCACAGAAACTAAATCTGAATGATGACAAATACCACGTTTGGTCATTAGTATTAATGTGCTATTCAGATCTGTACGTGTGTATAAGTACCTTCATTCATAACCCATCTATACAGGTACATATAAGCAGGGCCCACTTTTCACTGCAATGCATTTCTGGATATTGTGTTGTAAATGGTATCATGATAAAGTGGATTCTGTTTTTCCAAGGCTGTAACTGAGGGTTTGCTCCTGACAAAGAACTTGTGTTCAAATAAATAATTGCTACAACTAACCATATGTCATTAAAAAAGAAATGCTTCAAAATAAACTTCTTCAAAAATTAAAACAATGAACTTCATTTAGTCATGTAATAGTTACAAAGGACCTTTATGTTTTAGACATACATTTTCTCTGTCCTGTAACTTGTACATAAATGTTCTGTGAAATTTATCTTACAAGGGTCCTCGAGGTACGTGTAGCACAGGACACAGAACCCAAGTCTATCATACATTATACTAAAATAAGTAATGTAGATGTAATAAGCATTAAATATTTAACAATTGTGTTTACCTTCTTAGAATTCTGAAAGGATTTTATAGGGTCATCTTGACACAAGGCTCTAAAATGCTCCCCAGGGAAGTTTGCAATAAAGCCTCCTGTTCTTTTTTATAAACTTCCTTGAGCACCAAGCATGGCACCCAAACCTTTCAGTAAACAAAGGTTTCTTTAGGAGCTAGGCCAAAGCTTTGAACACTGAAGGAGATGCTTTCACTGCAAAAAAAAATTGGGCCACTGCCAGACCCCTGCTCAGCCTCACATCTCTCAGAATCTATAGCCTGTGAAGTCCTCCAGTAGGTTCACATTTTCCACAAACTGCCTCTCAGCCCTTATACCTTATAGGCAGCTGCAGTCTGGCTTTATATATCCAACTAGGGCAAGTTGCACCTAAGAACCACACCACTGCCCCTACCACCAATCACTCTGCAGAGCACAGGTGAGAAAATGCACTGTTCAGGCCACTGCCTGGATCCTTCTACACCTAGCAATGTAAGGAACACCAATAAAACAGCAACTCCTGCCTCCAGGTCCAAATACATCTAAATTTGGGGAGACCTGAGAGCCCCCTGTTTATCAGAAAATAGCAGGACTAACCATCTAACCAAATTTGTGATGAGCTGAACCCACCATACCTCATTCACATCCCTGTTTTCCTCTGTCATAATTCAACATGTAAGCATCCAGTTTGACATACCTGCTTTGTGACCTTAGGCAAATCACTTGAGTTCTGTGTCTGTCTGCTCATCTGTAAAATTAAGGTCTACTCTTCATGAGGTTTTATGAAGATTAAATGAAATAATCTATGCAAAGCCCTGTTAGATTATTATTGTTATTATTAAGTTATGTTTAATTATTATTGTTGTTCTTGTCCTCTAACTGCATTCCCATATTGCTCTGTGCTGCTTCTCCCTGAACTGGACCGCCCACTTTTTTTTTTTTTTTTTTTTTTTTTTTTTTTTTTTTCTCTGTTGCTCAGGCTGGAGTGCAGTGGTGGGATCTCGGCTCACCGCAACCTCTGCCTCCCAAGCAATACTTCTGCCTCAGCCTCCCGAGTAGCTGGACTTACAGGCATGTGCCACCATGCCCGGCTAATTTTGCACTTTAGTAGAGACAGGGTTTCTCCGTGTTAGTCAGGCTGGTCTCAAACTCCCAACCTCAGGTGATCTGCCTGCCTCGGCCTCCCAAAGTGCTGGGATTACAGGTGTGAGCCACCGTGCCCGGCCCTGACCTCCCACTTCTACCTTCACTCCTTACATGCTTCGGCTGTGCCTCCTGGAACACTATTCCATGATTAACAAACTCTTCTGCCATCCACAAACTCATCCCTGAATATCCACGTTTCTAGGTTTCCCATGAGGACGGAGCTTCCTTTACAGCCCTTTCCAGTGAAAGTGATCTATACCAACACACCACATGTACTGCATAGGGAGGAGGTAAGGTACATATCCTCTTCCAGCCACACTGCACCTTTCAAACCATTCCTCCTCCACCCTCAGGCAAAACCCCCTGATCCTTCTTCCTCTGAGTTTCATGATATTTGACTCCACCTCTTTGCTGTCCTGTACTCATTCATCAAAGATGCTGGCATCTGGTTCACAGCCTTTCTTCTCACTCCAACCCCCAGGGGTGTTAAGCACTGCAAGAGAAAGTCACATAGATGAACAGGTTGGTACCACTCTGAATTCATGGTCACCAACATCAAGTGGACCTTCAATATTTCTGGGGATTCCTGTCATGTTTTCAACTCACTCTCTCATTTTCCCAACTGATTCTTCTCAATCTTCTTCATTTTCCTCAAAACTCCAACTCCTCAGCTGCCCCAAAGAACTCACCTCTTAAAGATAAGATAGAAGTCTCCAGATGGAAACCAACTTCCTACTACCAAACTAGAAATGTATTCACAGCCATCCTTTTCTGCTGTTAAAATGAAAGATATCCCTCTTCCAATCTAGGCGTAATTCCTTCATGTGCATTGTAGAGCCCATTCATGTACAGGTCTCCTCACTAGCCATACTCAACCTATTATTACCTCTTTTCTATTTTCAACCTCTCACTCTCTACTGGCCCCTTTCTCTTGGCTTTTTCAAAGGAAGTACATGAATATTCCAACATTATATAACATCCAAACAACACAGAAGCATAATGACAACCATAATAGCTAATGTTTATTGAGGGCTTACCATGTACCAGGAACTGTTGCAAGTGCGTTGAGGTATTAACACATTTAATTCTCAGAATTACTTATAAAGTATATACTATTAGTATTTTCTCTTTTTTTTTTTTTTGAATTAAGAAACTGAGGAAAAGGAAGTAACTTGCCCAAGATTAACCAGATATGAAATACCAGAATCTGGATTTGAGCTCAAGTAGTCACAACACTGTGCTCTCTAAATGACCACATTTAAAGTGCCTCTGCTGTGTCCTGCCCCGTCCTGCCCCACTCCACCTCATTCTCCCTCCCCTCCTTAACTCTTCCCTTCCTTCCCCATAGGTAATGACTGACAATAATTTTGTGTGTATATTGTGTGTACATTCGTGTGTGTATCTTTCCAGAAATTTTTGGCACATTTATATACACAGTACATACATGCTTTTTATCTCTACCCGTTCAGAGAAACTTCTCTATTAACAAACTATAGAAGTGACTCCTGAAAGTATAGTCTTACACATATGCTTTTAAATTGATACATAATATTTGTATAAATTTATAGGGTATATGTGGTATTTCGTTGCATGCATAGAATGTGTATTAATGAAGTCAGGGTATTTAGAGTATCCATCACCTCGAGTCTTTATCATTTCTATGTGTTGGGAACATTTAAAGTCCTCTCTTCTTGCTATTTGAAATGTACAATGCGTTGTTGCAAACTATGGTCACCCTACACTGCTATCAAACATTATAACTTATTCTATGTAATTGTATGATTGTACCCATTAACCAATCTTTCTTCATCAACCCCCCACCCACATACACTTCCCACCCCCTCTGGTTTCTATCATTCTACTCTCTACCCCCATGAGATCAGCTTTTTTATTTCCCACAGATTAGTAAGAACATGTGATATTTGTCGTTTTGTCCCTGGCTTATTTCACTTAACATAATGACCACACATGTTGCTGCAAATGACAGGATTTCATTTTTATGGCTGAATAGTATTCCACTGTGTATAAATATCACAGTTTCTTTATTCATTTGCCTGTTAATGAACATTTAGGTTGATTCGGCATCCTGGCTATTATGAATACTGCTACAATAAACACAGGGGTGCAAGTATCTTTTGGTTATAGTGATTTCTTTACTTTTGGATAAATACTCAATCGTGAGATTGCTGGATCATATGGTGGTTCTATGTTTAGTTTTTTGAGAAATCTCCATGCTGCATCCCATAGTGGCTGTACTAATTTACATTCCCACCAACAGTGCATATGAATTCCCTTTACTCCGCATCCTCACCAACATCCGTTATTTGCTTTTTAATAACAGCCATCCTAACTGGGGTCAGACGATATCTAATTGTGGTTTTGATTTGCATTTCCCTGATAATTAGCGACGTTGAGCATTTTTTATGTATCTTTTGGCCATTTGTGTGTCTTCTTTGGAGAGATGTCTATTCATGCCCTTTGACCGCTTTTTAATAGAATTACTTTGTTGTTGTTGTTGTTGTTATTTTTACTATGGTGTTGAGTTCCTTATATATTTTGAATATTAACCCCTTATCAGATATATAGTTTGCAAACGTTTTTCTCATTCCATAGGTTGCCTTTTTATTTTGTGTTTCCTTTGCTGTGCAAAAGCTTTTTGTTTAATTAAGTCACATTTGTCTTTTTTGTTTGTTTGTTTTGCTGCCTGTGCTTTTGAGGTCTTAGCCATAAAATATTTGCCTAGATAAATGTCCAGAACTGTTCCCCCCATTTTCCTCTAGTAGTTTCATAGTTTCGGATTTTATGTTTAAGTCTTTAATCCATCTTAAACTGACTTTTGTATATGGTGAGACATAAGGGTCCGGTTTCATTCTTCTGAATATAAATATCCAATTTTCGCAGGACCATTTATTTGTGTGTGTGTGTGTTCCAATATATCCATGTAACAACACCAGCACCATTTATTGAAGACAGTGTCTTTTCTCCAATGTATGTTCTTGGTGCCTTTGTCTATAATCAGTTGGCTGTAAATACATTGATTTATTTCTGGATTATCTATTATGTTCAATTGGTCTATGAGTCTGTTATTATAACAATACCATGCTGTTTTGGTTACTATAGCCTTGTAATATAACTTGAAGTCATGTAGTATGATGCCTCCAGCTTTGTTCAGAAGGCTGCTCCTTCAGAGACTCTTTCACTGATTCCTTCTTTTCTCCCAGAATGCTATCCTTGGTAATCTCTTCTCTGTCCCCACTCCCTCTCTTGATAATCTCATCTTGTCTCCTGGCTTTAAACACCATTTATATTTCCATCCTAGACTTCTCCCTTAAACTCTAGACTTGTATGTCTAAGTGCATATTTGACTTCTCTGCTTGAATATCTAAAAGACATCTCATAGCACATGTCTAAAACTACCACCTGTTTCCTAAAAACTGCTGAAATAAAATTAAAAATAAATAAAACATTACTTCTAGTCTCTCCCCATTCTGCCTCCCCACACACATCCGAAAACTTATATTACTGACAGCCTTCAGTTGATGACAATTGCATCCTTTCCTGTGCTTAGATCCAAACTCTTTGGTATTTCTTTGACTCGTCTCTTTCTCTCACATTCTATCTTCAAATAATCAAAAAAATCCTATTTAACTCTTCAAAATATATCAATAATTCACCCACTTCTCACAGCTCTCACAGCTACCATCCTGGTTCAAGTCATCATTATCTGTTGCCTGGGTTATTTCAATAGCCTCCTAACTGGTGTTATACCTCTGCCCCCTACCACAATCTACTCTCAACACGAGTCAGATTTTCCTATTAAAAATGAAAGTTAAATTAAAGTCTCTCCTCTGCTCAAACCTCTCCAATGGTTCCCCATCTCATTTAGAAGAAAATCAATGTCTGTACAATAGTTTACAAGGTCTTTAATTGTCTGGATTTCTGTTATCTCTTTAACATCATTTCCTACTACTCTCCCCTACTTTCTCTGACTCTTCTCTAGTCACACTAACCTATTTGCTATTTCCCTTCCCTTCCCTCCCCTCCCCTCCCCTCGCCTCGCCTCTCCTTCCCTTCCCTTTCCTTTCCTTTCCTTTTCCTTCCTTCCTTCCTTCCTTCCTTCCTTCCTTCCTTCCTTCCTTCCTTCCTGTCTGTCTTTCTTTCTTTCCTGTTTGTTTTTTTTTGTTTGTTTTGTTTTGTTTTGTTTTGTTTTGTTTGTTTGTTTGTTTTTTTGATGGAGTTTCATTCTTGTCGCCCAGGCTGGAGTGCAATGGCACGATCTTGGCTCACTGCAGCCTCTGCCTCCTGGGTTCAAGCAATTCTCCTGTCTCAGTCTCCTGAGTAGCTGGGATTACAGGCGCCTGCCACCATGCCCAGCTAATATTTTCGTATTTTTAGTAGAGATGGGGTTTTACCATGTTGGCCAGGCTGGTCCTGAACTCCTGACCTCCAGTAATCCACCCGCCTCGGCCTCCCAAAGCACTGGGATTACAGGCGCAAGCCACTGTGCCCAGCCTCCTTCCTATTTTTCAAACACACTAGCCATGTTCATACCTTAGGGTCTTTGCACTGGCTGTTCCTTCTACCTGGAAGGCTCTACTCTAGGTCTCCAATGACTACATCCCTCCCCTCCTTCAAGTCTTTGCTCAGATGTCACCTTCTCAATGAGGCATTGCCCTAGTCACTCCACTAATAATGTCATTTGCCCTCCCATCCCTTTTGCTCAGGGATGTAATTTTTCCATAGCATGCATTACCTTCTAACATACTATAAAATTTATTATATTATTATTTATTGTGTCTCTTCTCAACCAGACTGTAAGCTCAATGAAGGCAAGGATTTACCTGTTTTTGTTCACTGTTGTATCCAAGATCCTGGCACAGGGTACACATTCAATAAATATTTGTTGAACGAATAAATGGAATACCACATTAACTACCATTAAAGTTTCCTATTCCTCATTATAGCAGCAATCCTGGAAATAGTTTTCTATATTCACAATCAAGATTAACATCATCAGTGATAGGTCATGTACCTTTGATATAATATGATAATGGCACTTTACCTTCCTGATCTTCCTTCCAGAAATCCATAACCCCTAACTATGAAACAAGCATCAGACAAACCCAAATTCTACAAAATACCTCAACAGACTTTTTAAAATTGTCCAAGTCATCGAAAACAAGGAATGTCTGAGAAACTTTCACAGCCAAGAGAATCTAAGGAGACATAACAACTGAATATGATACAGTATCCTGGATGAGATCCTGGAACAGAAAAAGGAACATTAGGTAAAAAACTAAAGAAATCTGAATAAAACATAGACTTTAGTTAACATAATCAACATTGGTTCATTAGTTGAGGCACATGGCCTTTCCACTTTCTCTTTCTGTGTAGCCTAATCCCTCTGTTCTTAAATCTGGGCTGATCTTAGGGACTTGCTTAACCAAAAGAATGCAGCAGAAATGACATTCTGGGATTTACAAGGCTAGTTCATAAGAAGCCTTGCAGCTTCCACCTGGGTTTATTGGGACACTCCCTCTTGGACCCTTGAGGCACCATGTAACAAGTCTGTCTACCCTGAGTCTGTCATTCCGTGAGGAGACCCTAGTTAGCCACATGAAGGGATGTCTGGAGAGAGAGAGGTGACCAACTTGCCCCCAACTGGTCTAGTCCTTCTTCCTCCTTTCCCCAAAACCAAAACCAAAACAAGAACTTGGTCCTCTTGCAGTATTCTGTAACTCAGTAAATGGCACCATCATCCATCCATTTGCACAAGCCAGAAACTAGGAAATCATCCTTGTTGTGTCCTGTCCCTCATCTTGCCCACTAAATGTCTCTTAAAAGCTTGCTTAGGCCAGGCGCAGTGGCTCATGCCTGTAATTCCAGCACTTTGGGAGGCTGAGGTGGGCGGATCAGTTGAGGTCAGGAGTTCATGAACAGCGTGGCCAACATGGTGAAACGCCGTTTCTCCTAAAAAAAAAAAAAAAAAAAAAAATTAGCCGGGCATGGTGGCACACGCCTGCAATCCCAGCTACTCAGGAGGTGCAGGTTGCAGTGTGCCAGGATCACTCCACTGCACTCCAGCCTAGGTGACAGAGCAAGACTCCATCTCAAAAACAAAAACAAAAAAGCTTGCTGCTTCTTTCTCAATGTCTACCACTCCTCCCACCACTTCTAGCTAAGATATCTTCTTTTCTCAGTAATAGCTTTTTAATTGATCATCCTGCTTTGACTTTTGCCCCTCATCCAATACTTTTTACAGTCAGTGTGGTCTTTTTCACTTTTAAACTTTTTTTTTTTTTTTTTTGAGACAGGGCCTCACTCTGTCACCCAGGCTGAAGTGCAGTGGTGTGATCATGGCTCACTGCAGCCTTGACCTCTTAGGCTCAGGTGATCCTTCCACCACAGCCTCCCAAGTAACTGGGACCACAGGCGTGCACCACCACGCCTGGCTAATTTATTATTATTATTATTATTTGTAGAGATGGGGTCTCCCTATGTTGCCCAGGAAACTTTTCAATGATTCCTATTACTCTTAGGATAAAAACAAAATAATTAATATAGCCTCTGAGGCCCTGCATAGCATGGCCAATATCTACCTCTTCAGCCTCATAAAATTATCCACTTGATGTCTGAGCCCCAGCTACACTGGCTTTCTTTTGTCCTCCATATGCACTGGGCTTCCTCCTGCCAGAGGGTCTTTGTACATGTTTTTCCCTTTGCTTGGAATGCTTTTTTTTTTTTTCCTGCTTCATCTGGTTAACTCCTGTGCAGTCTTCAAATCTCTGAAGAAGTTTTGCTTGGTCAGGAAAACCTCCCTGACCTCATAGTTCTGTGTGGCTCTCCTACAGAATAATTAATTGAGTAATTAATAGAGAACTCATCACAGTTGTAATTTTACATGTATTTGAATGAATATTTGAATAATGTCTATCTCCCTCACTAGACTATCAGCTTCATGTGGCAGGCGCCAAGATTGTTTTGCTTGGTACTGTGCCCACAGTATCTAACACAATGCCTAATACATACAAGGTGCTAAATATCTATTTGTTGGAGGAAGGAAGAGGAGAAAGCAAGAAAAAGATAAGGAGAGAAGTAGGGAAGGAGAGAAGGGAGAGCAAGGGAGGGGGATCTCCCCCCATGACTGAATATTTGTAAATGTTTATTCTCCTTGTATTTCTAACAGAGTTTGCTTTATATTTCTTATTCATGTCATTATGTGCATAAAGGTCCATGACAGTCACGTGTTCTTGGTGGAGTGCACCTTTTATCAATATTAAATATCCCTTTGCCAGGCATGGTGGCTCATATCTGTAATCCCAGCTACTCGGGGGGCTGAGGTGGGAGGATCACTTGAGGCCAGGAGTTCAAGATCAGCCTAGGCAACACAGTGAGACCCCCGTCTCTACAGAAAATACAAAAATTAGCTGGGTGTGGTGGCATGCACCTATTGTCCCAGCTACTCAGGAGGCTGAGGTGGGAGGATCACTTGGTCCCAGGAGTTCGAGGCTGCAGTGAGCTATGATTGCACTCCAGCCTGGGTGATAGAGCAAGACTCCAACTCTTAATTTTTGAGACAGAGTCTCACTTTGTCACCCAGGCAGGAGTGTAGTGGTGAAATTTCGACTCAATGCAACCTCAGCCTCCTGGGTTCAAGTGATTCTCCTGCCTCAGCCTCCCAAGTAGCTGGGACTACAGGCATGTACCACCACATCCAGCCAAGTTTTTATATTTTTAGTAGAGATGGCATTTCGCCATGTTGGCCAGGCTGGTCTCAAACTCCTGACCTCAGATGATCTGCCCACCTCGGCCTCCTGTCTCAGCCTCCCAGCATGCTGGGATTACAGGCATGAACCACTGTGCCTGGCCCCCCTTGTCTCTTTTAATACTGTTGGTTCTAAATTTATTTTTGTCTAATTCAAAAATTACTCCTTTTTGCTAGCATTTGGAAAACTCAAAGCTTTACTGTTTCTTTGCTCACTGCTATTTCTTATATTCCACATGTTCCTCTTTTTTGGATTCATTTTTCATTTTGCTGTACTATATACTTGAATAACTAATAGAGGCTCTGAATATGTGTGAACATTATAATCTGAAAATTGGAGTTTTGTTCCTTGCATTATTTCCCCTCCACCACCTCCATGCAGGGTCAATTGTGCTATTTATTCATTTTGGTTCTTCTCTTTTATGCTATAGTTTTTCTCCAAATATTTATCATAATCCTTTGATATCTATTTACACCAGTGAATAAGGGATAAGTCAGTTAACAAAGATAGCTTACCTGGGTTTCCTCTGCAGTTACATTGGTCTGTGTCCCCTTACCGGCCTGACACTTAAGTAGAGGACTTTGTGTAAGTGTGTTGAGTGTCTTGACCCATCAGACTTCACTTTAAGGTGGGTGGGTACAGAGGAGACAGAAAGGTTGGTCCTTTCCCTCCCTACGAATTGTCAAAATAATTTTACTCTAGTGTAATCACCCAATGGACTCTTCCTGCACACTGCACAGACAAAATTAATTTACTGTAATACCAAGGTATTACAGTAAAGAAAGAGATCAATTGACACTAGGCTAGCAATACAGGAGACAGAGTTCTAACTCAAATCAGCCTCCTTTAGAATTCTGAGGTTAGGGTTTTCATGGTCAACTTGGTGGACAGCGGGCTAGGGAATGGGTGCTGCTGATTGGTTGGGGATGAAATCACAGGGGTGTGGCAAACGGTCCTCGTGGGCTGAGTCCACCTCTGGGTAAGGCCACAGGACCAGTTGAGACATAAGTTATGGGTCCAGGCAGAGTCAGTCGGTTGCCGGAAAATCTGAAAAAAAGTCTCAAAACACCAATTTTAGGCTCTACAATAGTGATGTTATTCATAGGAGCAATTGGGGCAGTCACAAATCCTTTGGCCTCTGACCACATGACTCCTGAGCAGTAAGGGATTATACAAACTACACCTACATTTTTGCAGTATTCAAGTCCCTCCCATAATCCTAATCTTGTCACCTTTCATTAGTCTTACAAAGGCAGTTTTCAGGCCCTAAGCAAGGAGTGAGTTAGTTTTAGTGAGGGACTATTATCATCCTTAATTTTAAGTTAAGCTATAAACTAAATTCCTCCCGTGGTTAGCTTGGCCTGTGCCCAGTAGTGAGCAAAGACAGCTTAGAGGTTAGGAGCAAGATGGAGTTATCCATGTCAGACTTCTTTTACTGTAATAATTTTGTAAAGTCAGTTTCAATCCCCGCTTTGGATTTCAGCACACTTCAATCCTGAGGTGTGAGTTACAGAGATAGGAAAAGGCGGATGACTATTCCAACTTCTTCCTGCTGATGGGGCATAGTTGGAGTAGGATTTGCCCCAGGGTAAGAAGAGTGAAACTGTCTTGCAGTTGTTTGTATGTATTCACAAGTGCCTAATTAGGATCCCAAGGTCTGTATAAGAAAACATTAGCACTTTTATCTACAGCTTTAGTACAGTTCTTAAGTGAACAGCAGACTTAAAATAAATAATAAGCCCTAACATAAGGAGTAAAAATCCTAGCTTCAGGTGTCGCTGTAGAAATGATGTGAAGCCTTGAGGGACCTAGGTGAATGACCTTGAGAACCAATCATATATTGGGTCATCAGCAGAGACTCAAAAACAATGGGCTGGAATCCAAAAACAATTAGCTGGAATCTAGTAACAGGTATACTATGTTTTTCCAAAACATAATTTTTCTCTGTCCAGTTTTTCAATTCTACCAAAGACAAATAAATCATAGTAAGACCAATTTATTTGCAAAATAAGTATGAGTCTTATTACACTTAGCTTAATTATTTGCATAAAGAGCAGCAAGAAAAATTATTTGCCATAAAGGCTTAAAAAAAAAAAAAAAAAAAACCTGGCTTTGCTGGAACTTCTCATAAGGAATCTCAGATTAGACCTTTTAACAGCCTCTTGAGCCCAGCCAGGGATTTATTTGTACCTGCAGATAACGTGTGAATTGGGTGAATTGCTCTCTTCTCAAGGTACCAAAATAACTTGGGGTTCCTGGGCCTGGCAGAAAGTAACATTCTTTACTTGCCACAGGTTTGGAACCCTGTAAAGGACAAAGTATGAGGCCAGTTTTTCTAAGGGGCTCTTATCAGCTCTATAGGTAAACCTCAATTTGCCAATACAGTCTGAAAACATATCATTCCAGTAAAAGCCTTGGTAATATAACCAGTGTCCCCAGCTGTGTTCTGTTACAAAAGAAAATAGATTCTTATTGAACTTATACAAATAACTATATTGCCATAAGTTAAGAATAATCACAAATAGTCTGCAAATTCTGGAGAAATCAGGTAGAGAGAAAGAAATATGCTCCAAATTTTGTTCACAGGAGTATACTTTACTCAATTGTTAAAAGCTGTCAAATAGCTCAAAAGAAAAAAAAAAAAAAGTTGGCCAGGCATGGTGGCTGTCACCTGTACTCCCAGCATTTTGGGAGGCTGAAGTGGATGGATCACTTGGGGACACGAGTTCGAGACCAGCCTGGGCAACATGGCGAAACCCTGTTTCTACTAAAAATACAAAAATTAGCTGGATGTGGTCACGAGTGCCTGTAATCCCAGCACTTTGGGAGGCTGAGGTGGGTGGACCACTTGGGGACAAGAGCTTCAGACCAGCCTGGGCAACATGATGAAACTCCATTTCTACTAAAAATATAAAAATTAGCTGGGCGTGGTCACGAGTGCCTGTAATCCCAGCTACTTGGGAGGCTGAGACAGGAGAATTGCTTGAACTGGGAAGTAGAGGTTGCAGTGAGCCAAGATCACACCACTGTACTCCATCCAGCCTAGGTGACAAAGCAAGACTGTCTCAAAATAATTTTAAAATGTTTTAAAAGAGAAAAAGCTTTCTTAACTCTGAAAAGCAAAACAAAAAGGATCAGCAACATTTTAAGCAAAAAGTCATAAAAAGATAATTTCAGTCTTCTGTTAGTACAGTCCACACGATTAACTCCTGTGCTAGTTGATATTGGGTCAACAATCCTTATGGACACATAAGCTCTCCATGAGAGTCCTGGAAGTTTTTTTCTCTATTCCAATGACAATTTCTAAAGTTATCAGGAAATTGCACTCAAGAGCCCCTGTCAGAGTCCTATAGCTGAATATAAAACCACCTTTTGAAAAGGATCAAAGCAAATCAATTGTAGATGACAAGAGAATCAGAACACCCATGGTTAAAGACACAATTAACAAAGAAATTTGGTTATTTTGTGGCATACAACAATCTAACATAATAATCATAATTATTACTGATAACATACATAAGTCATTTTAAAATTATAGGAGTCTCACATAATTCTAGAACACATATTAATAACACATTCATAAAAATACATCCCAAAGAAAGCCAAATGCCATTTCACACATGACAGTGTTCAATGTATGACTGTAACACACCAAATAAGCCAAATATGTCTCTTTTGGACATCAGGGGACCCAATATCTTAAAAAAAAATTTGATGAGGACAAAAGGACTGAATTTAGAACTTGAAACTTGTATTTTGGAAGATCTGTCAAATATCAAAGATTTAAAACACTTGATATCACAAAATAGGATTACAGGTCATTCAATCAGCCAAAGTAATAACTGAAAAAATTTCAAAAAGGCAAAAATCTTTACTCATTGGGAGACCCAGCTTTCCAAACAACAAGACCCAATAAAGACAGCATGGGACCAACTGAATCTGCCTCTTCTCTCTCCTTTCTTTTTTCCTTTTGTCCTGCAGTTTACCCAAAAGGCAAACACAAATCTTAATTATTTCAGTATTACATGGAAATCTTGTTCAAAAGAGAAAACCAAATTTTGCCTTTGCATTAGTATACTATTAATGTTAAACCTATTTTAATAAAGCTTTATACACAAATCTATCCAATCTTAATCAGTTTGACCATAAGTTAAAATTTTTGTAAACCTTTTATAACTCTTTACAATTTCCTATTAAAGAGCAGATCGATGCTCCAAAGAAACCCTGTTATTCTGGCACATGGACCCAGACATGCTTTTTATCTTTATGTTTAATTTATAGAAAAACTAAATAATACCCTTCAAATTGTGTCCAACTTGTTCACACACAGAACTTCCTTTATCAGATCAATATTTTACAAACTTCTACAACTTGCTTAAGGCTTCAGTTTTGTCCTATCATTCTTTTAACTTAGGACAATCCATAAAAACCTCTAAACTAGACAAAATTACTTTCCTTTTAACAAAAAAAGTATTTCCATGCCTTCTTATAACTTCTTACCAAAACACATTCTACTTTCTTTATATGCCTTACATGTAACTATTTTGCCCGTAATCTCAATTACATATGTTACAATGTTAACTCTCAGCAACTTTTATTCTAGTGAGAAACTTAGTAAGTAAGCCACTTTGACAATGTATCAGATTTCAGAGCCCAGGACAAGGACACAGCTGTAGACAATGTCTGACTCTTTCCAGACTAGCTAGGGGACACAGTTAACTCCATATGTCCCCAGGCCTTACCTAGAATCTAATGGCTGTAAAACAGACAAGTCAAACAATTATTAAAAATGTCATAGTAGCAGTTTATGACTTTAAAACATCTGCCAGAGACTGTCTGACTTGCCTTATTCAGACTAAACATCTAAATTCTGAAGACATCTTTATTTTACCAAAAATCTTAAAACTATATTTACCAAAGATTACTAATGCCACATGAACTAAAACGCATTAAAGTTTCTATTTTTTCAAGTGTTTATATTTATTGAAGCCAATTAATTAGAGCTCTTTCATATATTTTGGTTATTGAAACATCACACACAGGACACATACAAATATATAGACAGACAGACAAAAGCAGATCTGGTAGAGTTATAAGATTCTTCATTTGCCAGTTTTTAAATTTCTTTTCTCCATTTGAGACCAGTCTCTTCATTACTTGTTCCCCGCCCTGAGCAATTGTCAGCTAGGCAACTCTAAATTTGCATTTCTAAAGGGACAATTCTTAGGTGAAACAAGATAGAGGATTCATATTTTACTCAAACCAAAGAAAAAAATGGTGCGAGTAGAAGTGCAGTTAAGACATCCAGGAAAAGCAGACATCCTTACATGTGGACATTTCCTTAAAGATGTAAGTTTCTTCTTTGGACTACTGGCTTTAAGATGGAGCCTTTTCAGGAACAGCGTCAAGGAGGCATGCAGTTTCTAGGGCCTAACAGGCAGTCACAGCTGGAAGGCAGAACAAATCCCCAAAAATCAAGGATCCCATTTTCACACCAAAGTCTGGGTCCCCCCGAAAAAGTAAATACTGTGGGATGACACAACACAATGCTTTTACCTGAATCCCACTGCAAGGGCATTCCTCTGAGGCTGGTGGCCAAACCAAAGCCAATCAGCCCATTCTATAATCAGGCCATCCCCCATGGGAGCCCATATTAGTTCGTTCTCACGCTGCTATAAGGACATACCTGAGACTGGGTAATTTATAAAGGGAAGAGGTTTAATTGACTCACAGTTCCACATGGCTGGGAAGGCCTCAGGAAACTTGCAATCATGGCAGAAATGGAAGCAAACACGTCCTTCTTCACAGAGCGCAGGAGACAGAAGTACAGAGCAAAGTGGGGAGAAGCCCCTTATAAAACCATCAGATCTAATGATAACTCACTCACTCTCATGAGAACAGCATAAGGGAACCACCCCCATGATCTATTCACCCCCCACAAGGTCCTTCCCCCAATACGTGGGGATTACAATTTTGATTACAATTCAAGATGAGATGTTGGGTAGGGACACAGCAAAAGCATATCAGAGCCTTACCTCTCAGTGCGGCCTGGGAATGTTTCCATATTTCCAGGTGACCAAAAGCATTATTTCATTATCCAAACATGCAAAGAGCCGACTATCCCCCCACAACTGCCATTTGCCATCCCTAAAAGTATTAGCTATTACATACCAAGGCTAAAAGCTATCTCAACATGCAAAATAAAAAGGTCAGGTATTACAATGCAAAACAGAGTAGAGCCTTATATCTAATCTGTCTGCTTACGACTCCCGAGGTTCCATGAGGAAAACAGAGGTTCCACCCAAAACAGAGTCTGTGGTGCCTTCTGTTTTTCCTGAGGGGTCCCACACTGTTAGGAATCATCTTAGGTCCTCTCATGTGGGCATCAAGGGTGGCAAGAGGGCAGACAGAAGTAAATGGAGAAACAGAACCAGTCAATTGGGAAGAAGAAAACCTTTTTCTCAAAAAACAAGATCCAAAAAGGGAAAAAGCATAAAGGCCTTTTACTGTCATAATTTTGCAAAGGCAGTTTCACTGGTGTGTATTACTCGGAGTGTATTTCTCTCATGATCAGAACTGCTTCTGTTTTTTTCCCTATATTTCCTGAAAGTCCAGATTACACCAAGGTCTGTTCTGTTGTTTTCGTTTTTCTAGGATCCTACGCTCACATTAGCAAACTTTTGGAAGCAAGTAGTTTGCTTTCTTTAGTGTGAAATTCTCGGTTTCAACCTTGGAATATTTGAGGGAAGGAAGGACAGAAACAGCCACAGAAGTGACCGTTCTTTTCTGAATAAAATTCTTGTTTTTTGTTTTTGTTTTTAACTGCTCCATTCCAATTGTAGTGAATGCAATTCTTTAATTAACTGGAAGTTCCCTCTTCCCATGCTTTTGCATTTATTTATTCTGAAATTTGATTTTCTCTGGATTTACTCCCGTAATCGTCTCTTGCAGGTTTTGGACCAGGCTTCTCTTCCTCTCTTATCAATATAATTCTAACTGATTTCTATCCTCAGGGGATTCTTCACAATTTCTGAACTGATGATCGTACACTTTCCTTTAATTATACTGCTCTTGTTTATTTTGCCATTGTAATGTTTTAAGAGATTTGGAGTGGGGAGAATGAGGACAAAGTTACAGGTGCGTAGGCTGCCATCTTGATCTAATCTGATCAAAGTCATTTTCTTATGTCAACTTGCCTGAGATGAGGAGACCGGCCA
>NW_012101743.1:4505663-4513793 GCF_000951045.1 Mandrillus leucophaeus | reverse complement strand
TAAAAATACAAAAAATTAGCCGGGCGTGGTGGCAGGCGCCTGTAGTCCCAGCTACTTGGGAGGCTGAGGCAGGAGAATGGCGTGAACCCGGGAGGCAGAGCTGGCAGTGAGCCGAGACCGCGCCACTGCACTCCAGCCTGGGTGATAGAGCGAGACTCCGTCTCAAAAAAAATAAAAAAATAAAAAATAAAAAGGCACCTCTTTGGATAGGCCAGTTTTAAGAAACTTTGCCTTCCTCTGCTGACCATGGCACCCCTGAATTAGGACACGAGGCTTGGTTGACTAGTACAGTATAGGCTAGATTTCATTTCCCCACACATAGCTGTGTGGGAGGCATAGGCTGCAGAACCATATTACCCATTACAGTGGCCTCTGCTGGTGCTAATCACAATGCCCAGAGACAAGGCCTCTGCCTTCTGGAGTGTCTCCCAATTCCACGCACAGGTCTGAAAGGTCATTTGAAGCTCAGAGAGACTTTGCTAAAGTAGGCCTTCTATGACAACCGTCTTTGCTCCCCACTTTCCACTGCACCAAGAGACAGCCCTGAATCCCTGAGCCCTAGTGGAGCCAACATTGCAGAGCAGCCCACAGATCATCCTTCTAACAACCAGGGAACTCTGGTTTTAAAGACTAGGCTCTCCTCATTTAGGCTTCTAACAGAGTCACTCTCAGCACCAAGAGGAGAGGTTTTTGTTTTGTTTTGTTTGTTTTTTGAGATGGAGTCTCAATCTGTCTCTCAGGTTGGAGTGCAGTGGTGCAATCTCGGCTCACTGCAATCTCTGCCTCCCAGGTTCAAGCGATTCTTCTGCCTCAGCCTCCTGAGTAGCTGGGATTGCAGGCACACACCACCATACATGACTAATTTTTGTATTTTTAATAGAGATGGGGTTTCACCATGTTGGTCAGGCTGGTCTCGAACTCCTGACCTCGTGATCTGCCCACCTCGGCCTCCCAAAGTGCTGGGATTACAGGCGTGAGCCATCGGCCGAGGAGAGGTCTTTAATGCAAATGCCACTAACAACTCTTAGAGACCATCAACTACCACTAGGACTCCCTGGGATTGTCCTTAGAAATTAGAGACAAAGCCGCTATTGGACATGCTACAACCTCTCCCCCACAATTTACTTCACTCACTCACCAGGGCCATCAGCAGATACAGCAGAATGCATATACCTTTATTTATATATTTAAAACAAAAATAGGATTAGTCAATAGACATTGGGCTACAACTGGTTTTATGTCTCACTTAATGTATCACAGACACCTTTTGGATGGATACATACAGCGCCATCATTTTCTTTTTAATGGCTGCAGTGTTCTACTACATGGATGTACCATAATCTATTTAGGTTTTCTTATCTTCCCCCCAATTCTCTCCTCCTCATCCTCTCAACAGAGTTATAGCAACTTTTGGATAAATTATTATGTGTAAATAATTAACAGATGAGCCAAGTAATATATTATAATTACATTTCCTTTCTTAAACATTTGCTTTTCCTGGATTTAACAATTGCCTCTCCTTTTCATTTGCTTCGTTTTCTATGGTGCTCTGTGAAGTTGTGCAGTGCATAACTTATGCAGTTATATATGGCAGCCCTGTCTATACCTATGGCTAAGTCATCCCAAACTATCAAACAGAGCTTCTTTTTTTTCCTCTAGGGTGAATGATGGGTGAGGGGGCTGGGTTTCTGAGAAGGGAGCCAGACTTTCAATATAATTTTACAGACAGTTAAATTAATAGATGATCTATCCATTAATTTTTTTTTCTTAGATGCCTCTGTCTTCCTACTTCAATATCCTGTGTCAGATCATCTGTTTCCTGGATGCTATGTCTTCCTCTTTCTTGGTTTACCCTTTAGTTTGAGTGCAGCATGTCTTCTAGTTACTTCTTCTGAGTGTGTGCATGGGAGGAAAATTATTTAAGCACTGCATGTCTGGAAATGTATTTATTCTACCTTAAAACTCAATTGATATGTTGACTGAATATAGAATTCTACATTGGAAATTATATTCACTAATAATTTTGAAGTATGGTTCCACTGTGTTTCAGCTTTACTGATTTCCATTGAGAAGCCAAATGCCATTCTTATTCCTGATCCTTTGTATGGAAACTTTTACTTTTTCCTACCTCTGGAAGCTTTTAAGGTCTGCTTTAATACTCTGAAATTTTACAATGGTATGCCTCCATGTGGGGCTCTTTCTCGCTCATGCTTCATGTTTTATGAATATAACACTATCTTTTATCGTTCTGCATATACTGGAGTAGAAGCTTAGTAGGGCTTTTTTTTTTTTTTAATGGATTTTTGTTGGTTTGTTTTTGTTTTTGTTTTTTGTTTTTTGGAGACAGAGTGTTGCTCTGTTACCCAGGCTGGAGTGCAGTGGTGTGATCTCGGCTCACTGCCACCTCCGCCTCCTGGGTTCAAGTGATTCTCCTGCCTGAGCCTCCGGAGCAGCTGGGATTACAGGTGAGCGCCACCATGCCCGGCTAATCTTTTGTATTTTTGTAGAGACGGGGTTGCACCATGTTGGCCAGGCTGGTCTCGAACTCCTGACCTCAAGTAATCTGCCCACCTCAGCATCCCAAAGTGTTGGGATTACACGTGTGAGCCACCATGCCCAGTCTTTTTTTAAAAATGTTTTTATTTGTTCTCGTCATTGTTTATATTTTCTCCCACCTCCCCTTTTTTGTTTTTTGGGTTTTGTTTGTTTCACTTCTGACTTTCATGTTGGAATTTTCCTTGAGTTGTTTGAAATCTTTAGTGATTTGTTCATATTTAAGAGTGAGGCACTAAAAAGCTGCCTGGAAGTTCTGAATGCCTGGAAGAAGGGGTGGGCTTTGATGTATGGCAATTGGATAGCAGGATGCTTTTTGGTTGAGGTACCTGTACCTGTAGACTATTCTTTGATGTGGCTCAATTCTTTAGAGAAGGAGCCTTTAAATCTCCTATCTGGGATATAAGCCTGGCTGCTTATATTCCAGGAACTAGATGTGAGAAATAGAATCCCAGACTTTATTCCTCCTATTTTCAGTCTAGCATACTCTACTCTCTGAACTTGTCTCTAAGTCTATAACCTCTGTGGTTCATTTTCACTTATTTGCATTTTAGTCTATTTTAAAAACGTTTTGTTGGTAAATAACATACAGAAATGCACAAATCATTGGCCTGCAGTGGCTCACGCCTGTAATCCCAGCACTTTGCGAGGCTGAGGCGGGCGGATCAGCTGAGATCGAGAGTTTGAGACCAGCCTGACCAACATGGAGAAACCCCATCTCTACTAATAATACAAAATTAGCTGGGCATGGTGGCACAAGCCTATTATCCCAGCTACTCAGGAAGGCTGAGGCAGGTGAATCGCTTGAACCCGGAAGGTGGAGGTTGCAGTGAGCCCAGATCGCGTCATTGCACTCCAACCCGGGCGACAAGAGCAAAACTCCATCTTAAAAAAGAAAAGAAAAAGAAAAGAAATGCACAAATCATAAGTGTACTGCTCAATGAACTTTTACCAAAAAAGCTACATAATGAGCATCCAGATGTCTCTTGTTTGGTTTCTACAAATAATAGACCTCTTTTGCTGGAGTAACATACGTAAAGCACTGTCCATCTACTTTCCATCTGCCTTTCATTCTTTCATTCTTTTCTTTTCTTTCTTTCTTTTTTTTTTTTTTTTTTTTTTTTTTTTGAAACAGGGTCTCACTTTGGCCGAGGCTGGAGTGCAGTGGCACACTCACGGCTCACTGCATCTTTGACCTCCTAGGCTCAAGCGATCCTCCCACCTCAGCCTCCCTAGTAGCTGGGACTACAGGTGTGTGCCCACCACATTGAGCTACTTTTTCTATTTTTTGTAGAGATAGGGTTTCACCATGTTGCCCAGGCTGGTCTCAAACTCCTAGGCTCTAAGCAGTCTTCCCTCCTCAGCCTCGCAAAGTGCTGGGATTATAGGCTTGAGTCACTGCTGGGATTATAGGCTTGAGTTACTGCACCCAGCTCTAACTAGTGTTTTCATGTAGCATTTACCTCTCTTAGTTTCATGAAAGGTAAAGTCTACATTCCAGTTTCTCCATTTTCTTGTTTTCAGGAGATTTCTGTACTTCACTATCCTCCTTAGAAAATTTTAAATTTTGATGTAGTCTTACCTGTTAATGGATAGCCAAAAGGCATTGGATAAAAACCAGCAGCTATTCCTTATAAATGAGTACAATGAGCATAGAAAGTACAATGATAATAGAAAAAAAAAACTTTCTGTGTTTTTTTGTTTTGTGTGTGTGTGTGTGTGTGTGTGTGTGTGTGTGTGTTTTGTTTTGTTTTTTTTGCCATGGTCTCGCTCCGTTGCCCAGGTTAGAGTACAGTGGTATGATCTCTGCTCACTGCAACCTCTGCCTCCCCAGGCTCAGGTGATCCTCCCACTTCAGCCTTTGGAGTAGCTGGGACTACAGACACACACCACCACACCCAGCTAATTTTTTGTATTCTTTGTAGAGACTGGTTTTACCATATTGCCCACGCTGCTGTCGCACTCCAAGGCTCAATCCACCTACCTCGGCCTCCCAAAGCGCTGGAATTACAGACATGAGCCACCACACACAGCTAGAAAAGAACTTTCTAAACACAGTTAAAAGTATCAAAAAGCCAATAGAAAGCATCATAATCAAGTCACTTCCCCTGAAATTCAGGAATAAAGCATAGATGTCCACTATAGTGTTTTGAAGGCTCTGGAATGTGACAAAACAAGAAAACAAAATAAGCTGTATAAATCTAAAGGAAAGAGAAAAGAGGAAAAAAGTATAATTATTTGTAGATATCATTATATACATTAAGAATCCAAGAAATGTAACTTTAAAACATTAAAACTAATAAGCCTATGTAGTGGATATCTGCTGTTTTGCTTTGCCCAGCATTCCTTCCTCTCTGCTTCTAGCAAAAGCATTCTTCTTCCTTTGGATACCTGCTCCTACTTTACCCTTCCAGTATAGTCCTGGTAGGACAGGCAATCACAATAGTCCCCTCCCCTGCCTGTGGCTGGGCACCTAACCCAGGATGGACTAATCATAATATAATCATAATATCCAACCCCATTGGACCTAGTGGTAGCTCCAAGTGGTAGGCATGAGACCTGGCCCAGAGATACAAGACCTCCCTTGGAATTTTCCAAATCAAAGGTAAAGAAGTAACTTTGTCTTTTCCTTGGATCTTGAACTGTAAGGATGTGACCCCAGAGCAAGTGGTAGCCATGTTGGGTCTCTACCATGTAAAAGAGTCTTAGAGAATTAGGTGACACAGAGAGAAGCAGAGATGAAAGATGAGACGGAGTGAGGGCCTAGATCCCATTTGAGTCCCTGGATCTAGTTGGGTCTGAGATGTGCCCTATTCTTCCCAGTTACATTAACCAATAAACTCAATTTTCCTCTTAAGATTATTCAAGTTGGGTTTCTGTCACTTGCAAACAAGAGTCCTAATACAAGCCAGATGTAAAATAAATACACAGAATCCCATCATTTCCAGTTTTTTCCTTTTCAAAGTATTATTAAATAGCTCCCTTTTATTTTCCAACATTTGTTATAAAAATGTTCAAACATGCACAAAAGTTTAAAGAATTTTTACAGTGAACATCAATACACCCACGACCTAGATTTCAAAATTAACATTCTTTTGTTATATTCCAATAATTTTCCCTTATTCTAGTAATAACAGAACTAGATATTATGTGTACATATATATATATCACATTCACAACAGTGTGAAACACCAACAGATACAGACTAAGGCCTTAACAAAACTCTTCTCTCAAGACAAAGGACCAAAAACGAGCAATCTAGCAATCGAGAAAATTGTAGATAGCTAATCTCGTCAAGCCAAACGCCATGGGGAAAAAGAAATGCAGACTCACCCTCACCCACGCCAGCAATGGCGGAACAGGAGCCTAGACTTCGGCTCTTAGAAGGCTCCAGTTTCCGTCTCCCATCCCCCACCTTTTCCCGCTCAGCAGAGACCACGTGGAGAGCCTGATGCCCCTCCCTCTCCCCTTGGAGGAGATGTCAGCATTACCCTGATGCCCCTCCCCCTCCCCATGAGGGTGATGTCAGCACTACCCAATTGTGAAGACACAATCCCTCCCCAGCAGTTTAGTTTAGAAACTGCCAGTCTTGGTATAGAACAACCTTGGCTTATCTGTTGAAGTCCCATAGGTAGTATTATTAGAGAATAACCCAGACTTTGGGAACTGTATAACTCTGAGATCATTTGAAATTTTCGTTTTGTTTTTCTTTTGGCTCCAACCAGGCCCCTGTTGTTAGTCTAGTGGGGTTTCCCCCTGCAAAGATTGGTCAGATCTGCTGTCTATCATCCTGGAAGGTGTTAAATACACAGGAAGTCCAGTCTCAGTGGGCAGGACCTAGCCTGAAAGGGCGGGCATTGCTAATGTGTTTTCAAAAGGTCTTCCCAATCCTCTGCTTTAGACAGATTGGACCTTAGAACACAACGGATCCTCAAGTGACTGACGGTGAGCTAACATGCCCTTTTGAGATTTTGGAATGTGGGGAGGATCTTGTTTAGGAACTTATTGAAGGTGGACCTGGTTATGTACCTGGTTATGGGTCACAAGACCTAAGCAAAGCCATATTTTTAGGCAATTTTAAGTTATTCTCAATGTTGTGCTAGGTTTCGTTATTCCCAAATATTTATAAGAGGTATGTTAAAAGTTACAGCCTTTACTCACCTGTGATGTGGATAACTTAGGGAAAAGTTCGTTAGAGTCATAGTTATTTGTGAAGATCCTACCCAGCAAAGTGGTGATCACAAGATGGCCTTCAACAACCATAGCACTGCAACTTAATGAAGAGGCAGCAACAGAAGAAAATCTGTGACCTGATTCAGATCGTGAGATAGTATTTTGAAGAACCTCCAGAAATAGCTGGAGGACACTTTGAGGGGAATCTGTTTTGTTGACATTCAAGCCAGTAGGAGTTCAAGCCGTTGTAATTTAAAAGGGCATGTCAGGCTTCCAATTTAAGAGTCTTTTTTTTTTTTTTTTTTTTTTTTTGAGACAGAGTCTCGAGCTGTCGCCCAGGCTGGAGTGCAGTGGCCGGATCTCAGCTCACTGCAAGCTCCGCCTCCCGGGTTCACGCCATTCTCCGGCCTCAGCCTCCCGAGTAGCTGCGACTACAGGCGCTGCCACCTCACCCGGCTATTTTTTGTATTTCTTAGTAGAAACGGGGTTTCACCGTGTTAGCCAGGATGGTCTCGGTCTCCTGACCTCGTGATCCGCCGATCTCGGCCTCCCAAAGTGCTGGGATTACAGGCTTGAGCCACCGCGCCCGGCCAAGAGAGTCTTAACAAATGTGTTTTCCTACCCAAATCAGCTATAAATGACAGAAGAAAAAAGCAAGTAAAAGAATAGCACTAAAATTGCAAAGGTTAGCAAGGAAGGATGTGATTAGCAGACCAAAATTTTGATGATTTCCTTGATATCGAACAAACAGGATAAAATTGGCTGGGAAACCAGAGTCAATGAATTCATAACACTGTACAGATATGGGAGAGGACTGCTGTAAAAGTGAATTATCTCTTTTCTATCATAGACCCAAAGGACAGATGATGTCACAGTCATCTGGATCAGGAGATGGGAGTGATGATGAGGCTACTACCTCTAAAAATGGTGGTAAGTAAATGAACTAGTAAAACTCAAGAGTTAATCTAAATAATTGTTAACAGCATGTCTAGGAAGCTTGAGTAAATTATTATGAAATTATTCCTCAGGGCCGGGTGCGGTGGCTCACACCTGTAATCTCAACACTTTGGGAGGCCGGCAGGCGAGGGCGGGGGGTGGTGACGGGGGAGGAGGGGTTGCGGGGGAGGATCACCTGAGGTCAGGAATTCGAGAGCAGCCTGGCCAACATGGTGAAACCCCGTCTCTACTAAAAATACAAAAATTAACTGGGCGTGGTGGCACGCGCCTGTAATCCAAGCGACTAGGGAACAGTGAGCGGAGATTGTGCCATTGCACTCCAGCCTCGTCAACAAAGCGGGACTCCGTCTCAAAAAAAAAAAAAAAAAAAAAAAAAGGAAATTCTTCAGAAGACCAGAAGATCAAGAGTAATGCAAAAATTAACTGGGCGTGGTGGCACGCGCCTGT
>NW_012101743.1:4502988-4504355 GCF_000951045.1 Mandrillus leucophaeus | reverse complement strand
GGAGAATGGCGTGAACCCGGGAGGCGGAGCTTGCAGTGAGCTGAGATCCAGCCACTGCACTCCAGCCTGGGCTACAGAGCGAGACTCCGTCTCAAAAAAAAAAAAAAAAAATAGTGAAGTAGATCTGTGTATAGTGACAAGGAAAGATGTTCATGATATAATATTAAGCAAAAAATAAAGTCACAGAAAAATTTTTACTGTGTGATTTTTTTTTTTAAAAAAAAGCAAAAACTCTGCATGTTGGTTAAATGTATAAAAAAAGATCTTTAATCAGCAAATTTAACTGAGATTACCTTTGGGGGCTGGATTTAGTTGGGGAACAGGGACTGAGTGGAGATTTCATGTTACTTTGTAGTCAAAGGTTGTTGAGACCTGGACATTTCTTTTTTTTTTTTTTTTTTTTTTTTTTTTTTTTTTTTTTTTTTTTTTTGAGACAGAGTTTTGCTCTTGTTGCTCAGGCTGGAGTGCTATATGGCATGATTTTGGCTCCCTGCAACCTCTGCCTCCCGGGTTCAAGCAGTTGTCCTGCCTCAGCCTCCCAAGTAACTGGAATTACAGGCATGAGCCACTACACCCGGCTAATTTTGTATTTTTTTTAGTAAAGACAGGGTTTCACCATGTTGGTCAGGCTGGTCTTGAACTCCTGACTTCAAGTGATCCACTCGCCTCGGCCTCCTAAAGTGCTGGGATTACAGGCATGAGCCACCGTGCCTGGCCAAGACCTGGACATTTCTAACTGTACCTCTGGTTATATTACTCCCTTCCATATTTGATGCCCTTCAATGGTTACCCATGACTTACTAGATAGAATCTAAACTCTGGAGGATGACATACAATATTCGCCATGATCTGAACCCAGCCCACCTCTCTGTCTTCATCTCTCACCATTCCTCCACAGGCCTACTGAACATCAGTCACACAGCATGGTAATATGGTTGTTTCAAGGTATCTGCAGGGAACTGGCTCCAGGAACGCTGCAGATACCAAAATCTGTGCACGTTCGACTCCCACAGTCAGCTCTGCAGAACCCACAGATACAAAAAGTTGGCCCTCCATTTACAGGTTTCCATTCCTGCAAATCCTGTATTTTCCATCCGTGTTTGATTGCTGATGTGGAACCAGCTCATGCAGAGGGTTGACTGTATTTATTTAAAAAATAAGTGTATAAATGGACCATCACAGTTTAAACCCCAATTGTTCAAGGGTCAACTGTACTTAAACAGTTGCCTAAATGGGCTATGATCTTTCTCATGCCTCCATGTCTTTGTACACACTGTTCCCCTTTTCAAGTAATCCATAGATCTCTAGATCTCACCATCCTGATACTACAAATTAAGTTTGGATTTTTTTTTTTTTTTTTTTTTTTT
>NW_012101743.1:4498440-4499635 GCF_000951045.1 Mandrillus leucophaeus | reverse complement strand
AAAAAAAAAAAAAAAGGAAAAAGAAGGAAATTCTTCAGAAGACCAGAAGATCAAGAGTAATGAAACAATTAACAAAAAAAAATTAATAGCATGGTAGAAACAAGTTTTCCCAGAGAAAATTGGGATCAGGGGATAGTGGTCAAGAGGGCACTCCTGCTTTTACTTTGTTTTTGTTGCTTTACAGTGAGAATGAATTCATGTAATATTTTGGCAAAAACTTTAAGGTCTGATAAAATTTAGTGTTACTAAGGATATGGGGCAGTTAACGGTCATTCAGAAGGTGGGGATCATATGTTGGCACAACATTTCTGAAGGGTAAATATAACAGTGTATCGAAATTTTAAATATACCTTCCCCTTGACCCAATTCTACTTTTTCAAATATATCCTCAGAAATACTTTTATACATGCACAGATTTATGTTACAAGGATGTTCATTGGAGCATGTTTGTAGTCACAAAAATTGGAAATAACCAAATGTCCAAAAATAGGGGAATAATTTAATAGAATATGGTATATTTTTACTGTAAAATAGTATACAGCCCTTAAAAAGAATGAGGTAGATCTCTATATACTGTCATGGACAGATCTCTAATATATATTAAGTGAAAAAAGCAAATTGTAGAGCTATATGTACAGTAATTATGCCATTTAAAAAATATGAAAGCTTCCTATTTGTATATATACAAGTATATATGTACATAAATGCTGAGGAAGGTGATGCACCAAATTTAACAGGTAAAAGAGACACTTTTAATTTAATTTTATTTATTTTTCTTTTTTGTATGCTTGTCTGACAACCAACACTTACACTTTTTATCCTATATTCTTCTATATTGTTTAAATTTTTTCTTACAAAAAGAATGTTTATATATTATTTGCATAACTAAACAGAACTGAAAGGTGACCATTAATAGAATGTAAATAGTATGTAGAACTTCCAAAACACTAATAGTTGAAAAAAGAAACAAAGGAAATTGTCTGTTCAGCAACATGAGGTAAGAGAAAAAAGCAACAACAATAACGTGTGATAATTAGTTTTTTTAAGTTATAGGAATATGTATCCATATATAGTATAGTATGTTGTCCTTAAAAATAGTGAAGTAGGGCCAGGCGCGGTGGCTCAAGCCTGTAATCCCAGCACTTTGGGAGGCCGAGACGGGCGGATCACGAGGTCAGGAGATCGAGACCATCCT
>NW_012101743.1:4433902-4496810 GCF_000951045.1 Mandrillus leucophaeus | reverse complement strand
CAAGCTCCACCTCCTGGGTTCACGCCATTCTCCTGCCTCAGCCTCCCAAGTAGCTGGGACTACAGGTGCCCACCACCATGCCCAGCTAATTTCTTTTTGTATTTTTAGTAGAGACGGGGTTTCACGGTGTTAGCCAGGATGGTCTTCATCTCCTGACCTCGTGATCTGCCCACCTCGGTCTCCCAAAGTGCTGGGATTACAGGCGTGAGCCACTGTGCCCGGCCTTAAGTTTGGATTTGTATGATTAATATACAGATTACAACATTAAGCCCCCATGTTGTGGACCACAGAGAGTCCATTCTTCCACCAGGTTGGAGGGTGCATCCTCTGCCCTTGAGTAATTTCCAAAAATCCACAAGGTATGCTTAAATGTTACAAAAATCAATCCTAGTTGTCATTTGTTATCTCTGCCAGCTATTCTTTCTGCATACTGCCATGGTCTGCCTTCAGCAAGTCACCACTTCCTGTCTTGAAACTTTTTTTAAAAAACCTTTTAATTTAATTTAATTTTAAAAAATTTCTGCAAACACTATGGTGACTTGTGTAATTTTAATACATACAAAAGATGTATGATGTGTAATTTATGGAGCATAATTATTAAACATCCAGGAATCCATCATCTGTGCATAAGAACTAGAACATTACTGATGCTTTTGAATCTACCTAAATTCCCCTTCCCTAAATTTTCCTCCCACACTTCCCCTAGAGCAATCTCCTATCCTGGATCTTATATTAATTACTCCCCCTCGCTTTTTTGTTATCTCCCTGTGTTGCTCAGGCTAGTCTCGAACTCCTGGGCTCAAGTGATCCTCCTGCCTCAGCCTCCCAAGTAGCTGGGACGACAGGTGCATGCCATATCACCCAGCTATTTTCCTTCTATACTTTAATACCTTTACCATATTATATATCTGTAAGTTTTTCTTATTTTTGAGCTTTATTTAAAAAGTTATCAAATTGTAGGTATTCTTTGGTGATTTGTATTTTTCACATAACATTGTTTGAGACTTATGCACATGGCTGTAATTTATTCATTGTTCAATGCTGTATAATATTTCATTACGTGACTATACCACAATTTATTTAGCCATTTTCTTATCAAAGAATATTCTCTTGCCATCCTTTGAAGTCTGCATGCAGACTAGGAATAGAAAATCCTTAGCATGTCCTAAATCACTTTCGCCTTTGTGCCATGTCTCTATTTTTAACAATTAGTATATTCAAATGCAAGGATTGGCAATTTTTTTTTCCTGTTAAAGAACTAGTAGGAACTATTTTAGGCTCTGTGGACCATATGGTCGTTTCAAAACTCTAAACTCTGTTGTTTTACCATAAGAGCAGCCACAGAAAACACGTAGACAAATAAATATTGCAATGTTCCAATAAAACTTTATTTACAAAAACAGGTAAAGGACAGGATTTGGTTCATGGGCTGTAGTTTCCAAACCCTGCTGTAGTTCATCTGAATTTCTGTAGTGTTGCCCAGTATTGTGGTTCTTATTATCAAGTCTGCCCTTGTCTTATTTTGCACGTGTCAAACCCTATTCTCGCCCTTTGTGATTCTCACCTCCTATATCTAAGAGTGAGCCTGACCTGTAAATCCAGTTCCTGAACCAGTGTGGCTCAAGGCAAGAAGTGTTATCTGTAGCCACAGCTCCAACAGCAAGCAGGGTATATGAGTAAGATTTGGTGCTAAGAGGCCTAAGATTGCTGTACCAGACTTGAGATTGGGATGCTGCCTTCATTTCCTTCATTAGCTCTTCAGAGTTTCTGGTTAGGACTGAAGTTACACTCTAATAACTAGTCTCCTTGCAATGTCCTGAATGTGCCTTATTCTCGCTTCCTTTAGGATTTAAATGTGCTTCCTATCTTCTTTCTTTATGCCCCCTGCTCCCTTTCACTCCCTTTGTCTGGCTAATTCCCACTCACTCTCGGAGATTTAAATTGGATTTCTTTCTCTGGAAGCTATTCTTAACTCCCTTCCCTTCCTCCACTGCACCCCACCTCACCCTCCTAGGCTGGGCCAGGTGTCCTGCCTCTGCGTTCTCATAGCAGCCTTTGTCACTCTGTCTTGTAATTGTGTGCCTTACCCACCAAATATATGACTTGGTAATAGAAATTTCCCTAAGGTGAGTGATAATTTAAAAGTTGGGCTTTTAGGGATAGCTCTAAACCTACATTGCCAATTGAGAATGGAGGGCAAGGGTTGTCTTTGTATACTAAGGGAGTAGATCGTAATATGTCTGCGGGCAGGGTTCCTTCACTGTTTTCCTGGATTTGGCCAGGAGAAGCAGCCAGTTTCTACCTCTTGTGAAGATCAGCCACTGGCTGAGGGTCCAGCCAGAGAATAAACTGATTCTCAAGAACAAAATTGCCACCATCTCCTTAAATGTGCATTGCCTGCTGTTTTGTCCTATCTGCTTGATGGTGGCCTGAACTGCATGCAAGCTTGGTCTCCTTTTGGGCATTTTGATTTGGCTCATCTCAATAAAGGAGTTATTTTCTTATTCTTCATTTTTTTTTTCTCTTTGTGAGTGGGGCTCTGAACGTCTTTTTCTCATTTGTCTACTACTTGAGGCTATTTTTATGGTGAGTCTCCTTACAAAACTGTAAACTATGGGAAGTACTGTATTTGGAGTCAGTGAAGAACTGAACTTAGGCCTGTGTGCTTTGTGACTTTAACAAGTAATTTTAACCTCCTTTGCTGAGCCTATTTCTTATCTGTACAGTGGGGATGGTACTTGATCTATCTCATAGTGTGTTTATGAGGATAAAATAAGATTGTATGTGAGAGTGCTTTGGAAAACTGTGAAATCAACTGCAAATTGAATTTTGTGTTATTCTGTATTCTCTCACGACGTCTAGCACCATGCCTTGCCGAGAGTAGTTGCTCAATACATTTTTGTTGAATGACCAAAGGAATTGGAGACAGAAATAATGCTGTTGGTGGGAATAAAGGACATTTAGTAATAGAAGCAGGAAAAATACATGATTTGGTAATAGAAACTTCCCTAAGGTGAGTGATAATTTAAAAGTTGGGCATTTAGGGATAGCTCTAAACCTACATACCCAATCTCTGCTCTCTGCTTTGCTTATAAAAATATTTAAATTTTATTTTAGTATGATTTTGGCGGCTTAGATAAGCTGTCAAACTTGATTAGGTTTTAAATATGCAGTCATCAAAAAGCAGGATTGGCCCTAGGCAATACTGTGAGGTCAGCAAAATGTACTCTCAGAAATCTTTCCTTCCTGGTTGGCAACTTCACCTCTCACCACTCCCTATTGCAGTGGCTTCTCCTAGTTCTGTTTACCTACAGGCTCCTAGGACTTTCCTATTAGTCTTTTTCCTCCAAGAGGCATTCACCTTAAAGGGTTAGGAACTAAGTCTCCTTGGCTAATTTGCACTTTAAAAGATTCCTAGAGAAGGAGGCAATGTGTTATCCAAATGAGTGAATAAATAATCATGACATTTCAGGCATTAAAGGGAATATAAGGGCTTATCAGCCCCATTCAAATCACAAGGCATACTTACTTCACCTACAACTACGGTTTCTCAACCTTGGAGGTATGTAGAACTACCTGGAGAGCTGCTTTCCGCCCGCTCCCCCCCTTCAGAGTCTTACTTTGTCACCCAGGCTGGAGTGCATTGGCACCATCATAGCTCACTGCAGCTGGAACTCCTGGGCTCAAGCAATCCTCCCACCTCAGCATCCCAAAGTGCTGGGACTACAGGCATGTGCCACCACAGCCAGCTAATTTTTTGTTTTTATTTTTTGATAGAGATAGGGTCTCATTTTGTTGACCAGGCTGGTCTTGAACTCTTGGCTTCAAGCAATCCTCCTGCCTCGGCCTCCCAAAGTGCTGGGATTACAGGCACAGGCATGAGCCACCGCACCTGGCCAAGAGCTTCTTAAAAATACTGATAATTGAGGTCCTCCTCGCAGAGATTCTGATTGAATTGGACTGACTAGGTTTGGACCTGGGTAAAGATTAAAAAACAAAAACAACTCCCAGGTCATTCTATTGTATGGTGAGTTGGGAACCCCAGATTTAAATCTAAATTGGCACTGGGTGCAGTGGCTCACGCCTGTAATCCTACCACTTTGGGAGGCCGAGGTGCGTGCATCACCTGAGGTCAGGAGTTCGAGACCAGCCTGGCCAACATGGCGAAACCCCATTTCTACTAAAAATACCAAAAAATTTAGCTGGGCGTGGTGGCGCACACCTGTAATCCCAGCTACTTGGGAAGCTGAGGCAGGAGAATCACTTGAACCTGGGAGATGGAGATTGCAGTGAGCCGACATTGCGCCACTGCACTCCAGCCTGGGTGACAGAGCCAGACTCTGTCTCAAAAAAAAAAAAAAAATCTAAACTGGCCTTGTCTGTGAGAAAAAGAAAAGCTGAATGACATTAGATCAAACATTGAGCAGGGTGGGGTTGGAGGGACTTTGAGAGACATTGATAAAGTAAACAGAATGTTAAAAATAGGCCCACGCCATGGCACATCAGCTCGCCAAATATATATATAGGCCCAGCAACTCCATAATAAGCAAGTGCTTGGCAGCACCCAAGGAAGAAGTCACCTGTGGCTGGTCTGGCTCCCCACTCCCAGAGACCCTCAGGGAAAACAGCCTATCTCTAACTTTTAGTCCTTAAATCTGCTTTCCAGATGGTTCACAGGTATGACAGATAAAATCTCTGAGCTAAGGAAAGAAGTGCTTGAATGGTTGATGTACCAAGTCAGTAACTTCAGAAGATGTAAGATAAACAATTTTGTTAAAAATATGAAATCTGGCTGGGAGCGGTAGCTCACACCTGTAATCCCAGCACTTTGGGAAGCTGAGGTGGGCGGATCACTTGAGGTCAGGAGTTCGAGACCAGCCTGGCCAACATGGAGAAACCCTGTCTCTACTAAAAATACAAAATTAGCTGGGCGTGGTGCTGCATGCCTGCAATCCCAGCTACCTGAGAGGCTGAGGCAGGAGAATCGCTTGAACCCAGGAGGCGGAGGTTGCAGTGAGCTGACATAGCACCATTGCACTCTAGCCTGGGCAACAAGAGCGAAACTCCGTCTCAAAAAAATATATATATATATACATACACACACACACACACACACGAAATCTGTGTTATCTATTTACATTTTACTTAGCACATAGGTTCAGCACATGTTATTACTTTCCTTGCTTTTATATAGCAATCCCAAGATGGGAAATGGATGAATTCACATTGTGTAGTTGGATTATTTTTGCTTGAGCTTTGGCCTCCTCAGCAGCCCATTGGTGTTGACAGCATAACAAAGCCCTTATTATGATACAATCTTTACCATCTCAGCATTGCTTAGTTTGCCTTCTCTGTATTTTCCTGCTTCAAAGATGGTCCTTCAGAAAAGTAGATGAAGAAAATGGACTGCCTTTTACCTAGCAGTATTTTTTTTTACACTTTTTTTTTTTTTTTTTTGGTAACAAGGTCTTACTCTGTCACCCAGGCTGGAGTGCAGTGGTGCAATCTTGGCTCACTGCAACCTCTGCCTCCTGGGTTCAAATGATTCTCCTGCTTCAGCCTCCCAAGTAGCTAGGATCACAGGTGTGTACCACCATGCCTGGCTAATTTTTGTATTTTTAGTAGAGACGGGGTTTCGCCATGTTGGCCGGGCTGGTCTCAAACTCCTGGCCTCAAGTGATCCACCCACCCTGGCCTCCCAAAGTGCTGGGATTACAGGCGTGAGCCACTGTGCCCAGCCGTTTTTTCTGTTTTGTTTTGCTTTGGTTTTATGCATTCTCAGAAAGATCTTCAGATTCTCCTGAGCAAGCAGTCTCTCCCATTCCTAAGGAGAATCCCACCCATTGGATAAGAAGGCTTCTAGGAGGGTCTGTCTAGTGGCAAGCCACTGGTATGAGATATCTGGAGAGGACCTAAAGCACCTCAGATGGCTATAACTGTATGGCATTTTACATTACACATCTTGATTCCCCAAGCACACTGGGGAATCCCTGTGATCAAAAAGGGGAAATGGGTTACACTCTGCCTTTTTAGGGAGATGTCCACAGAAATAAAGGAATTGACATTATAAAAGCAAGTCCCCTGTCTTTGTATTTCTTCCTTTACGCATATACTTACCTTTATAAACAGCTTGGTTAAAAGGCGGCCAATAATAACTACACCTCATGTGGCAGCATTGTAAAGTTTAATTAATGTTTCTAAGGTATGAGTTGAACTCACAAGATGAAAGATCCTAAATATGGAATATGTGTTAAGTGCCCAGTCTGGTTTAGTCTGATAATGGCTATAATTGTATGGTGTCCCACATTACACATCTTGATTAGTGTGGCTCCCATGAGTTCAACCTTGAAAATGTATTTTAATGTTGAGAATGTGTTTAACGTTGGTTGGCAAACATTTGGGTGTATAGAATATATGCTTCTGTTCTTCAGCTAGCCTCAGTTAGTTGGTTCTTGATGTAAAAGATATTTTACAAACCAACTCGGGAGGTTTTTTTTTTTGTTTTTTTGTTTTTTTTTTGAGACAGAGTCTTGCTCTGTTGTCCAGGCAGGAGTGCAGTGGCGCAATCTCAGCTAACTGCAACCTCCACCTCTTGAGTTCAAGTGATTCTCCTGCCTTATCCTCTTGAGTAGCTGGGATTACAGGCACCCTCCAACGTGCCCGGATAATTTTTGTGTTTTTAGTAGAGATGGGGCTTCGCCATGTTGACCAGGTTGGTCTTGAACTTCTGACCTCAGATGATCCACCCGCCTCAGCCTCCCAAAGTTTTGGGATTACAAGCCTGAGCCATCTAGCCTTATTTTGTTTGTTTGTTTTGTAACAAGGTCTCATTCTGTCACCCAGGCTGGAGTGCAGTGGTATAATCTTGGCTCTCTGCAACCTCTGTCTCAGGTTCAAGGGATTCTTTTGCCTCAGCCATTTGAGTAGCTGGGATTACAGGCGAACACCACCATGCCCGGCTCATTTTTGTATTTCTAGTGGAAACGGGATTTCACTATATTGGCCAGGCTGGTCTGGAACTCCTGGTCTCATGTGATTCTCCCATGTTGGCCTCCCAAAGTGCTGGGATTACAGGCACGAGCCACCACATGTGGCCGGATCTGTGCTTTTTAAAACCAAGATATAACTCAGAAGACTGAAGGGCTTAGATAACCATGTGAGATAGGGAACTATTATTACTAGAATGTAGTTATATATTAACAGGACTCAGCTCTCATTTAGGTTAGTAGAAAAGTTTATCTTTGTATGGCAAAAGCAGCTTTCTCTTATCTTTATGTCCATTCCCTTTCAGTTACACTAATATTTGTAATTTTTTAAATGGCTAGTACTTCATATACCCTCCTAAAGAATTTAACTACATGAATTAGAACAAACAACTGTGTTCATTAAATCCTGAAAATGAGCCAGTTAATCCTCCCTTATAAAGACACAGCATTATTTTATTCACATGCGATGAAATAGTTAATTCAATAAGTATTTACCCTGCGTTTACAGTAGTTCAGAGTTTTGTGAAATGTGAGACACGATAAAGGAAAACTCAATGTTTTAAGGCATCTTTCCTGGCCTTAAGAGTTTACTGTTTCTATTTGGGCAGCAAGAACTATATGGTAGGCCCAGCACTTTGGGAGGCTGAGGCGGCAGATCACTTGAGGCCAGGAGTTTGAGACCAGCCTGGCCAACATGGCAAAACCCTGACTCTACTAAAAATACAAAACAATTAGCAGGCATACTGATATGCGCCTGTAGTCCCAGGTACTCAAGGAGGCTGACGCACAAGAATCGCTTGAACCCGGGAGGCAGAGGTTGCAGTGAGCCAAGATTACACCACTGCACTCCAGCCTGGGCGACACAGCAAGATTCTGTCTCCAAAACAAAACAAAACCAAACCAAAAAACCTATGTGGTATATTCAAAACAGATAGGAGTGCTTCCATCTGTCCCTTTTCAGGCCCCTGTCTCCCTTCTCAGGGGCCTTGGGTTCTAAGTTCCATTAGAGCCTTGCTTTCAGCAGGCTGTCATCAAATAGCAACGATATCGTTTAATAATGCCAAAGGTTGATTTGCATTTTAATCAGGGACTTTTCAAGACACAAAAACAAGTAGGCCTATTTAAACAAAGTTAGAAAGTTATTTATTTGCAGGGTTCTGATTCACCTATCACAAGCTATACCATACAAGCTGCTTTTACTCCACTCACAATCCTGTCACTCCTGGTTTGTAAAAGCTCTGCTTGCTGAATTGTCTCCTTGCTATCTATGATTGCCTACAGAGTAGACTCCAAATTCTTGGCTTGGTGTGCCAGGCACTTTTGAGCCTCATCTTCCTTACTCCCAGCTAGACATCCTACTTCCCAGCCTCACTGCACTTTCCATGTTTCCATAAACAGGCCAGGCCCTTTCACTCCTTGCTTTGCCCTTGTTTCCATTCCCCAAAATGCCTTTCATCCTGTTCCCTCTTGTCTTTTTGGCAACTCCCACTTTGAGGCACAGCATAAACACAATCTCTGTAAAACTCTTCCTATTCCAGATTTCCCCCAAATTTCTTGTTTTGCCTCTTCTGACAGCACTTTGTATATCTGTCATAGTATTGTTATGGAAATTAGTTTTGAAACTATCTTCCCCTACTGGCTTCTCAAGGGCAGAGACCTTGCATATTGTCTTACCATACATGCTCACTGAATGCTTTTGCAGTTAGAATGATCAACAGGTTGGCAAATTTAGTTCTATTTGACATTGTGTTACCTCCCTCTGAGAATGCCCCAAGGTTAAAGTAAAAACTCCCAACAGGGAATTTACAAGGTTGATTGTTGCTAATTTAACTAAATTTAAAGATTTTTAAAATCAGTCATCAAATGTAAAGCGGGGGCTCATGAAACACATTGGTAGAAAACATTAACTTTTGCCAATATTGTTCTAAAATGTCTCCTTTGGGACAGCGTGTAAGCTGAGATTTGGCAAAAGAAGGAAGTGGGTCTTAGCTTTGGTCTATAAATTACTGAGTTAAGGACTGATAGAGTGGGGGTTAGGACGGTCCTGGGCACAGTGCTCGGTGGGTGAGGGGTTAGTTACCTTTCTATTTCTTCGCCTTAGAATACACCCTTAATTTGGCCAGCCAGCTTAGAAAATGCTCCTGGTAGGAAGATAAAAGGATTTACAGCTACATGAAAGAGAAAGGCATCAAAACTCAGGCCTTATTCAGCCTTGGGTCTGTGGTGCCTTGAGATAAAAGAGAAACAATTTATAGCGGCACCGAATCAAAAAGTCCTTTTCTTCCTATCTTAGCTCGTTTTCTTCTCCTTTCCTATCTTAACATCGGGACATTCCTCTCCAGTAACGGGCATAATAGCATGATTATGTTTTCCTCTATTTAGGGTTACTCCCCTAGCCTTGCAACCACTCCTTATTCCTTTATCTCTTTCAAAGTTTCCATTCTCCTGGACCTTTACATTTTATTTCGTCCCTCCCTCTCTCCTCCTCTTCCTCCTCCTCCGTTTTCCCAGCTAGCTCACTCCGCCCCTCGCCGTCACTACCTTCCCTCCCCGAGGCTCCTTCCCGCTCCTCCCCGTTCCTCCCGCCACCCCCCCACCCCCTCGCCTTCAGAAAGCTCCAATCAGGAGCTCCGAAGGTGTCTCGAAGGCCCGCCCCCTCCTCCCATCCACTTTTCTTCCCCCCAATTTCTCCCTCCCCCCTTCCCCCCCCAACTCAAGTCCTGCGGGCCTGGGGGCTTCGGGATCTGGGCGCTATGAAAAGTGTCTGCCCAGTCACTTCCGGTAAGGGCGCTGCGGCGCGGAGCTTCCCGCGGGACCGTTAAGGAGCGAGTGGGAGTCCCCGGTGGGCCAGGGAAGGAAGGCGCTGCCAGGAAGGGGGAGCGCGAAGGAGAGCGGGAGCCGGAGCGAACTAGCGCGAGCGTCTGGGGCACTTTAGCCGCCCCTTCCCAGCCGCCCCCTCACGCGCGAGCTCACCCGCCCCCCGGGCGGCTGCAGCGCTTCCCTCACCCCCAATCCCTGAGGTTGGCACCGCCCCTCCCTCGGTGCCGCGTGACCGGAAATGGCGCCATCTTTAGCCTCTTGTGCTATTGACAATAACAAGCCCTGGTTCTTTCCCCCTCCCCCTTTCCCCCAACCACAGCCTCTCCCCTCCCAGGGAGAGGGAGAAAAGGAGGAGGAGCTGCAGCCTCACAGACTCGCTGAGTCGCTCCTGCAGAAAGGGGGGGAGAGAGATCGAAAAGCAGGGGAGGGGGACGGCACGGCCGTTTACCTGTCTGCCTCCTCATTCGCTCTCCCCCCTCGTTCTGCTCACTCCTGGTGTCAGCCTATCCGCCTTCCCAAACCCTCCCATTCCCCCGGTGTAGCCCCCCCCGCCTTCACTTTCCTTCTCGTCCTCTGTGTTTCTCCTCTCTTCTTTCTTCCCTTCCCCCTCTAGCATTGCCACCTTCTCTCCTACACGCACGCAGGCATATAAACGTAGGTTTTTGATGCTCCTCTGCCTGTTGACCCCGCTATTTTCATGTTTCCAACAGGTTTTTCTTCCCCCAGTCCCTCAGCTGCTGCTGCTGCTCAGGAGGTCAGATCTGCCACTGATGGTAATACCAGCACCACTCCGCCCACCTCTGCCAAGAAGAGAAAGTTAAACAGCAGCAGCAGTAGCAGCAGTAACAGTAGTAACGAGAGAGAAGACTTTGATTCCACCTCTTCCTCCTCTTCCACTCCTCCTTTACAACCCAGGGATTCGGCATCCCCTTCAACCTCGTCCTTCTGCCTGGGGGTTTCAGTGGCTGCTTCCAGCCACGTACCGATACAGAAGAAGCTGCGTTTTGAAGACACCCTGGAGTTTGTAGGGTTTGATGCGAAGATGGCTGAGGAATCCTCCTCCTCCTCCTCCTCATCTTCACCAACTGCTGCAACATCTCAGCAGCAGCAACTTAAAAATAAGAGTATATTAATCTCTTCTGTGGCTTCGGTGCATCATGCAAACGGCCTAGCCAAATCTTCTACCACCGTCTCTAGCTTTGCTAACAGCAAGCCTGGCTCTGCTAAGAAGTTAGTGATCAAGAACTTTAAAGGTAACCAAGGCCAAAATCCATAATCACCTAATAAGGATTTGACACTCGAGGGGTCACGTGCTCTATTTATGTTAATATATTAAACAGTTTGGAGGTGGCCTAATGTTTTATGCATAATCAATGAGGTGGAGGGGAGGTCCTTTTTTGGTGGAGGGTTCATTTTCCGGGGGTGGTTAGGATCCTTGTGCTGAAGCATACACCGGGTGTTTCTGTGCAGTATTTTGAGGTTTTTTTCAGCCTATTGTATTTAATCTGTTATTCCTTATAACACTGACAATCAGTATGATTGATCCGGATTTTACAGGTGAGAAATTTGTATTCTAAAGAGGTTTATTTATTTCAGGTGCATAGCGAGCCTTGGCACTGCTGGGATTTTTATTTTTATGCTTCAGTAGGCCACATTATCCAATGCCTAGAAATGCAGGTAGCAATAGTGATCTTTTTGTGCTCAAATAATATTTATAATTAGATTTACACTGTATTCATGAAACTCATTTGGAAGCAATATTAAAAGAAAAATTTATGTTCTCTGTATTTCTTTCCAAAGGTAGGGTTTGAAAGTGAAAAACATTGTGTATACACAGAAGTAGTAAGTCTGTGTACCACTAGTCTAAAGATAGGAACAATTACTACATCTATTTTTTCCATCACTAAAATGGATTTTAAAGTATCGACTTGCAGCTTTTAGGAAAATTTGTTCAGACCGTGTTTGAGATATGTGAGGAGAGTATTATGAATGCATTGATGCAAATATAAAATAAGCAATTTTTAAAACTGTATTTGAGCTGAATTTTTATCTGTTGAATGTGTTTCTGTTTTTCTGACTGACTTTTCAACACCCTTAACTGCCAGGTAATCAGTGCTACAGTGTTTATTAAATAGAGAAGTAAATGAATGAACTTAAGTAATATTTATGAGATAAGTGCTTTGTGGCTGAATATTAGTATTGAGAAGATTAGGTTCTCTATGCTTGTGTTTTTAACATTGAGTGGAAATCAGGAATGTGCTCTATTTTGTCTCAAGCAGAGGGCTATGGTGTTGTCTATTTTTAACTCTTTCTTTTTTATATCACTACCTTCCCATACCCAGGTTCTCAGTTTATGATTTAATAGTAGAGCTTTCTGAAGTCAATATGAATTGTAATTGACTAACGTGTTCATTATTTCACTTAAAAATATATGTATTTTTATAGTCAAATATTTTTAAATGAGTTATGATCCTGGTTGCATTTTCAAATTGGTTTCAGAGATTTTTTTCTCTCCCTCCTAAGATAAAAGCATATTAAGGCATTTGGATGTTCTAATTAAAACTTTTTTCCCCACACTCATTGCTAGTCAGTGAAGTTTAAAGCCTAGAGTAAGGTGTTTCTTTCTATTCTGAAAATGCAACATGATTTCTGGAGTCATTTGGATGTTTCAATCTTTAAAAATTTCACTCTGCTCATAAATGTAGTTTAAAACTACATGGAGTTAAGATATTTCCATTTCTATAGATGCTGCATAAATTTGGGGGTCAAACAGACCTGGATTAGAATCCCAGCTTTGCCATTGACTAGCTATGATGACCTTGGGCAAGCTTACTAAATGAGTTCCAGCCTCAGTTTCCTCAGTTGTAAAATAGATTCCTCAGGGTATTGTTGGGAAGATTAAGAGGTTTATAAAGTACCTTGCACATAGGCAGTATTTTAAATCTCAGGTTAAAAATTCATGTCGACTTAGGTTTTACACATGATGAAGTAAGATCAGGATTGTTGTTTTTTATGGTCATTCTTGAATTTTTATTTTTTTGAAGCAATACAATCAATAGGAGAAAAACCTCACCTTCAATTTTAATAGGTGAGTCAAAATGACTTAAATAGTATTATGACATTTCAAATTTTATTCTTTATATTAAGCTTAAATACAGTGGTTACTTTAATGATTAGGTGTGATAGTTATAAAGATCATAATTTACCCTAAAAATAGAGTAATGCTGTTGTATTTTATTGATCTTTGGTTACTGTATCTGACATGGTATTCTGATACCAACCTTTTACATATAATCTAGATAAGCCTAAATTACCAGAAAACTACACAGATGAAACCTGGCAAAAACTGAAAGAAGCAGTGGAAGCTATTCAGAATAGTACTTCAATTAAGTACAATTTAGAAGAACTGTACCAGGTATGTATTAATATGCATAACCAGATTTGAGTAACATAAATTAAGGTGGGATATATATTGATTTTGCTTTCTGAAATAGGTTCTTAAGTAGACTTTTGGTTCCCTTCTAGTTTTAATTTCTCAATTAATTGATGAACTCTTTAATTAGACCACGTATTCTCACATAAACTATGGGTACAGTCATACCGGTATAAATTGTGCTTATCTTTGACCCTTCTGATGAGGAATTACAGTTAGGTGTACCTTGGTGTAATAGAAGTTCTACCTATAATGAAATCCTATAGCATGAATCCCAAAGTTGATTTCTGGTGACATGTTGTTCTATTGTGATAATTGTTTCTTAGTTGTGTTACCTACCCATAGGAAAGGCCTCAAGACATGCAGATATTATTCATATCCTTTATTTTACCTCCTTCTTAATAGTAGACTTTGCTATTCCTTTTTCTTGCTCTTTACATTTTTCTAATACCTGGGCTACAAGACGCACCTTAGCCCAGAAATGAGCAGCAGTTTGTTGTCCAGCAGCTTAGTCTGAGGTTCAGATTCTTTACTTAGCAAATGGGTCCTTACACTTAAATATAATGTTAAGGGCAGTTACTAATGGCAATCTCTTGCTACCGAGAAATTTTTCCCTACTGTGTATTTGACACACAACCAATTCAAGAAGTTACTTTCATTAGAGTGTCAGGGATTTGGTGTTAAAAGATACTTCAGGCCGGGCACGCCAGTGGCTCACACCTGTAATCCCAGCACTTTGGGAGACCAAGGCTGGTGGATCACCTGACATCAGGAGTTCGAGACCAGCCGACCAACATGGAGAAACCCCGTCTCTACTAAAAATACAAAATTAGCCAGGCGTGGTGGTGCATGCCTGTAATCCCAGCTACCCAGGAGGCTGAGGCAGGAGAATTCCTTGAACCCAGGAGGTAGAGGTTGCGGTGAGCCGAGATTGCGCCATTGCATTCCAGACTGGGCAGCCAGAGCAAAACTCCATCTCAAGAAAGATATTTCAGAGTACTTCAGAGTACAATAGCTTGAATTTTTGTATTAATGAGTACCTTGTAAGAAATTATGTTGGTTCGATTTATCAGTATTTGTATATTTTAGTTGCAGAGCTAGTATGGTGATGGGCAAATCCTGGATTAGGAGTCAGAAGATGGGTTTGGGATCTAGTTTTGACTGCTGTGACCCTTGTAATATTGGGCCAGGTACTAGAGCCCTCTCAGTTTTTTTCCTGTTTTTTTAAGAGATACGGGTCTTGCTATGTTGCCCAGGCTGGTCTTGAACCCCAGGGCTACAGCAGTCTTCTCACCTCAACCTTCCAAGGTGCTGAGATTACAGGCATGAGCCACCAAACCCAGCCGTCCCTCTCAATTTAAATTTCCTCCTCTCTAAAGTAGAGGAAATAATAATTTGCCGTACCTATCTCATAAGGTTGCTTATAAGAATCAAATAAGATATTTGTGGAAAAAACCTCCAGGCACTATAATCTTACAAATATGATGATATCACGAGTCATGCTTTTTTACAAGCCACAGTATAGCTTCTTCACTTGTAATATGTCAATTGAGATCACCGGTTTCTGTTGCTGTGAAAATTAGTCAGTACACGCAAAATACTCAAATCAGTGCACAACACATAGTAATAATGCCATGTAACATTATAAACATTGTAATGCTATGTAAATGTCAGCTAGTAGTTGTAGTACTAAGCTATTACTTAAGAATAAGCCCGTTTCATATGGCTCTTTTGGCATAGTATATGTGTGTCTCCTAAAATGTACAACAATAAAAGTCAAAATATGAAACTGACTTGGAAAGGCCTTAGGAGAGCATGTGGTCCAATATTTTTCTTTGTGGTGTCTGTGACAGCCTGCAAAGGGGATTCATCTTGTATTATCTCATATAAGCATTACGAAACCGTTTCTGGAGTATGTAGGGTAGTAGTTACTATCTCCACTTTTTATTTATATTTATTTATTCATTTATTTTTGAGATGGAGTCTTACTACGTCACTCAGGCTGGAGTGCAGTGGCATGATCTTGGCTCACCGCAGCCTCTACCTCCCGGGCTCAAGTGATCCTCTTGCCTCAGCTTCCCAAGTAGCTGGAATTACAGGCACCTGCCACCATGGCCTGCTAATTTGTATATTTTTAGTAGAGATAGGATTTTACCATATTGGCCAGGCTGATCTCGAACTCCTGACCTCAAGTGATCCACCCGCCTCCACCTCCCAAGGTGCCGGGATTACAGGTGTGAGCCACCGCGCCCGGCCTATCCCCAGTTTATTGATGAAGAGACTGAGTCTCAGAGAAGTTGAATAACCTGCCCAGAGTCACATATTGGCAGAGTCACATATTGGCAGAGCAGGGGCAACTCAAACTGAGATGCTGGATTTCTAGTTCGTTGCACTTTTACTCCTGTACTACCTCACTAATATACCCTGGTACTTTGAATACCACTGTAGTGCAGTGTTTGAAGCAATTAAATTGTTTTACTTTAGGGAAAAAGCTCTTTGTCATTGAAGTAGTATTTTTATCTGTGCATGCATAAGTGGTGTTTATTTGGATAGTATATGGTGTTTATTTGGATATGCTGGTATACAGCATATTTAATTTCAATAATGTGTTATTTTATATATTCCATATTTATAACAAATGTTTATTGTAGTTGTTAATGAACCCTATTTACTTTACCTTGAATATTTTTCCAGAGCTTTTGCTTTGAAAATATTTTTCCTGATATATTGATTCTGTTAAATCTTTTCGTTTCAAGAGCATAGAGCTTGCATCTTTTGTTTTTGTTTTCTTGTACTTTGTTTTACCTGCTGTTGTTCAGTTGCATTTCTTTTAGCCTAGTCACAAGTCTTATAACTTCACTGTTTGCATTTTTCATAATACCTTACTGCTTTTGCTATAATGAATTCAAAAGCATTGGTTTTTAGCTCTTTTACTGTTTTTGACCTTAATTTTATAAATGTTCCTTTGGATTGTTCTCAGAAAGATTATTTTGAGATGTTCAAGTTCAAAAAGGAGGATAAAGGAGGTAAAGCTATTTCATATAATCTGGACTTCAGGTGCTTGTTTGATTTTAACTCATTGAAACGTAATTAGAAGTACTCTGTCAATCTACCTGAGTGGGAAATAAAAAAATAAGAAAAAGTACTCTTCTCTTCTAAAATCGAAATAATGTGGAAATATGTAGTTATACAAAAGTTCTCCAAACCCGTGTCCTACTCTCTTTCTCTGAAGTAAACACTTACTGGCATATATCTACTTAGAACTTACTTCTGCAAGAAAAAACATTTTGCTTTAAATCTTTAAGTATGGAAGTCCCTAGTGTGGGTTGCATGTACTGCCTACTAAGTTTTTAATTTCTATAAAAGAACATGCTGTTCTAAGTACACTTGCAGTAAGCAAACATTGTCTTTTTAAAGTAATTTTAAATTAGAATTGGACCTGAGTTTTAAAATTATCTTTCCTTGACAACCTTGAGATCCTGTGGGTGTGAGGCAGTGATTATATGTTTTCATTTGACTGTTCTGTTTGTTTGCGGGCTTGTTTTTGATTGACTACAAGTAAGACTGATTAAATGCACTGACTTTTGAGCTGTTCAGCCTGCCTTAGGTTACAAATCTGTCACTTGTCATATAAGTTTGGGCGAGTTACTTCTCTAAGTCTTGGTTTCCTCATTTATAAGATGGTGAGACTAATGGCTACTTATATGGCAAGGTTTTTTAGACGTAAATGAAATATTGCAAAAAAGTAATTATCACAGTCCCGGCTATGCATTGGTATGTGTCATCAGTGCTAGTAAATATTTGAGTCTTTAGAAAAGAAATCTTTATTTTAAAATTACATTTTATTTTAGAGCTCTGAAGCCACATGATTTTAAATTCTAAATCTACACTGGGCCAGAGCAGCTGGCTGATAAATAGATTACATTCCAAATGTGCTTCAGTAGACACCATTAGCGAAATTGAAAAACATAATAGAAAAAGACAGGAACTCTCTAGGAACAGTGTCCCTCTACACTTACAAAGAATGTGTCCTGTTTTCACATGTGGTATCGTACAGTTGGAATTTTGGTTTTGGTGAGTTTTTTACTATTAATAAGTAATATTTTAAATAGGATTATTTTTATAATCCTATTATGAGCTCATGTTCTCAACTTTTGTGTGAGTAGTCGCAGTGTTTTGTTTTGTTTTGTTTTAAATAGAGATATGGGGGTCTTGCTATGTTGCCTAGGCTGTTCTCGAACTCCTGGCCTCAAGCAGTCATCCTGCTTTGGCCTCCCAAAGTGCCGAGCTTACAGGCATGAGCCACCATGCCTGGCCTAGTACAGTGTTTAAGATCAGCTACCTTTTTTGGAGATGCTGGAAGTTTGTACAGGAGCGTATAACATTTATCTTTCCTATAAATCTCTAGCTATTTTTAAAGTCAAGCCTAGTTCATACTTCAATTCTGATGAAAATAATTTTATTTATTATTAATGGGAACTGTAGTTATCTGTTTGTGAAATAAACCTTAAATGATGAACCTTTATTAATGATTCACTTATAGAATAAATGACCACAGGACTAGAATCAAATAGTATAGATTATCCATTGTAAAATCTGGTTGCTTAAGCAGTCAGTGATTATAAGAAAGCAGTTAGCTTCTTAGCATTGTTGATGACTAGCGGTTGGATTCTATGTAACTTTTGTCACCCTGTTGGTGTCTTAAAGCTTACTCTATTATGCATTATGTATTTCTCTTTTTACTGAATCGTTAATCAGTACTATTGTTGCTGTTTTTTAAAATGTACAACTAAAATTCTACTCTTTAAGTTATTTTGAAATATACAGTAGATTATTAAATACTAAAAAATTTTAAAATGTGCACTTATAAATTCTTTGTCCTTGATAATTTTTCAGTCTTATTTAAGCCCTGTTTACTGGAAGTAAAAAGAAAAGGAGTTTAGGTTTCATTGTATAGTTGGTTTCCTTTAAACAGATTCTTAGTTTTTGAATATTTAGAGTATCTTAGCCATTTTTATTTGACATAAAAAGAGAGATAATGTAGATCCTATTGCTATATCAGTTGTTGAATTTTTATTATGTACTTTAATTACTATCTGTAAACATAGCTTGAAAAATAAGACTCCACTCCTTAGACCAGTGACCAGAGTTCAACACCCTGGCGGAAATTCAGTATCTTTTTTATTGTCTGTTGTTCAGTAAATATTTGCATATGTCATTTGCTACACGTTTATATATATTTTTGGAGTGTGTTTTTTTTCAGACACTTTTTTTTTAGCTCATCCTTGTGAAGAAAGACACATTTTTTTATGTATCCTGTGGATTTTGGAGGGGAAGGGCTGGGATTTGGAAGACTGAGGGTTAGAAGCTTGCTAGAATGTCTGTATTTTATACCTAAGTACCTTCAAAGGATTTAAGGCGGCATATTTACTGGTAATTAGTGGGAGCTTAAGTAAAAAGATAGTTTTATTAAAAAGACTTGTAAGGCTGGGTGCGGTGGCTCGCGCCTGAAATCCTAACACTTTGGGAGGCCAAGGTGGGTGGATCACCTGAGGTCAGGAGTTCAAGACCAGCCTGGCCAACATGGTGAAACCCAGTCTCTACCAAAAATACAAAATTCAGCCGGGTGTGGTGGCACGTGCCTGCAATCTGAGCTACTGGGGAGGTTAAGGCACTTGAAGGTTAAGAATCACTTGAACCCAGGAGGCAGAGGTTGCAGTGAGCCGAGATCTTACCATTGCAATGCAGCCCAGGTGACAGAGCGAGTCAGGTTTCAAAAAAAAAAAACACAAAAAAAAAACCTTGTAAAGTTATCTAGAATCTGTTTATTACAAATAGTTGTTACTTCTAGAGATTCCCAAAGTGTTTTATTAGTGTAAATAATAAATACGTAATGCATAATATGTAAAAATATATAAATACATAATATTTAAATAATAAATACATAATGCATAATATGTAAAAATACATAAATAATAAATACGTAATATTTAAAATAATATATTTCTAAAAGTACATTTCAAAGATCTAGAGTAAAATAGAGCTTATCTCAAACACCTTCTTATTCCTGTTTCCATCCCAGCATGTAATAGGATGAAGAGTACTTAGTAAACAGTCATTCCTTGTTCAATCCGTGACTGCTTACTGTGTCCAAAACTGGACTGATACCTTGGGGTTATGGAAAGCACTTAGTACTAGCAAGAGAGCATAAGTACCTACCCTAAGGTACTTATGTTCTAATGGGTTCATGAAATTAGATTGTTTGTGACCAGCATTTTTTAAAAAGAAATGAAATAGCAAATATCAGAATGCGTCACATAGAGTAATGATATGTAGGTTTGTGAAGATTTTATTTTAGTTACATAAATTTATGTATGATAGATTGTGACATTAGATTTCCTACTGTGGCTTTGGGTCAAAACATTTTGGAAGCCACCATTTTAGAGACACCACTCCAAATCTTGCCCAAAAGTGAGAAAAGTGGAGTACTTGGATCAAAGGGTGTGAAAGGTTATAATCAGGGGTGGCCAAGGTGACTCATGCATGTAATCCAGCACTTTGGGAGGATGAGGTGGGCAGTTCACTTGAAGTCAGGAGTTTGAGACTAGCCTGGCCAACATGGTGAAATCCCAGCTCTACTAAAAATACAAAAAAACCTGGCTGAGTGTGGCAGCACATGCCTGTAATCCCAGCTACTTGGGAGGCTGAAGTAGGAGAACCACTTGAACCCGGGAGGCAGAGGTTGCAGTGACCCAAGATTGCACTTCAACCTGGGCAACAGAGCAAGACTCCATCTAAAAAAAAGTTATAATCAGACATGAGATGAAAATGGTAAGATTGGCCTTGAACGCCATGCTAAAAAGTGTGGTGGTAGGGAAGTTAGAAAGGCTTTTATTGGGGAAGGCAAGTATTTAAGTTTTTTGAATACCTAATATATTTCTCTGGTTCAAAGCCCCAAAAGTATTGCAGAGCATGTAGTGAAAAGTCTCGCTTTCACCCCATCCTCCAGTCCCCCAGTTAGTTCTCTTTGTGACAGATATTACTAGTTTTTTGGGTATCTTTCCAGAGATGTTTTATATACGTAAAAAGGCTGTGTATGTTTTTATTTTGTTCCTTTTTTACATAAATGATAGCAGACCATGTACCACATAGTTCTGTTTTTTTGTTTGTTTGTTTATACCTATTATGGGATTGCTCCATCACAGTACAGGAAATGCTTGATGGAAGGTTGTTGAGGAAGGAAAATGACCAGATCTGGTCTATAGGTTAAGCAGTCAAGGCTAAATTAGAAAAACAGAATGTTGCCTTCGAACTTGACCTCAAAACTCACCTTAGATGCTCCTGCCTTTCTTGCCTTAAAATTCTTAAACCACCCTCCAGCTAAACACAGGTGAGACTGTGTACTGTAAAGCCCAGCTTAATTTTCGATTTCTCACTATTTCCACTAACTTTTTATCTGTTTCCCTGTAGGTCTTTGGGACTCTGTCCCTTTACCTCTTCCCAGGAAGGCTTTTCTGACTTGCCCTCCCTTAAATGCTGGGTTAGGGAGCCTCATCTCTCTGCTTATCCTCATCATAGCATCTAGCACACTCAATTGTAATTACATGTTTTCTGGCAATTTTTCTCATACTAGAAGCCCTTTCTATGTACAGGACACATTGCTAGAGTTTTTTTGAATACTTAATGTATTCACTTGGTTCAAAGCTCAAAAAGTATTAAAGAAACTTATAGATAGATGACCACACAATGTCTTTCTGTCATTAAGGAGTCAGAGAGACAAGATATACACATAAAAAGATAAGTAGTTTTGTGTAAGAAGTATCCAGTGGTTGGGAGATGTATAGTGTTGACTCAGTGACTAAGTGAGTGTGGTATGATGGGTGCGAGTGCCATGTGAGTCACTGGTAGCTGAGTCAATTAAGAAGAACTTATTGGAAGAAGTGGGACCTAATTGAGTAGTAAGGGAATGTGGTATCTTGTGTGAGAAGATAAGTAGATGTGCCGAGAACTGTTTTATGTGAGAAGGGAACATAGCAGAAGGAAATGGGATAAATAGGACTTAGAGAAGTACTGGAAGTGGGCGATGTGGAAAGATGAAGTACGCACTAAGTCCTATGACGGAATCTAAGCAGAGAGATAAGAAATGCTGAGAAAACAGTCATTCATTCAAAAGGAACTGTGAGATGCAATGAGAGGAATACTAAAGGTGGAAAGGGGACAGTCCACAAAGGACCTGTGTGAACAGAGAGGCACATGAAATAAACATAAATTCCCTTAAGCATCTGTGGCCTAGCCTCAGGTCACATGAAAAGTGGGCAGGCCAGCAGGGTCTCAGCTTTCTTATTCCTCCATAGCTGCTCAATCTAATTGACCTGCTGTTTCCTGATGAGGTGTGGTGACTTGTCTCTTGTGGTGTAAGAGGTTTCCTTTAAGTTCTCTTCTCTTCTCTTCTCTTCTCTTCTCTTCTTTTTTTGAGACAGAGTCTCGCACTGTCACCTGGGCTGGAATTCAATGGCATGATCTCGGCTCACTGCAACCTCCATCTCCCGGGTTCATGTGATTCTCCTGCCTCAGCCTCCCGAGTAGCTGGTGCACACCACCACACCCGGCTAATTTTTGTATTTTTAGTAGAGTTGGGGTATCACTATGTTGGTCAGACTGGGTCTTGAACTCCTGACCTCATGATCTGCCTGCCTCAGCCTCCCAAAGTGCTGGGATTACAGGCATGAGCCACCACGCTCTGCCAAACTTTCTTTTCATTTGCTAATTTATTTACTGGACCTGCATATTGGGAATGTGACTTCTAACTACGTATTTTTAAAATTCCACTCCAACCCACAGAACTTGGATGCCCCCCTAGAGTCCATTTTAATGGAATTTTTTTCTTCTGTTGCGGTGAGAAAGGAATCTTGGTGTTATATTTAAGTCATTACCACTCAGAATTATAGATTATATCAGAGTTTTCCCAAAGAGTTTTACCATGCCCGTTGTTTTACATTTGAAAGTCTTTTATATACGCATAACAGGAAACTTACTGAAATCTGAAGGTCATCCTTCTGGAATCTGAGTATAAAAGAAGACCAGTTATTACAGTGAAGTAAAAATGCCATCATTTCTTTTGTAATTGGTGTTAATTCAGTTGTACAAATTTTATTTTTTATTTTTTATTCCTTTTTGAGATGGAGTCTCTCTCTGTCGCCCAGGCTGGAGTGCAGTGGTGCGATCTCGGCTCACTGCACCCTCCACCTCCTGGGTTCAAGCGATTCTTCTGCCTCAGCCTCCTGAGTAGCTGGGATTACAGGCATGCGCCACCATGCCCGGCTAATTTTTGTATTTTTAGCGGAGATGTTGGCCAGGCTGATTTTGAACTCCTGACCTCAAGTGATCCGCCCGCCTCAGCCCCCCAAACTGCTGGGGTTACAGGCGTGAGCCATTGCGCCTGGCCACAAATTTTAAAATCTATATTTAACTATTATTAAGCTAAAATGTTGGAGAAAATTCCTTGGTATTATATCATACTCATTATCATACTGCTAGCAATAATTTCTGCTTTGTTCTGTTCAGGAGAACCCAAGAACGTTTAAGTAAATTTTAGTTCAATTGTAGTAGGACTGCCTGACCCAACCCATCTGATACATAAACAATAGGTGAAATTCTTTTTTAAACCCAAAATGAAGCTCTGCTTGTGAAAATGATTAACATTTTAAACAACAAGACAGCTTTTTTATTTTTGAGACAAGGTCTCACTTTGTCCCCAGGCTGGAGTGCGGTAGCATAATCATGGTTCACTGCAACCTTGAACTCCTGGGCTCAAGTGATCCTCCTGCCTCAGCCTCCTGAATAGCAGGGACTACAGGTGCACACCACTGGGCCCAGCTAATTTTTCAATTTTTTGTAGAGATGGGGTCTTGCTTTGTTTCTGTATTAGTCAGGGTTTTCTTAGAGGGACAGAACTACGGAACTAGTAGGAGATATATAAAGGGGAGTTTATTAAGTGTTAACTTACATGATCACAGGGTCCCACAATAGGCTGTCTGCAAGCTGAGGAGTAAGGAGAGCCAGTTTGATTCCCAGAACTGAAGAACTTGGAGTCTGATGTTTGAGGGCAAGAAGCGTCCAGCACGAGAGAAAGATGTAGGCTGGGAGGCTAGGCCCTTCTCTCCTTTTCACGTTTTTTGGCCTCTATATTCACTAGAAGCTGATTAGATTGTGCCCACCAGGTTAAGGGTGGATCTGCCTTCCCTAGCCTACTGACTCAAATGTTAATCTCTTTTGGCAACACCCTCACAGACACACCCGGGATCAATACTTTGTATCCTTCAATCCAATCAAGTTAACACTCAGTATTAACCATCATAGTTGCCTAGGCTGTTCTTGAAGTCCTGGCATCAAGCAGTCCTCTCACCTTGGCCCCCCAAATGTTGGGATTACAGGCATGAACCACTGCACCCAGCCCAAGTAGGATTTTCTTTGAGTGGCATGTTGGCACTCAAAAAGCTTCAGATTTTTGAGCGTTTTGGGTTTCAGATTTTTAGATTAAAGATGCTCAACCTGTAATTTGTTCTTTTCTGATACAGTGCATTGGTTATGAGAAAGTTTGCCACCCACGTTGATATATTTTGTTGTTTTACCTTGTGTCTTAAGCGGATGAATAACCCTTTTTAATAAGCTGATGTGGTAGAAATATCAAATTAATAAGAATCTGATGTAAATAGTTGAGAAATCCTTCATCCTCTCCTTAAGAAAGTATGTGTTTAACCTTGCAGGCTGTAGAAAATCTCTGTTCTTACAAGATTTCTGCAAACTTGTACAAACAGCTGAGACAGATCTGTGAAGATCACATCAAAGCACAGATTCATCAATTCAGAGAATATCCTTTTTAAAACAAAAAATCGTAAATAGTTTTGTCTTCCTTTCTGTCCCCTACCCCTCACTGTTTAACCCAGCTTGAAGTAGAATGCCTGTGTTTTGTAGATTTGTCATTTTTTTGTTCCTTGTGTTTCTCAAGAAAAAAATACATTTTGACTTTTCAGCCTTAATTACATGTGGTATTCATGTAAATAAGATGTCCTTATGTCTTTACCCTTTTTGCCCTACCAGATTTCCACTTGAGGAAAAATAATCTCCTAAGGGAAATCGTAAACTGAAAACATGATGTTCAGTTCTGTCTAAGACTTGTTTTTAAAGGTGTTTTTTATTATAAACTATGTTTTTCTTTTTTTTTTTTTTTTAACAAATTAGGAAATAGCACTTTGGTGCATAATCAAGTGCCATTTAGTTTCATTTAGTATACAAAGTATTCATATTTAAGACTAATGTGCTGTCTGTCACATGGCACATATGACTTGTACCAAATGCCTTAAAATATCCTTAACATGTGTTTCAGGGATTCATTGGATAGTGTTCTTTTTTTAAAGAAGATTGATAGATGCTGGCAAAACCATTGCAGACAAATGGTAAGCTGGAAAAAGTATTGTATTACAGCTAAACATTGTATTAATAGTTAAAAACATTTCTTCAAATACAGGAATGTTAGTTTTTAAAACTTAGCAATAGGGAGATTGCTTCAATATCTGTTCCTTTTCTGAATTGGAAACTAGTTTTGGTTGAGTTTTCTATTTTAAAACCACAAGTTACAGGTAAACCTGCATTTCAGAATGACTTGTACCTTAGGTTCATCTTTATTTTTGTCACACTTACCAAAAATGTATTTATCTCATTCATTAAAAAGCTACATTTTGTCTGTCACTCTTATTTTTTTTCTCTCTTGATGGTTATCCTGTCCACTATTTGATTACCTGTGAAGGTGCCTGATGGTCCTGTGTTTTATTCAGATGACAACCTTTTCCATTTTTCTTAATCTGGTTTATACCTTATATTCTACAGATTAAAATCTTAAAATCCATCACCCCCCACCCCAGCCCCACCCCCTGCCAAAATAAACCCTCACATATGCAATGTAAGGCAGCTTCATTACCTAGCACTGTGTCTCAGGAAGAATTATATGAGTGTCCGCTTGATTCCCTGTTATTATTTTCAGTTATTTCTCAAGTAGTAAAGAAGTCAGAGGGCCATTTTAAGTGTCTTTTCTAGAAAACACAACAAGGATTAAGACTGTTGAATAATAAAAATGATATGGGCATATTCTTAGATAGATGTGTTTATCTGCATGTTTGATCCTAGTAATCTAATATATATACAGACGAACCCTTCAGTTTTATTCTTATTGAAAGCAAGTATTTCAGCTTCACAACATACAAAACTTGTTTGATTTCTTTTTTTTTTTTTTTTCATTGGCAGATCATGATCAGGAGCATTTTTTTGTTTCTGGATAGAACTTACGTTCTTCAGAATTCAATGCTACCCTCCATTTGGTAAGGATGCCAGAAAAACATGAAAAGATTGTTCCAAATCATACTCAAATCTTAATTACACTAATGAAAGAGTATAAGCTATACTGTGAATATTCTAAAAATTCACATTTGGCTTCTAGACTTTCCTTTGTAACGGTTTTATCTTCCTAATAATATGTTGCCTATGCTAATATTGAAGATAGCTAACATTCCCTGGGCATATATTAATTTATGAAGAAGTTTTTTGTTAGCCAAGAGGACTAAAGTTTGCTCTGGAATGTCTATGATTGTGATTCATTTTGCTGCTGATCATCAAGAGTTCACTCATTTAACATTATGGAAAAGTATGTGTACACGAAAATAGAATAGTATCATGAACTTTTCCCCCTATCATGTACCTATCATCTGCCTACAGCAGTGATCAGAATTCACTGATTCTTGAGTATTGAAACCAGTTAATAAATAACCAAATAAGCTTTCAATACCAGTACAGTGAAAACTGTTTTATATCTTTGAACTAATTTTGTCTCTTGATTTGAGCAAGGAAGAAATTCACAAAAAGAAATAATACAACAAAACTTAGTTATGGAGGAAAATAGGAATTTAGCTTCAATTCTCAGTAGAGACAAAATGAGTTTCCTATGTGCTTTAATCTAATAATGTTATTCAGAATTAAATGTGTGGATTTTATTATTTGACAATTGCTGCTTCAAAGCCCTGGAGCCCTAATTAGCATGGGAACATGTGGTAAGAAGTAAAGCAAACCTCTTCAGAAGTGGTATTGTCAATTAATTTAGGTTATATGTGTTTTTTATTTTAGGGACATGGGACTGGAGTTATTTAGGGCTCATATTATAAGTGATCAGAAAGTCCAGAATAAGACAATTGATGGCATTCTTCTCTTGATTGAGAGGGAAAGGAATGGTGAAGCAATTGATAGAAGTTTACTTCGAAGCCTTTTAAGCATGCTGTCTGATTTGCAAGTAAGTTAACTACTACACATACTATACAGAGCTGATTGCTTTTCCTAGTTTTTTTTTCCCGATGTCAGACAGGTGATGTGCTGATGTCGTAACAATGTCTGAAGGAAGCACATCTCATACATGAGCATAAAAACCCAATCATCATGCTTCTAAACTACAAAAGGATCCTAGCTTGATGTTTAAAAACCAAATTCATAATGCTGTTTACATAGACATAGAGAATATTTAGTAAATATTTACTAAATAAATGATCTCCTTCATTTTGTTGCCCCTCCCAGATTTATCAAGATTCTTTTGAACAACGATTTTTGGAAGAAACTAACCGGCTCTATGCAGCTGAAGGCCAAAAATTAATGCAAGAAAGAGAGGTATTTAAAAATCATGACTAATACATTCTCACTGTCTCTCACAATAGACCTTACTTTGTAGAATATAAGCTTCCCTTTGCATTTATCTTCCCAACATTGTGATGCTCTTCTCTCACTTAGGTGCTCCTTTCTTTTCTCTCTTCTTAAAGGCCAGAATTCTGGATCATAAACTCTACCTATAATTTTTACATATGATTCTACCCTGTCACATTTGACAGGGCCGCTTCCAGGATCTTTTGGACTTGACATTTTCTGAGTGATTTATGGGGAGGAAAACAATAATATAAAAAACTATCTTTGTAGGTTCCTGAATATCTACATCATGTTAACAAACGTCTTGAAGAAGAAGCAGACAGACTTATTACTTACTTAGATCAGACCACCCAGTAAGTATTACATGCTGAATTTAATAGTCTTAAACTGTCGTTAAATCACTTGCAGCACTTTAGCCATCCTAAACATGTTAGTAACTGTTTTCAGGTGTGATTTGAAGTGTTAACAGTTGTTTTCATAATATAAACTTGAAGTTATTCTTTTCCCTAATTAATTAGTTTTCATCCAAGGATTCGATTAGGGGTGTGTGTGTGTGTGTGTGTGTGTGTGTGTGTGTTTAGAATGTAATTTAGAAATAATATTAAAGGCTGATGTGATCTTTAAATTCTTCAGGCCAATTAAAATTCAGTGGATCCCCCCATTTTTGTGCTTTCCTAAGTGTTAATATTGTCAGTCGGGGGGCTTCTGTATGTAGTATTTCTTTACCTTCCTAATAAAAGTAGCAAAACTTGGAAAAAACCAACTACAACAAGGTCTTGGAGATATTTATTTCATGATGTAAACCAAATTCTAAAATATGCAGTGGTTTTTAAAAATTTTTGCCTGTCAATTCCTTTATGTTTTTTTCTTTTAGGTGTAAAGTATAGTAACTCTGAGCACCAATAAATTTATACATAGGATAGGAATCTTGAAATTAACATAAAATGAGCTATTTGATTCCCCCCCCCCTTCAGGAGAGGCTTTACATTTTCTGGAAGTCAAATATCAATAATGCTAACTTTTTTTCCTCGTAGGAAGTCATTAATTGCTACTGTAGAAAAACAACTGCTAGGTGAACACTTAACAGCAATTCTTCAGAAAGGTAATTGGCAATTTGTAAATAAGAGATTGCTTTTTAAATGGTAGTGGCAAACTAGTTAGGGAATTTTTAAAGATGTTGCCGTTTTAAAAGTTTGACAGCATGTGGCTGCATTTCTGAGGATGGACACAATCCTTATTAATCACAGTAAACTTCCTGAAGGTGCCAGTTTTCTTATCTGAAAATACAGGAACTAGAAGAGAGGGATCCACAAATACCAATAAAAAAACAGTGGTTGATATGTGCCTGTAGTATCAACTACTTGGGAGGCTGAGGCAGGAGGATTGCTTCAGCCCAGGAGTTTGAGGTCAGCCTGGGCAACATAGTGAGACTCTCGTCTCTTTAAATAAAAGAAAAGAAAAAAAGTGGGAGATTCTTGACTTAATATGTTAGCTTTCAGTAAGGAAAGGTATTCCTTTTTACACTAAAGTGGTGAGGGTTTTTTGTTATTGTTAATGGCATGTCAAACCAAGCACTTCTAATCCAAAGTGAATTTGGAGTATACCCTGCATTTTACTTTGAGAATGCCACAAATAGGTAAAAACTTTACCTTTCTCTTCAACAATATTTTCTTTGGTATAAAAATTTATATATTTAGAAATTTAAGGCAGTTATACTGTTATTTCATCCTGAAAATCAAATATTTATTAGAGCCTCATTTAAATTTGACTTAATTTTATGCATGGCTTTTGATATATCACAGACCATATCTAATATTCTGAATTATAACTATGTACATAATATGGCTACTACATATATGAGGTTATTTATAATGTATATTTATGTAAACCAGTTTTTATAAGTTTGTTTTTGCCTCTATCATGCTGAATGGCACAAACCATTATGGAGTTAACCATTTTTCTTTTTCTTTTTAATTTTTTTAACTTTTTATATTAAAATAGACGGGTGGGGGGAGGTCTTACTATTGTGCCCAGGCTGGTCTTGACCTCCTGGGCTCAATCGATCCTCCTGCCTTGGCTTCCCAAAGTGCTGGGATTACAGGTATGAGCCACCGTGCCTGGCCTGTTTTTATTTTTATAGTGACTAAAGTCTCTATATTTAGTTTTTACCCAGAAAGATGATTGGGTTTAATTCAAAGGAAATCTTAGAACTCACATACAGACTAGTCATAGTTCAAACTAGTATCACAATAATGATTATAACTCAAATTTTATTAAAATGTCTGATAATCTTGTTCACTTTTTTGTTTTGAAATTAACATAAATTGAGCTAAATTAACATAAATTGTTCACTATATTTTAATGCCAAAATGTTTTAAAATACAGGTTTAAATAACCTCCTTGATGAAAACCGAATTCAAGATTTGTCTCTTCTGTATCAGCTCTTCAGTAGAGTTCGAGGTGGAGTTCAGGTTCTTTTGCAGCAGTGGATCGAATATATCAAGGTATTAACAATTTACCTGTGATTTTTCCCTCTTACAGCTTATCTACACATCGAGAGTGCATATTGGCAAGCATTTCTTGTTTGATCCATTTTTTTTTTTTTTTTGAGACAGACTTTTGCTCTTGTCACCCAGGCTGGAGTGCAGTGGCGCAATCTCGGCTCACTGCAACCTCTGCCTTCCAGGTTCAAGCGATTCTCCTGCCTCAGTCTCCCAAGTAGCTAGAATTACAGGCATGCACCACCATGCCCGGCTAATTTTGTACTTTTAGTAGAGATGGGGTTTCAGCATGTTGGTCAAGCTGGTCTTGAACTCCTGAACTCAAATGGTCCACCCGCCTCAGCCTCCCGAAGTGCTGGGATTACAGGTGTGAGCCACCACACCTGGCCTTGATCCAGTTCTTTGAAGGGAATTTTAAATTTGTTTTAAAAAGTAATGGGAATTTTGAGAAGGTCAACCTGAGAATGGTAGCTATGTGGCGTATCAGCTGTAAAACTTGATTTATGTCTGACATGATTTCTGTTTCTACCACTTAAATCAGTGAATGTAGAAAAAGAAGACTTTGAACCCCAAATTTCTTTCCTTTCTTCAATCTTACACTAAAGCCAGATTGCCATTTTAAGGAAATTGAAAGCTGACATCTTTAAAAATAAGGAAAAGATCCCAGAAGCTTCTAATAATACCCTGTTATGATATCATATGCCCAGTGATCATTGCTTACTATTTTTGTGATTATAGATGAGTGGTTAACAGTGTGGATATTTTAGCACTTTATTTTTTTGTCCTCATTTCACCATCAGCTTTATTTTGCCAGGTGCAGTGGTGCATGCCTGTAACCCCAGCTACTTGGGAGGCTGAGGCAGGAGGATCCTTTGAGCCCAGGAGTTTGAGACCAGCCTGGGCAGCATAGCAAGATTCCATCTTAAAAATAGCTTTATTTTACTTTTTAAAGATCTTTAAATATATATGCCACTTAAATATGATTTGGGGATTGTTTTCATTTTAGACAATTCGATTCCAGTAAAAAGTGGTAATTTTTCATTTTAGGCATTTGGCAGCACTATTGTAATTAATCCTGAAAAAGATAAAACCATGGTTCAAGAATTGCTGGATTTTAAAGATAAGGTTGACCATATAATTGATATCTGCTTTCTGAAGAATGAGAAATTTATCAATGCCATGAAAGAAGCATTTGAAACGTTCATTAACAAAAGACCAAATAAACCGGCTGAACTTATAGGTATGTTTTCCAGTCCTTTTTCCAGTTGTTTAATGATGTTCTTTGAGTCATAAAATGTCAATCTGAAATTTTTACCCGGTTGTAGTATTACTAATTCCTCATTTCTTTGAGGTTGCTTAGCTGGTATATCAAGTTTGAAAAGTGTTTCTAAAAACCTGGATGTAAATACTGAAAGCCCACATGTCAAAACATAATGTGCTTTCTTTGAAAGACAGTATGTTGGACCCTATTTACCTTTATTGATAATAAGTTTATCTGTTTTCCAAGCCTAAAGCGATTTAGAAATGAGGCAGGGTGTTATTTCAAACTACAAGAAAGGGCAGCATGAAATTACAGTTGTCAGTGAAAAAGGAAAAAGTCCAGGGCAAAAATAAACCTAATAATCTGGGCCCATTTAGCATAAGGATGTGATATATACTACAGTGCTTCTCAGGTTTTTCCACCCAAGTACCCTTAGTGTCAGAGGAGGAGATAACCTGAGAAGGTCTAGGGTCCTCTGCCAAAAGGATGAAATTTTGTTGCAACCTATCTACTATTTATCCTTAAACATGTAGCAAATTTTACCTTCTACTCTGTGATGTATCTGGTTTATTTTAATAGAAAAGTAATGTTTAAGATTGCTCACTATTCCTATAAAATGGACACTCCAGAAGATTCCCCATGTCTTTGATTATGCCCCCACAGGGCTACATGAGACCTCCCCCACGGGATATCCCGATCCTATTTTCATAAACGTCAGTATAGTGGAAAGTGCATTTGATCTAGAGTCAGAACACTTGGGTTTATGTTCAGGCCCTGATGTTATTAGCTCTATGGCATTGAACACTTGATCTCCCTGACTTTGGAGACTTTAAAAAATGCATATAATGTCTGAAATATTGAAAAACTCAGTGTATCATACTCCTCTTTGGGTATATATAGTGCCCAGTACCTCATGTATTCCCCTGGTTATTAAACAACAAACTTTTTCCCCATTTTAGCTAAGTATGTAGATTCAAAACTTCGTGCAGGCAACAAAGAAGCTACAGATGAAGAACTTGAGAAAATGTTGGATAAAATTATGATCATATTTAGATTTATCTATGGTAAGTATTTACTAATGTTTTAATACTTTTCTTTTAAAATAGCACTCAACGCCAGGCGCGGTGGCTCACGCCTGTAATCCCAGCACTTTGGGAGGCCAAGGCAGGCGGATCACGAAGTCAAGAGATCGAGACCATCGTGGCTAACACGGTGATACCCCGTCTCTACTAAAAATACAAAAAATTAGCCAGGCATGGTGGTAGGTGCCTGTAGTCCCAGCTACTCGGGAGGCTGAGGCAGGAGAATGGTGTGAACCCAGGAGGCGGAGCTTGCAGTGAGCCAAGATCACACCACTGCACTCCAGCCTGGGCGACAGAGCAAGACTCCATCTCAAAAAAAAAAAAAAAAATAGCACTCAACAGAGAAGCTAGCAAGTATATTCAACCTGGAGGGAGTATTTATTTGGGAATTACAGATTTAAAATTGTTTTTAATTCACTGGGGGGATACATGAGGAATGTTACCTGATTGTCCTATGCTTTGACTCTTCTAGTATTAAGTGCCTTGATTTTTGCTACTTGGCTTAATCTCTTCAATATTGGCACCAAAGCTACCAGTCCACAAAAGCTTTTCTGAAGAAAAGTTAATGCAGTCAAGACAGTTCCCATGCAAAAAAGTTTTACAATAAAGACTTTGAAATATCTGGCACAAAAATGGATCTCTACTGCTTCTTGCATTTAACAAACTTGGATAAAATGTATAAAGTAAAATAACTTGGAATAATGGTGTGCTTTATTAAAGCACTTTGAAGCAATTTTGTCAGAACTTTTTATTGGAATATTATAAATTTTGCATTTTTTTTTTTTTTAAACATAGGCAAGGATGTTTTTGAGGCCTTCTATAAGAAAGATTTAGCCAAGCGCCTGTTAGTCGGGAAGAGTGCGTCTGTAGACGCTGAAAAATCAATGCTGTCCAAACTTAAACATGGTAGGTTTCTCATTCTTTCTGTTCCTTTTCTTTGATTTCTGAAGGAGAATGTTAGCTTCTTACCCTTTCAATCGATTTCCTCTTTTGTCAGTCATGTCTATGTATATATGATGAAAACATAAATTGAGCAAGCTCCTGAGGTTTCCAACTTATTGTACATATATCCAGAGCTGTTGTGTTTTTTAAGATAAAGCATTGTTCTTGGTTTTATTATTTGTATAAAAGTTTCCCATTTATTTTATACCTAAATAGTAGATAAGGTTACTACAGGATTAAAGAGTTTGACTCTGAATTAATGGGGCATACACTTTGGGGTAAGGATTTCTTTTTATTCTTATGAAAGTTACAGATCATACTAAAGTAAGTTTTGTATTTCGTGTTTCCCACTTTTAAACCTCTTTTGTTTTTACCACTTTAAAATATTATACATGTACAAACATCTTTAATAGAATGCGGAGCTGCTTTCACCAGCAAACTTGAAGGAATGTTTAAAGACATGGAACTTTCTAAAGACATCATGATTCAGTTCAAACAGGTAAAAGTGAGTTAAACTCTTACTTAATTCCTCGAACTTAGTTATATTTAGTTATCCGCTTGCTGTGATTTGTACTGAAGAGGATAAATAGAAATGTGTTTGTTGTAATTACTTCATGGCAACTGAGGTGATATTCACAGTAGAAAAAAAACCATTGGTGAAATATAAGTATATTTGACCTACTTTAGGATTTATTTTTAACAAACACCCAGAGTAACACAAAAATAAAAATAAAATGTATTGAACTGAAGTCAGTACAAGAAGAGCTATAGTGGGAACAGGGCTTTCCCCAGCGTCTTATCATTTGGTGATTTGCATGTTCAGAGCTTGCAGTGGGGAGAGAGGAGAAGTGATAATGTAGCTGTATAAAGCCTTTGGGGACACTGGGGATAGAAAGCTAGATCCACAGTTTTGAAGATGTAGGTAGAAAGTAGTTTTGAAATGTTTAAGAACATAGGTGATAGTGATGGCAAGTTAGATTTTCCTCTTTTGGGGTTTTAGTAGTGACTTCTTTACCCCACAATGTTGCTAAGGTGGGAAGTGGAAGTGAAAGAATTAAGAAAAAATCAGGGTCAGTAAGATTATGAATTCTATAGTAGCTACCGAATGGGGCTTATCTGCTTTGCCCTTTTCCCCTCTTTTTCCTTCCCTACTCCAGGCCACTCCCTGCAGACAGGCAGTGGAGCAAGCGAAAAACTGGAGACTTGGGCTGGCTGGTGGGGTGAGGAATGGGGATTGCTGCAAGATGTTTAAGCCATGTAGGGGTATTCAAAGGTGGGGACTGCAGGTGGTATTGGGGAAAAGAGTGGAGGAGAGATCCTATAACAGCCCAGCTGTATGTGAGAAATTAGTTAAGTTGATAATGCCTGTAATGAGGTCATGTGATCCTTGTATGCCTTTGTATCAAAATGTTAACCTCTGTACTTGCCTAATGCATTTTGTGTAGGCTTCATTTAAAGTCCTCTTAATAATTGCCTTTTATTTTAAGGATGGTCAGTGTTTGCATATAATTTCATAACGGGGAACTTCTTAAATAGGTTATTATGATACGAAATGTATGCAGTTTTAAGATCTCAGTATGTGTTTTGATCTTACAGTATATGCAGAATCAGAATGTTCCGGGAAATATTGAATTAACTGTGAATATCCTGACAATGGGCTATTGGCCAACATATGTGCCTATGGAAGTTCATTTACCACCAGAGGTAAGAGTTACTGTTTAGAACCTGAGTTATAGGCATAGAAATCATAGCATTTCCATTTTGCTTGTCATTTAAAAATAGATACTTAGAAAAAAATAGAGACCCAGGGCCTCGCTGTATTGCTCAGGCTGGTCTTGAACTCTTGGGCTCAAGTGATCCCCCCTGCCTCAACCTTCCAAAGTGCTGGGATTACAGGTGTGAGTCACCAGGCCTGGCATAGATACTTTTAAAAGTGAATGTCAGTAAACACACCAACACCAAATACCAACTGCTTTAATATTTTACTTTTGTACTTCTAAGTCCAGTTAAGAGCCTAGCTAATAATGCCAAAGTTCTGGGTTCAGGATCAATTTCCCTGGCTCTTCTTCCATCTTCACAGATTATACCCCTCATTCTACCTAGTTATTAAGAATTCTTGCACATATTTCACCCATAGGTGGGATTGCTAAATGATGGGTGCTTGATTAAATCTATCCTGACTCCTGGGAAACTGTCTAGCCCAGGACTGAAGTCCATAAAAGGGATTAAGGCTAGACAGCTAGATACTGAGAATCCTCCATGGAGATGGTTATGAAGGCCCAGGGAGTAGATCTGTCTCAAAGAGGAAGAAAAAACAGCAGAGGCAGAACGTTAGAAAAGGCTCACATTTGGCAGATGGTAGAAAGAGGAACCTGTGAAGGAAACCAATGCAGAAGCAACAGTGAGATAAAGGAACCAGCATAGTGTAGAGGCACAAAAGCTGCTGCAGGTCAATGTTTCAAAAGAGTGGATGATTAAATGGTTCAGAGAGAGCAAAGGGTATAAATCCTAATAAATCCCATTTGATTTGGTGGTTGGGAGATCATTATTTTTCATCAAAGTGATTGGTGGACCTACTGGATATAGTCTTAAAATTTTCCAGAAATTATATCACATGAGGTAAGTATAAAAAGTGGTAAATGTGGTATTGGGTATAGAGCTTAAATAAAGCCTTATTTTATTTACTTTAGATGGTAAAACTTCAGGAGATTTTCAAGACATTTTACCTAGGCAAACATAGTGGCAGGAAACTTCAGTGGCAGTCAACCCTAGGACACTGTGTGCTTAAAGCAGAATTTAAAGAGGTAAGTGGATGTTCCCAAAACTTTTAGTTTTCATCTTTGTCTTTAATATTTAGGTCATCTTTCTTAACTAAAAGGTTAGGCTATTGTTTTGTGTTTTTTTTTTTTTTCAGACAGAGTCTCACTCTGTCTCAGGGTGGAGTGCAGTGGCGCTATCTTGGCTCACCGCAACCTCCGCCTCCCAGGTTCAAGTGATTCTCCTGCCTCAGCCTCCCGAGTGGCTGGGACTACAGGCGTGCGCCACCATGCCCAGCTAATTTTTTTGTATTTTTAGTAGAGACGGGGTTTCACCATGTTGGCCAGGATGGTCTCTATCTCTTGACCTTGTGATCCACCTGCCTCAGCCTCCCAAAGTGCTGGGATTATAGGCATGAGCCACCGCGTTTGGCCAGTTTAAGCTATTGTTTTATAATTGTATCCTAGATATCCGCATGACGACAGTGAGAGCTTGTCATAGCTTTATGTATTTTTAAGTAATTTTAGCTGTGTGGTCTTTCCACAATTGATTTGGCCCTTCTGCAAAACGAAAAGCAATGAACTTTTCCCCTACTCTTTCCTCACCTGTAGATGAAAACTTTACACTGCCACTTCCTATTTTTATTTATTTGTTTACTTTTAGAGACAGGGTCCCACTCTTGTCACCCAGGCAGGAGTACAGTGGCACAATCACAGTTCACTGTAACCACAAACTTATGGGCTCAAGCTATCTTCCTGCCTCCGCTTCCTAAAGTGCTGGGATTACAGGCATGAGCAACTACACCCAGCCTAACACTGCCACTTCTTGACAGAAATTTTGTTGCTGGGAGCGACGAATAGAGTGGGAGTTAAGGGGAACAGTGTGCAATATCTAATCTCAAAAAACTTTAGCTTTTCATGACTAATCTGAGCCAAACAAATAAAAAATACATTTGAAATAGTGATTTCTTGCTGCTTGTGATGAAGATCTAGAATGACACATAAGGCTGATTAATTTTCATTACTTTATTCTATTTATAAGGCTTAAAAAAAACTGTTAAAAGGTCAGCTAATCCTTCCCTCTGTTTTAGGTAGGGTCACACCTAAACCCCACACTGAAATACTGTATTACCACGTCAAGTGGCTTTGCTGGATAATGCTAATCATGTTTCTAAATCTACTAATTGAAAAATGCTTTTCCTGTAAGAGATGATTTGATTAATTTTTCATGTGTTTTTAAAAAAGTGATGGCTAAACACTTTTATTTCTTCAACAGGGTAAAAAAGAACTCCAGGTCTCTCTTTTTCAAACACTGGTGCTGCTAATGTTTAATGAGGGAGAGGAGTTCAGTTTAGAAGAGATCAAGCAGGCAACCGGAATAGGTTTGTGTTGAATTGGTTGATTAGCAAACATTAAGTGCTCACTATGTGCATACCACTGTGTTAAGAGGTCTGAGGGACATTTATAGGAATAATCCCTTGCCTCAGAACTCTTTTGAGGGTTTTTTTTTTTTCTTTAATGAGGATCTCAGTCTGTCACCCAGGCTGGGGTCCAGTGGTACAATCATGGCTCAGGATCAAGTGATTCTCCTGCCTCAGTCTCCCAAGCAGATGGGACTACAAGTGCATGCCACCATGCCTGGCTAATTTTTAAATTTTTTTTTGCAGAGACAGGGTCTCACTATGTTGCTTAGCCTGGTCTCAAACTCCTGAGCTCAAGGGATCTTCCTGCCTCAGCCTCCCTAAGTACTGCGATTACATGCATGAGCCCCTGCACCCAGCCAGAACTCTTTTTTTTTCCCCCTGTCAAGATGGATTCTTGCTGTGTCACCTAGGCTGGAGTGCAACGGCGTGATCTCAGCTCACTGCAACCACTACCTCCTGTGTTCAAGTGATTCTCCTGCCTCAGCCTCCTGAGTAGCTGGGATTACAGGTGCCCGCCACCACACCTGGCTAATGTTTGTATTTTTAGTAGAGACAGGGTTTTACCATGTTGGCCAGGCTGGTCTCGAACTCCTGACCTCGTGATCCGCCTGCCTCGGCCTACCAAAGTGCTGGGATTACAGGTGTGAGCCACTGCGCCTGGCCAAAACTCTTAATATAACCATAGGGAAAGGGGGAAATGACACTTGAAATAATGTCAAAACCAATAAGTACTGGCTTGTGGTACTGACTAAGTGTGGTAGGAGTTCAACAAAGCAAGGGATCACTGTGGACTAGCACAATTGGGAAAGCTGTCATGAAGCAAGTGGCATTTGAGCTAGGCCTTCAAGTTTTGGTCAGGGAGAAGGCATATACAGCAAGGGGAAATATTTTGAGATGAGATTGGAGGTAGGAATGGGCACAGTATAGGCCCATGAAGAGCTTAATTGTAGCACGGAATCATGAAGAATCATGAAGAGCTTAATTGTAACAGAATAGTGAGTTAAAAAATTAGGTAGGATGAGTAGGGCCTGATTGTGGAGAACCTGATAAATCTAGCAAATGCAAATCTACATTGTAGTGTCTCAACTATGTGGCGTGGTGGAAGTAATTATTTGGACCACTTACTGAAATCAATGTACAGGGCAACTGGAAGGATCAAGGGATTCCAGTTTAGACGCTGTTGGGATGATTCAGGCATAAAGTGGAAGGGCCTTAGACTAGAATGAGGCCACGAAAATGGAGAAAACTCATTTCTGCAGAAGCAACAGCTAGCTATTATATTGAGGATGAGGGAGAAGGAAAAGTTAAAAGATGATTTCAGGGTTTCCCAATTGCGAAGGTTAGTAGTATCACCACTGACAGTTGGAAAGAGGACACAGTTATATAGAGATGATGAATCAAATTTTGGACGTGACTACAGTTGATAGTAAAACAGCCAGGCGGAATTGCCATTTAAACGTGCAACTGGAGAGAAGTGAAATGTCATTTTGGAAGATTTGGTAGTTGCCCACATCATATGATAATTGACACCTTTAAAAGATGACTAGGGGCCGGGCGTGGTGGCTCACACCTGTAATCCCAGCACTTTGGGAGGCCAAGGCGGGTGGATCACTTGAGCTCAGGAGTTTGAAACCAGCCTGGGCAACATGGTGAAACCCCGTCTCTATTTTTTTTTAAAAACAGAAGAGAACTAGGAAAAAAGCCATTGGCTAGGACAAAGAAGAGTTGTTGGTGACCTTTGGGAAAAAATGAAACAGTTTTAATAGGGGGATGGAGTGGAAACTAGATTGAGGTAGAATGTGGTAGTTGTTCATGCTGGTAACAAATAACTAAACCTCTCTTTCTTCTTCAGAGGATGGAGAGTTAAGGAGAACACTGCAGTCATTAGCCTGTGGCAAAGCTAGAGTTCTGGCAAAAAATCCAAAGGGCAAAGATATTGAAGATGGTGACAAGTTCATTTGTAATGATGATTTCAAACACAAACTTTTCAGGATAAAGATCAATCAAATCCAGATGAAAGAAACGGTATTTCTTTCACTTTCTCCTAGTCCTAACACACTGGAATTATACATGTTAATAATTAAAATATATAAAGATTTTATACCTGTAATACTGCCAATACCATTAACATTTTCTCTGCTATGTCCAGCTAAATATATTTCCGTATTTGATTTTGGGTTTTTGGGAGAGTGCTTGTACAGGATTGGGTTGATACTCAACATGGTTTTATATCCTACTTTGTTTATTTAATATTCAATCTAGAATTTTTCCATGCCATTGAATAGCTTCAAAAAATGGCAAATGGCAGTGTAATATTTTTACATGGCTCTTACAGTTTATTCAACCACTGTTCATTTTGGGGCAATCAAATTCATGACTTTTTAGTATTATAAATAAAATTGCAAGAAACCTCTTTGAACCTAAATTTTAATCTCTTTGATATATGATAAATGTGTGAAAGTAGATTTTTTTGGGTTAAAGGGTATGAACATTTTAGGAGTCTTAGTACATAATGTCATATTGTGTTCCAGAAAGACTGAACCAGTTTATACTCTGTCCAGCAGCATATGAGAGCCTATCTTACTATGTCCACCAGCACTAAAGATTATATTTTCTTTTTCCAACTTGCTTGGTGAAAAATCTGAATGATTTATTCACTATTTGTTTGATTAACAGTGAAGGTGGGCCAGGCACGGTGGTTCACGCCTGTAATGCCAGCACCTTGGGAGGCCGAGGCGGGTGGATCACCTGAGGTCAGGAGTTCAAGACCAGCTTGGCCGACGTGGTGAAACCCTGTCTCTACTAAAAATATAAAAATTAGCTGGGCGTGGTAGTGCGTGCTTGTAGTCCCAGCTACTTGGGAGACTGAGGCATGAGAATCACCTGAACCCAGGATGTGGAGGTTGCAGTGAGCTGAGATTGTGCCACTGCACTGCAGCCTGGGTGACAGAGTGAGACTCTGTCTAAAAAAAAGAAAAAAACAAAAACAGTGAAGGTGAATATTTTGTCTGTTTTTGCCATTTGAATTTGTAAGAGACTTCCAACTGCAGCATCCTGAAACTGATGGTTTCAGTTCCAATAAGGTTTAATACAATATTTGAAAAAAAAAATTTTTTTTTTTTTTTTTTGATGTGGAGTCTCACTCTGTCACCCAGGCTGGAGTCAGTGGCGCGATCTTGACTCACTGCAACCTCTGCCTTCTGGGTTCAAGTGGTTTTCCTGCCTCAGCCTCCTGAGTAGCTGGGACTACAGGCGTGCACCACCACGCCCAGCTAATTTTTGTATTTTAAGTAAAGATGAGTTTTCACCAGATTGGCCAGGCTAGTCTCGAACTGCTGACCTCACGATCCACCCACGTTGGCCTCCCAAAGTGCTGGGATTACATGTGTGAGCCACTGCGCCCAGCCGAGAAAAGTTTTAATGTAGGACAGCAACCAGTATCTTCAAACAAGTTCCTGTCATTTTCACATACACATCAAAGGATATTTTCTTAAAGGATTACCATGTCCTTACTTTTAAAATGTTTATGCTGTACCAGGACGAAACTGCTGCAAAAAGCCTAGACTTTTTTTGGTTTAGTTACAAAAGATGAACATTTTTGCTTTAGCATCAAGATTGGTAAACCGCCTCCTAAATACCTACATGTCTATAAGTCTTGAAGGATTGTAAGCATTAATGGCATGCATGTCTGATTTATATATTACAAAATAAAAATTAATTTTCAAAGAGTTTGACTCTTAACTAGTTTGCTTAGCCAGTTAATACCATGCCTTGAGTCAGGTCAGACAGAGTCCGTCACTTTATAGACAAGCTATTGTCATAGAGAAATCTGGTTAACAATCCATTGAAACTGATACACATATTTAGAAGATATCAAAGACAGAGTAAAAAAACAAAATGTTAAATTCCACATCAGCTATCTCTACTTCTAGAAAAGCAATTCAAAGATGATGTTTTTCTATTAACTAATATTAGCATTACTTCATTGGTATAGGGCAATATAATCAGAACAGAAAGGAGTTATGTTTGTAGGCTTTTTCTCTGTCAGCGTCTATATTTATAAGACCCCAATTAGAAAATTCAGTACCTTTAAAGCAATAACAATGCCATGTCCCTAAAATGCACAATTTATGTAAATAGTAAGGTTTTGCTTCTGGTATAATTCTTAGGTTTAAAACTTTTTTGTTAGGTTGAAGAACAAGCAAGCACTACAGAAAGAGTATTTCAAGACAGACAATATCAAATTGATGCTGCAATTGTTCGAATTATGAAGATGAGAAAGACACTTAGCCACAATCTCCTTGTTTCAGAAGTGTACAACCAGTTGAAATTTCCAGTTAAGGTAGGTACTTCTGTGTTTTCCTATTGAGCGTGTTATAAATAAAAGAAAGTAGATTAGATTTTCAGATACAAATCTTGCAAACATAAAGCGTCATGACCATTTAGAGAGAGAAAAGTTTTAATTTTCCATTTTGATGCATATGATTTCCAAAAAAACTTTGTTGGCATATGTGGGCAGCAGTGACAAAAGGGGAAAATAACAGAAAGTCCTGGATACCTGAAAGTTTAACTGCTAAGTGACTCTTTGAAATTTTCAAGTTTATTCACTATATTTCTTTTGAACTTCTTGGTTGGTTTATTTACTTCTTTTCCTCTTGAAATACCATGGTATTTGTTGAAATACCATGGTATTTGACAGATTCGGTTATTGTGGATTGAGTTAAATCTCCTGTTTAGTTAGCTTATATAAGAGATCATCTGTTAAAGACCATGCAGATAACTAGTCATCATTAAGCATCTTTTTGAAAAGTGTAGTGATAGTTCTGGTAAACTGAAATTGGTCATTAAATGGAAATGTTCCACTGTGAGTGCCCAATAATAAAGTCACTTAATGTGATGTCGTACTGGCCTATTTTCCAAGTTTTAGGAGGTAGATAGCCAAACCCTTGAATGATAAACATTGATAGAGTTTGAATAGACTGCTAGCTATTAGGGTTCTTATGAGCTTTAGACTTTCATAAATCACTTCACTTTGCTGATCTTGTTTCCTCTTTTGTAAAATTGAGATAATAGTGCTTACCTGGTAGGATTATTGTGAGGTTTAAATGAGATCATGAATGTAAAAATCTTAGCACTGGATCTGGTACATAATAAGCACTCTGTAGCTCTTAGTTCTAATAAGGTAAGCATTTTCTTTTCTCCAAACCTAATATTGCACTCCTTATTACCACACTCTTACCCTCATGCTCTGCCTAACAATCATTTCAGCTGAAGCCAGAGAGATCACTGATGCTGGGGAAATTAGGGGATTGCTGTAGTTAATATTGTGCTGATATTCTAGGTCTGTAATTAAGAGAAAGTCATTTGATTTCCAAACCTTGGGATTTCTGGATAAAATTTTCACTGCTGCATCAGACTGTCTCCCCTCTTTTCCCCTCTTGAACAAGTGGTCATTTTACTTATACTGAAAAACTTTCTATTAGCAAACAAGATTATATTATATTTACAGGCTAGATACATAAGATATATAGTGGAATTTTGTCATCCAGGAGCTTAGAATGCAATCATGAAGATAAAGCTACAAGCTTTCTTGATTACTTTTAAATCACAGGATGCAGAAATCCAAGTCAGATGCATTAAACCAGAAGTATGAAGATCTAAATTATGAGGTACTTCATTTATCAAGCCATTTCATGTAGTTTTTTTTTTTTTTTTTTTTTGAGATGGAGTCTTCTTGCTCTGTCACCCAGGTTGGAGTGCAGTGGCGCAATCTCAGCTCACTACAACCTCCACCTCCCAGGTTCAAGCAATTCTCCTGCCTCAGCCTCCCTAGTAGCTAAGACTACAGGCGCCCGCCACCGCACCTGGCTAATTTTTGTATTTTTAGTACAGATGGGGTTTTGCCATGTTAGCCAGTCTGGTCTTGAACTCCTGACCTCAGGTGATCCACCCGTCTTAGCCTCCCAAAGTGCTGGGATTACAGGCATGAGCCACCGCACCTGGTCTAAATAGTGATTTCGTCAATACATTTTAAATCTTAATTTATAAAAATTAAGCCAACTAACTCTTGCCCAAAGTAAAGGTGTAATTCACAAACTATCTTGACAAAACTATATAGTCCTCATGTGAAGTTACAATAAATGTAGTCTTTTGTATTTAACCACGCAAAGGGTAGCTGCTTCTGGCATGACCTCTTTAAAATAGAAAAGTAATAGAAAGTATTGTGTAACAATATAACAAGGGTGTGACAGTTTAATGTATGTATAGTATATAGTACAGGTTGAACACCTTTAATGAGAAAATCCAAAATCTGAAATGCTCTAAAATTGGAAACTTTTTAAATGCCAACATGATGCCACAGGTGGAAAATTCCACACTTTACGTCATTTGACAGGTTGCAGTCAAAACTTTGTTTCATGCACAAAAGGTATAAAATTATCTTCAGGCTATGTAAGGTATGTATGAAACATAGATGAATTTTGTGTTTAGACTTGGGTCCCATCCCCATGATATCTCACTATGTATATGCAAATATTCCAAAATGAAAAAATCAGGACCAGGCAGGGTAGCTCATACCTGTGAGTACTGGGATTCCAGTACTTTGGGAGGCTGAGGCTGGGGGGAATCACTCAAGAAGAAGAGTTTAAGGTAAGCCTGGGCAACATAGCAAGACCCTGTATTTTAAAAAAATTAAGAACTATAAAAGAAAATTAAAAATCGAAAACATTTCTGGTGTTAAAAAATCTTCAACATAGCTGAGCACGGTGGCTCATACCTGTAATCCCAGCACTTTGGGAGGCCGAGGCAAGTGGATCACCTGAGGTCAGGAGTTTGAGACCAACCTGGCCAATATGGTGACACCCCATCTCTACGAAAAATACAAAAATTAGCCGGGCGTGGTAGCTTGTGTCTGTAGTCCCAGCTACTTGGGAGGCTGAGGCAGAAGAATCGCTTGAACCCAGGAGGTGGAGGTTGCAGTGAGCCGAGGTGGTGGCACTGCACTCCAGGCTGGGTGACAGAGTGAGACTCCGTCTCAAAAAAAAAAAAAAAAAGAATCTTCAACGTGTATAAAACATTTTTAAACCTGGTTTATTTTCATGATATTTTTCTCTAAAAAAGAGATTTAAATAAATACAAATTTTAAAAAAGGAGATTAAATTCGTGAGCCAAAACTGTTGTGTTTTTAATGGGGTGTTAACTAAATGGGCTTGAGCCAATGATAATGAACTTTACATTGAAAATTTGCCTTCTCTTACAGCCTGCTGATCTTAAGAAGAGAATAGAATCTTTAATTGACCGGGACTACATGGAAAGAGATAAAGAAAATCCAAACCAGTACAACTATATTGCATAGAATGTTGCAGCATTTGGTGTCATATGCAGTAGCCAGTGGATAAACTAACCTGTTGATTCAATATTATTTGACTCCTTTTTTACTACCGATGACCAAATGAAGCAGTGTAATTAATGGAAATAGTTGAGTGGACTTTTTCTCAGTGGTTAACATGCCCATTTTAAAGAGTAATACTTACCTTTAAGAAGAATGTTGTTGAACTCTTTGCATGTTATTTAGTATGATGTGCAGAAAACACTTAAGAACGTACCTGGTCTTCATGAATTCCTCTTTGGAACTGGGAAAGAGATCCCTGTGGCTATTAAAAGTGGGGGAGGGTTCTTATATACCATTAATTATGAAGCAAAAGGTTTATTTGCTTAAAATGTCATTTAAAGATACTTAAACTGCATGCAAACTTTATTTACTGTACAGAGTTCTGGATGTATTTATCAAATAGAAAAACCACCCTTGACTTGGTTGTTCACCCGTTTTGTGATTTCCCTTGAAAAGAGAAATGAATTGTCATAGCTATTGATATTTTACTAGGTAATGTTCTGTTACACTGAAAGGGATGTTTTTTAAAAAAATTATTTGGAAACAAGTTTTCAAGTAGGGGGACAGTTGCTTACATAATATCTTGTATATTCACATCCTAAAAATTTTCGTTTATGAGTATGGGATGTGTATATATGGCTTAGCCCCAAGTTAACTGTGCTGATTAACAAGTACTTATAAAAATAGCTAAAATAGAAAATTAATGATCAGTTGTACTAGAGGAACATCATAGAAGAGAAAAATCCAACTCTTTCTTTATATTAAAAATGAATACAATAAGAAAATTGCAAAAGAGACCAAAATGAACGTGTTTTGTAAATTGTTACAGGAGCAAAAACTTCTCAACTAGTTTTCAGCATACTTTAGACTTTAAATGTTGTTTGGACAGTTTTGTCTTCAACTTGGACCAATTGTAGATTGTTACAGGCTTCCTAGGATTTAGCATTCCTATTTTCTCTACCAAAGTTTTTTTAGAAGCATCCCAACTCTTCTCTTTGTTGATGAATAAGCCTTTCCTGTCATCTTCATTTTAACTTCCTAAAACCCTAGATACAAAGGTCCTCCCTCATTTTTCCCACACAACCCCTGTTTGGGAATTTGAGATTCTGTGTCATGCTGGTTTTCCTTTCAGAATTGCTTGAAATTGAGTTCTCTTAGCCACTGGACACCTAGTTTTCAGGAGAATGTCCCAGGATTGTTTATATATACAAAATGGCAAAAGTACTGTTTTTCGAATTGATAATTCAAGCAAAAGGCTTCTCTTTACCGTCAGTGTTTGTTTTTGTTTTGCTTCCTTGTTTCTATTTCCTTGAAGCTTTGAAGGGAGAAGCAGAAAATTTTGTTCTTGTTTTTTAAAAATCAGAACTACTTAATGCTTTTTGCCACAGCATATTTCCTTGCCTGGTGGAGCCGTTAGGAAGATTACCTATGTCCTAATCTTCAACCTGAGGAGATTTTTGACTCTTGTGTCTACTGTTGATTGTTTTCTTGAGTTCTCAAAGACCTGTGGCCAGGTATTTTTAAAAGTTGCCTATTTCTTTCTAGTTGCATCAACTTGCACACTGGTGTCTAACTATATGTGGTATTCAGAACTTGTAATTCTTATTGAGCAGCCATTGCCTGTATTTTCTCAGCTCCTCACTGATTTCTTTATATGAGCTCAGCTGACAAGCAAATGCAGCTATTTTGTTTGCCCTCTCTTCATACCGTACCATCAACAACAGTGTTCTAACTCATTTCTGATGGTCTGTGAGATGTAGACTATTACACAAGATTCAAGTTACTTGTAAGCAACTTTTAGATAGAGTTGGTCCTGTTAGGAGGAGACTCTTGATGTCACATTCGGTATCTTGAAAGCGGGTCCCCTCCCTGAGGCTCTTAATTCTTTGAAAACTTGATGCTGTTTCAGCTGAAAAATTAGCAAGACTGTTAAAAAAAACAAGTTGAGGGGAGCTGTTTAAGAAACTGAAAAGTAATTGCAAACTACATTGGATAATTGTGACTTTCAGTTGTTGTTCTGTATCAGTTGAATTTTTGTGCTCTTTTCCCTGTGTACGTGGTGGTTCTATTTTTCTCCAATAAAACTTTTATTTAAAAAAAGTTTCTAGAGAAGATCTTTAAAATTCAAGTATTGTAAGAAAGTTATAAAATCACAGGACTTAAAATCTTCCTAACAACTTCTAATGAACTCACATTTGTCGATTTTGTTATTTTTAAACTTTTTAAAATTGTTGTGATGATTTTGTGATAATGCTATACAAGTATGGGGGAGGGCATGGTTAACAGGGTGAGGAAAATTCCCAGGAATCCTCAAGGTGGATAATTATTCTTAAACATGCGGATATAAGTATAAACTTTGCTTCATTCAAATCTTCAGTGTCAAATTGTTTCATAAAGTCAATATGAAATGAGTCTGGGTTTGAGTTCAGGGGAGAAGAAAATATTACTCTTAATTATGGCATTTGATTTGCCTTTTCTGTTAATAGTTTTTTGAGTTCTGGGCCAAATAATCTCATCGTAAGATGTTCTCAAAGTTTTTGAACCCAGTTCTTGAGTCTGCTTGAATGGTCTTAATATGATGTCTAGCCATACATACTCTTGATATTTTTGCTGTATATATGAGTGTACAGTTCAGAAAACCAGTTTATTTAGGCATCTGGTTCTAAAGATTTGAGTAGTTTGTTTTTTAATCTTGATATTCATAAATCTTTTAAAATGAGCTGGTCTTTGTTTGTTTTCATGACCACTCTGTTTGATGCTGTGAATGGCAGGAGTGTTGTGAGCATGTTCTGTTCTCTTATTTACATAAAATTGCCGAGACAAATTGTTCATTAAAAAGAAAAGAGCAGCACTGATGAGAATTTGCATAATTATGCTTTGTAAAGTGATATCTTGCTAATGCTTCATTAATGAATATTTTTCAGTGTCCTACAAAAAAATCTGCTTTACATTTGAATATTGAAGTTTGTTCACCTGCAGACATTTGGTTCAAATCAAACACTTTGCTCAATTATTTTCCTTTTTCCTCTTGCTATTATAAAAAAGAGTATTTCTTCTTTCGAATGGACACATAATGTACCTTTATGTTTAACAATCCTTAGAAGTCATCTCTAGCATAGTGAAAAAGACCCTAACCTTTCTTTTGTAAAACCCTTTCTATTTGATGTAGAATATAAGAATGTGCTGCATTGGCATGTTAGAACTTAATAGTTTTGCCAGCTATAACAACAGATCCTCCTCATTCTCTAATTTCAGAACTTTTCTTTATTGTTTTTCATTGTGGGTTACACACAAAATTTACCGTTCTAACCATGATAAAGTATACAATTCTGACATTTACTACATTCACAATATTGTGCAACCACTATTATGTAGTTGCAGAACATTTTCGTCAACTCTAAAGGAAACTTGGCACCATTAAGCAGTCATTTCCCATTCCCCCTTTCACCCAGCCTCTGGAAACCACTGCTTTCTGTCTCTCTGGATTTGCCTATTCTGGATATTTCCTGTCAATGGAATCATTATGTGACTTTTTGTATCTGGTTTCTTTCACTTAACATGATGTTTTCAAGGTTCCTCCACATCGTATGTATTGATACTTCATTCCTTTTTATGGCTGAATAATAGCATGTATATACCAGAGCTTGTTTATCCACTCATCAGGTGCTGGATATTTATATGGTTTCCACCTTCTGGCTGTTGTGCATAATGCTGCCATGAAGATTTGTTTACAATTATCTGTTCAAGTCCCTGTTTTAAAATCTTTTGGGAATATACCTAGGAGTGAAATTGCTGGGTTATATGATAGTTCTATGCTTAACTTGTGGACGAACCACTAGACTTTTCCACAGCAGCTACACCATTTTCTGTTCCCACCAGCAATGGATGAGGTTTCCAATTTCTCTACATCCTCAACACTTGCTGTTTTCTGGTTTTCAGGTATTATCATAATCATCTTAGTGTGAAGTGGTAGTTCATTGTGATTTTGAATCTCATTTCTTTAATAATGTTGACCATCTTTTTATGTGGCTATTGGCCATTTGTACATTTTCTTTGGAGAAATGTCTATTCACATTTTTGGGCTGTATTTTAAATAGGTTGTTTGTCTTTTAGTTGAGGTGTAAGAATTATTTTTATATGCTAATAGTTTCTCCGGTTCTGTGAATTGCCTTCTCACTCACTTGGTGGTGATCTTTGCACATGAGTTTTTAATTTTAATGAAGCCCAGTTTATTTCGTATCTGTTGCTTGTGCTTTTGGTGTCATATATATTTTTTTATTTTCACTTATAAGCTCTCTATTTGTCATGGTGTCATATTTAAGAAACCATTGCCAAATCATTGCTCATGGTTTTACCCCTATGTTTTCTTATAAGAGTTTTACAATTTTATTTCTTATGTGTAGGTCTTTGATCTTGAGTTAGTTTCTGTATATGATATGAAGTAAATGTTTAACTTTATTATTTTGCATGTGGTTATCTAGTTGTCACAGCACCATTTGTCAAAGAGACTATTCTTTCTGCCATTGAATAATCTTATCAACCCTTGTTGAAGATCAATTGGCCATAGCTGTATGGGTTTATTTCTTAAGTCTATTCCGTTTTTCTTGTATGTCAATCTTACACTGGCACTACACTGTTTTGATTACTGTAGCTTTTTAGTAAATTTTGAAATCAGAAAATGTTTGAGTGTTTCACCTTTCCTCTTTTTCAAGATTGTTTTAACTATTTGGGTACCTTACATATAATTCCATATGGATTTTAGGATCAGCTTTTCCATTTCTGCAAAAAAGGCCATTGGGATTTTGATAGGGATTGTATTGAATCTGTATATCACTTTGGGGAGTATTGTCATCTTAACAAAAGTCTTCTAATCCATGAACAAAAGATGTCTTTCCGTTTTTAGATCTTTAAATTTTTTTTCAGTGAAGTTTTATACATGTCAGTGTACTTTTCTTGTATCTCCCTAATTATGTTCCTAAATATTTTGTTCTTTTTGGTGCTATCATAAATGTAATTGTTCTTTGAATTTACTTTTCATGCTATTCATTGCCAGTGTATACAACGGCATACAACTGATTTTTGCATGTTTATCTTGTATCCGGCATTTTTGCTGGATTTGTTTGCTAGCTCTTATGAATTTTTATGGATTTTTAAGGAGTTTCTATTTATAGCGTTTTTGCCATCTACAGTTTACTTCTTCCTTTCCATTTTGGGTGCCTTCAATTTCTTGCCTAATTTCTCTGAGTAGGGATTTCAACAGGGTTAAATACAAGTAGCTAAAGTGAGCATCCTTGACTTGTTTCTGTTCTTAGGTGGAAAGCTTTCAGTCTTTCATCATTGAGTATGATGTTACCTGTGGGTGTTTTATAAATGCCCTGTATCTTATTGAGGAAGTTTTATTTCTCTTTTATTTAGTTTTTTAGAGATGGAGTCTCACTCTGTCACCCAGACTAGAGTGCTGTGGCACAGTCATGGCTCACTACAGCCTCTACTTCCTGGGCTCAAGCAGTCCTCCCACCTCAGCCTCGCAAGTAGCTAGGACTACAGGCACCTGCTACCACACCTGTCTAATTAACATTTTTTTAAAAAAATAGAGACAGGGGTCTCACTGTGTTGCCCAGACTGGTCTCGAACTCCTGGCCTCAATTGATCTGCTTTCTTGGCCTCCCAAATTGCTGGGACTATAGGAGTGAGCCACTGTGCCCAGCCTGAAGTTTTCTTTCATTCTTAGCTTTCTGCGTGTTTTTATCATTAAAGGGTGTTCAGCTTTGTCAAACACTTTTTCTGTATCAATTGAGATGATCATGTGGTTTCCTTCATTCTATTCATGTGGTGTAGTACATTGATTTGTTTTCATATGTAGAATCACTCTTGCATTCTTGGCATAAATCCCATTTGGTCATGTTGTATAATCCTTTTGGTATGTTGTTGGATTTGATTTGCTATTATTTTTTGAAGATCTTTGCATCTATATTCATAAGAAATATTGATCTGTACTATTCTTGCAGTATCTTTGTCCAGCTTTGGTATCAGGGTAATGCTAGTGTTATACAATGAACTGTCAAGCATTTGGTCTTGTTTTTTGGAAGACTTTGAGAAGGATTGGTGGTCATTCTTCTTTAGCAGAATTCACCAGTGTGGAAGTCAGAGGATGAAGGAAAAAAAAGAAAATTCACTAGTGAAGCTGTCTGGTCCTAGGCTTTTCTTTTGGGGGATGTTTTCGATTATTTAGTACCTTACAGGTCTGTTAAGATTTTCTATTTCTTTTTGCATCAGTTTTAGGTCATTTGTATATTTCTAGGAATTTGTTCTTTATTATTATTATTATTATTATTATTATTATTATTATTATTATTTTGAGATGGAGTTTCGCTCTTTTCGCCCAGGCTGGAGTGCAGTGGCGCGATCTCGGCTCAATGCAACCTCCGCCTCCCAGGTTCAAGCGATTCTCTGTCCTCAGCCTCCAGAGTAGATGGGACTACAGGTGCACACCATCATGCCCGGCTAATTTTTGTGGTTTTTTTGTAGAGACGGGGTTTCACCATGTTGGCCAAGATGTTCTCGATCTCCTGACCTTGTGATCCACCCGCCTCAATTTTATCTTAGATATCTGATTTGTTAGCATACAGTTGTCGATAGCAATCCTTTTTTCTTTTTTTGAGACAGGGTCTCACTCTGTCACCCAGGCTGGAGTGCAGTGGCACGATGATAGCTGACTGCAGCCTAGATCTCCCAGGCTCAGGCAATTCTACCTCAGCATCCCAGGTAGCTGGGACCACAGGCATTCACCACCACACCTAACTAGTTTTATTATTATTATTATTATTATTATTATTTGTAGAGATGGGGTCTTGTTGTGTTGCCCAGGCTTTTCTCTAACTCTTAAGCAATCCTCTCACCTCAGCCTCTCAAAGTGCTGGTATTACAGGCATGAACCATTGTGCCCAGCCTCATGGCAATTTTTTATCACCCTTTTTACTTCTGCGAGATCAGTAGTAATATCCCACTTTCATTTCTGATTTTAGTAACTTGAGTCTATTCTATGTTTTTCTTTTTTCTTCTTCTTCTTCTTTTTTTTTTTTTTTTTTTTTTTGAGAACAGGGTATCGCTCTGTTGCCCAGGCTGGAGTGCAGTGGCACAGTCACAGCTCACTGTAGCCTCAAACTCCTGGGCTCAAGCAATCTTCCTGAGTAGCTGGGACTATAGACGCATGCCACCACACCCAGCTAATTTTTAAAAATTTTTTGTAGAGATTGGGTCTCCCTATGTTGCCCAGGCTAGTCTTGAACTCCTGGCCTCAAGCAGTCTTTCCATCTTGGTCTTGCTGGGATTACAGGCGAGAGCCACCATACCTGGTCTATTTACTCCATGTGGCCAGAGAAGATAGTGTATGGTTTCCAAATTGCTGGGATTACAGGCAAGAGCTACCATACCTGGTCTATTAACTCCATGTGGCCAGAGAAGATAGTGTATGATTTCAGTCTTGTTAAATTTATTGATAGTTGTGTGGCCTAACATGGTCTGTCCTGGAGAATGTTTCATGTGGAGTTGGGAAGAATGTATATTCTACTGTTTTGTGTGGAATGTTCTATATATGTCTACCAAGCTGAGTAGGTTTGTAGCGTTGTTCAGTTTTTCTATTTCCTTGTTGATCTTCTGTCTAGTACTATCCATTATTGAAAGTGGGGTATTGAAGTCTTCAACCATTATTGTAGAACTGTTTATTTCTCCCTTCAATTCTACCAGTTTTTACTTCATATATAGTGGGACTGTTAGGTGTGTCTGTGTTTATGATTATTAATACCTTATTGATGGATTGACCCCTATATCAATATATATTATTGTTCTTTGTCTCTTGTAATAATACACTTTTTTACTTAAAAGTCCATTTTATCTGACATTAGTGGAGCAACCCTAGCCCTCTTTTGGTTTGCTTGCAATATCTTTTTCCATCCTTTCTCTTTCAACTTGTTTGTGTCTACAACCTAAAGTGAGTCTCTTGTTGACAATCTATAATTAGATCTTGGTTTTAAATCCATTCTACCAATCTCTGACTTTTGAAATTGGAAAGTTTACTTTTTTTACATCTAAAATAAATGATGAGGAAGGACTTCTGTCGTTTTGTTATTTGTTTTCTATATGTCATATATTTTTGTTCCTTAATAGCTTTATTACTGCCGTCTTTTGTGTGTGTTTCTTTTTAAATTCATGGGTTTTTGTTTCACTGCTGTGCTTGATATATAGGAAGTAACAGATACTGCATTTTTACTTATACATTTATTCATGGTTGAATTATAATAACCGTAAACATCTGGTAGAAATAACATAAGCTTATTCGACTAGTAAACTCAGATAGAATAAAAATTGTGTGTCTGCATTATATTTAATGCTGATGCTGACAACTCTGAAGGCATTGTCTTTTTTTTTTTTTTTAATAAACTAAACCAACAGTATTATTTACCAAAGATTACCAGTCAAGTGAACTTGAAAAGCATTTGGGTTAGTTCTTCTGTTTTCTGAGAGAATACTTAATTTATCTAAGTTTATCTTTCTGTCCTTGTTTTTTTTTTTTCCTGAGACAGAGTCTTGCTCTGTCACCCAGGCTGGAGTGCAGTAGCTGGGTCTCGGCTCACTGCAACCTCCACCTCCCAGGCTCAGGCAATTCTCCTGCCTCAGCCTCCCAAGTAGCTGGGACCACAGGCGCGAGCCACCGCACCCGGCTAATTTTTGTTTTTGTAGAGATGGGGTTTTGCCATGTTGCCCAGCCTAGTCTTGAACTCCTGAGCTCAGGTGATCTGTCCGCCTCGGCCTCTCAAACTGCTGGGATTACAGGCGTGAGCCACCACGGCCAGCTTTTTTTTTTTTTTTTTTGTGAGACATGGTCTCTGTTGCTTATAATGGAGTGCAGTGGCAGGATCATAGCTCACTGCAGGCTGGAACTCCTGGCCTCAAGCAATTCTCCTGCCTCAGCCTCCTAAGTAGCTAGGACTACATGCACAAGCCACTATGGCTAGCTAAATTTTTCTTTTGTAGAGACGAGGGTCTCGTTATGTTGCTGAGGGTGACCTTAAGCAATCCTGCCTGGGTCTCCCAAAGTTCTAAGATTACAAGCCTAAGCACCACACCCAGCCAGGTTTATTTTTCTTAAAGCCAGTGAAGTAGACCTTGTTTACAAACTATGTAATACCATGGGGATAGAAAAATGTCATATCTACAGAGACATACATAAACATACAGATACAGATTTTACAGCTTTCATTTAAAAATTTTAGCCATGTATCAGGGCCGGGCACGGTGGCTCACGCCTGTAATCCCAGCACTTTGGGAGGCCAAGGCGGGCGGATCATGAGGTCAGGAGATCGAGACCATCCTGGCTAACACAGTGAAACCTTGTCTCTACTAAAAAATACAAAAAATTAGCCAGGCGTGGTGGTAGATGCCTGTAGTTCCAGCTACTCAGGAGGCTGAGGCAGGAGAATGGCGTGAACCCGGGAGGCGGAGCTGGCAGTGAGCCGAGACCCAGCTACTGCACTCCAGCCTGGGCGACAGAGAAAGAAAAAAAAAAAAAAGAAAATTTAGCCATGTATCAGGTACAATAACATGAAACTCACTAGTTTGTAAGAGAATAGCTGTATCTAATTTGTGTTTCTAGCAGATAGAGTAAGTTAAGTTTACCTACTCAGATGGCTAAAGATTTTTACAAGTATTTGTGGAAAAGACAAGATTCTTCATTTGCCCAGTTTCCAAACAGCTCCTTTTTTTTCCTTCAGGTGAGAGTCATCTCCTTGAAATTTTCATTTGAAAAGAGATAGCCCTCAGGCCCTAGAGAAGAAATTTTACATCTCAAAGACACAGAGAAAGGATGAAAGTTCTCTCCTAGGAGTTTTGTAGCATATTTGCCTGTTTCCAGAGGTCAGTCTTAGGAGGCTATGGACTAAAATGTAGGTGACTGAGGAGACACCTAGCGGTTGTCTACCTCTAAAGCCCATCGGAGTGGATGAAATATCCAGCCTATTTCTAACTAGCCTTCCTTTTCTTTTTAGCCTCAGGTAATTGCTTTTGGAGGTCCCTAAGTCCTTTGAGAGCTCGAGTTCTACACTTCAAGAGACTAAGGGGCTGGAGTGGGAAGGTAAAAGGTCTGGGAGTGGTGGACAGAAGGATGGAGGAGATTGGGGCTTGGAGGGGGAACAGATCAAGGTTCAAAGGAACTGAATTAAAGATCGAAAGTGACAGAAGGAGGAGCAGAAGCAATGGGGAGGAAGAGGTCTTAGCACCAGTTTGGGGAGATCTTAAGTTTTCTGAAGAAGCCAATGAAGTTTCAAGTTATTAGCAAAATTGTGTCAACAAAAAGGAGGTGGCCAGAGTTGGCAGAGCATATAGTTTGCAGGATTTTGAGAAAGGAATTTCAGTTGACTGAGGTTTCCATGGGAGGAGCAGGATCAAAAAGAATAGAGAATATTCCTGGCAGAATTGAACTCTTTTTTTTTTTTTTCTTTTAAACCAAATGTGTAACCATAGTAGGTTTCTTGCCCAATGTACACAGCAAATCGATATGCTGAGACGCTGGGTTACAGCAGAGAAAGAGGTTTTTTGTTTTTTGTTTTTGAGACGGAGTCTTGCTCTGTCGCCCAGGCTGGAGTGCAGTGGCACAATCTCGGCTTACTGCAGCCCGTGCCTCCCAGGTTCAAGCGATTCTCCTGCCTCAGCCTCCTGAGTAGCTGGGATTACAGGCGAATACCACCACGCCCAGCTAATTTTTGTATTTTCAGTAGAGACGGGGTATCACCATGTTGGCCAGGCTGGTCTCAAACTCCTGACCTAAAGTGATCCGCCTGCCTCGGCCTCCCAAAGTGCTAGGATTACAAGTGTGAGCCACTGCACCCAGCCAAGAAAGAGGTTTAATGGTAGGACAATTAAACAAAGAGATTGGAGGAAACCTCAAATCTGTCTTCCCAAGGAATTCGAGTTTAGGGTTTTAAAGGGTTTTGGAGTGGGCCAAAGTGTGGAGATTGTTGATTGGTTGAAGAGTGCACGATGAAGTCATAGGACACGGAGATGAAGAAACTGTATTCTTGGCCAGGTTGATGCCTATAATCCCAACACTTTGGGAGCCCAAGGCAGGAGGATTGCTTGAGGGCAGGAGTTCGAGACCAGCCTGGCTAACACAAGAAGACCCCATCTCTACAAAAAAATTTTTTTAATTAGCTGGGTGTAGTAGTATTTACCTGTAGCCCCAGCTACTAAGGAGGCTGAGGCTGGAGGATCACTTAAGCCCAGGAATTTGAGGCTTTAGTGAGCTATGATTGTGCCACTTCACTCCAGCCTGGCTGACGGAGCAAGACTCGATCTTAAAAAAAAGAAAAAAGTATATTCTTATGCTGATTTGGTTCCTCTCTAAGGGTCTTGAAACTGGTTGGCTTCAGCCTTTCCACTGGAATTCAGGATCCAAAGAATATCTTAAGCAGTCTTTAAACAAAAGCCTTATGATTCCAATGTCAGAGATCCTATCTATAGGAACAATGGGAATGCAAATAGTCAATGTCTAGTACTACATGACTTTCAGCAAGAGGAAAGTGGGCCAAAGGGCAGCCTGATTAATTTTTAACTATATATTTCTGTCCAGAACCTGGCATGCAATTCATGTCACCCCACTGGGGACATTTTCAGAGGTATATTTATCGAGTGACTTGACCAACACCAATAAGCCCTTAATGGCTTAACTGTGGGTATAAGAGGTGTCTTCATAGAGGGTGCAAAGATATAGTCCCCCCGCCCCCAAGATCCAGAGCCACTCCCAGAGATAGCCAAAAGACAGAGAACCCCCTGAGAGCTGGCAACAGTTGGTAGGACCCTAGATACAAGTAGGGTACAACCCCCATTTCTGTCCGGCCATGTTACTGGGGGCTGCCAACCTTTGAGTTGGCTGCCTGCAAACACAGGCTTGATAACCTGTGTGCCCAGACAGGTAGAAAGCCAAGCTAAGCTTTCAGGACACAAGATGAGACCAACAGGAAAGCAAAAGCTGTCGGATCAAGCCCGAGTCATAATCCAAAAAAATCAATTCATACAGATGTTTTCCTCCTGCTAATCAAAAGTTAGAAAGTAAGGAGCAAAGAAAAGTGTTTGCCCTCGTCTTCTCTACTAGGTGCTACAGACAGATCCAGGAGAGTTGCCTTTGGTAAGAATTCTTACCCTTAGCCACCTTCTGTCAGTTTCCCCAGGATTCCATTGGCAGGTTCCAGAGTGAGCAGGGTACCCCAGAGATCCTATCCTCATCACCAGAAACTCTACGGGAGGAAAGGTAATTTTCTCTCTACCCTTTATAGTTTTTAGTTGTGATGGACTCCTGTAACAAAAGATAGATTCACAAGAGAAAAACAGTTTAATAGCTTGTACAGCAGTCCCCCTTTATCTGATGAGAGTATGTTCCAAGACCCCTGGTAGATGCCTGAAACCATAGATAGTACCAGACCCTATATATACGTTTTTTCCTATAAATATATACCTATACTTCATTTATAAATTAGACACAGTAGGAGATTAGCAACAATAAAATAGGACAGTTGTAACAATTTGCTAGCATTACTACTATTGTGCTTTGGGGCTATTAATTAAAACAAGGGTTACTTGAACAGAAGCACTGCAGTACTGCAACAGTTAATCTGATAACCAAGACGGCTATTAAGTGACTAAAGAGTGGTGTATACAGCATGGATGTACTGGACAAAGGAATGATTTGCCTCTTGGGTGGGATGGAGCAGGACGGCATGAGATTCCATCATGCTATTCAGAATGGCATGCAATTTGAAACTTATGAATTGTTTATTTCTGGAATTTTCCATGTAATATTCTTGGACCATGGTTGACCACAGGTAACTGTACCCAGGGAAAACAAAACTGCTTATAAGGGGGGACTATTATATGCCTCATATATACATCCAACCAGGGAAGGATGAGTAAATCTCCCCTTATGTTGTATTTGATTTTTTTTTTTTGGTAGTATATCGTTTTGATTCTCTTCTCATTTCCTTTTATGCGTTTTTTTTTTTTTTTTTAATAGAAGCAAAGTATCACTATGTTACCCAGGCTGGACTAGAGCTCCTGGGTTCAAGTGATCCTCGCTTCTCAGCCTCCTGAGTAGCTGGAAGTATAGGTGCACGCCACCTCACCTGGCTTCTTTTCATATATATCTTTTTTTTTCTTAGTGGTTACCCTGGGGATTATGATGGGCATCTTAAGTTTACAACAAACTAGTATGAATTAATACTAATTTAGCTTCAATAGTGTATATAAAAACTGCTTCTATACAGCTCTACCTCTCCTCCTTTATGTAGTTATTGTCCCAAACTACATCTTCATGCATTGTGTGCCTATTTAGAGATGAAATCTTTCTCATATTTCTTAGTCTGAAATAGCCAATGAGACATTCTTAAGTTGAAAGCAATATAAATATCAGTGTGAGTTGCTTTTAGATATTCAATTGTTTTGTGTTAATTTAAAAATCCCTTCTGTGCATAAACGCATTTTCTTTTCATTAACTGTATGTCAGAAGTTTGGTTTTTTGTTTTTGTTTTTGTTTGAGACAGAGTTTCACTCTGTCGCCCAGGCTGGAGTGAAGTGGCATGATCTTGGCTCACTGCAACCTCCGTCTCCTGGATTCAAGCTATTCTCCTGTCTCATTCACCCGAGTAGCTGGGATTACAGGCATGCACCACCACGCCTGGCTAATTTTTGTATTTTTAGTAGAGATAGGGTTTCGCCATGTTGACCAGGCTGGTCTCGAACTACTGACCTCAAGTGATCTGCCCACCTCGGCCTCCCAAAAGTGCTGGGAGTATAGGCGTGAGCCATCGCGCCCAGCCTATATATCAGAAGTTATTTTTTTAAACATTTGGCAGATAGTAAGAAATTTTTATTAAGTACAAAGACATTTTTCCTTTGTTGATTTGTTTAAATCATTGGTGTGTGAATATCTTGTGAAAGCATTTTTAGAAGTGGTCATAAGAGTCTTCAGGCCAGGTGCGGTGGCTCATGCCAGTACTTTGGGAGGCCAAGGTGGGCGGATCACCAGGTCAGGAGTTCGAGACCAGCCTTGCCAACATAGTGAAACCCTGCTACTAAAAATACAAAAATTAGCCGGGCATGGTGGCATGTGCCTATAGTCCCAGCTACTCGGGAGACTGAGGCAGGAGAATCGCTTGAACCCGGGAGGCGGAGGTTGCAGTGATCCGAGATCATGCCACTGCATTCCAGCTTGGGTGATGGTGTGAGACTTCTTATCAAAAAAAAAAAAAAGATTATTTATAATGGTTAACATTATACCTAAAAGGGCAGTATGGAATTTGCTGGATTTTTAAAAGATTACACAAGTGAGAAGCAAAGACAAATTTTCTTAGAATCAGGCCTACATAGTGAATTAGACTTCTGTCCTAAAACACAAGCAGCAATTCAGACTATGGAGTTAGCATCTTTCAAAGGTTTATTTCTAATTCCTCTTTGAGTTAAGGATTATGAGGCAGAAAGATAACTGTATAAGCATTTTCCTCTTTATCTTTCAAACATATTAAATTTTTAACATAATTTATATAACATTCAGGAATTTCAAGTATCCTACTTAATCAATATGGTTTTGCATGTGATTGTTTAAGAGGAAATTAGATATAAACAGGTCAAATGTTTTAACCAAAGATAAGAGTAGTATGAAAACCTCAAACCTCTTTGAATGCATGAGGCCCATATTAGCCTTTTCACCCTCCTCTCGTGTAGGAATTAATAAATGGAGAGTCACTTCCTTTGCAACTAAAAGGAACAAGAAAAGATTATTTCAGACCAGTATATATAATTCCTACCTAAAACAGATCACTAGATTCTGTCATCTAGGAATGAGTATCTTGGGGATATCAGGCTCTAGTATAACACTAGAACATTCTGCTAATTTAATTTCTAATTTATTGTTCTAAAGCACATCATTAAAATGTACATTTTATTTTATTTTATTTTATTTTATTTTATTTTAATTTTATGACAGAGCCTCGCTCTGTCACCCAGGCTAGAGTGCAATGGCATGATCTCGGCTCACTGCAACCTCCACCTCCTGGTTCAATCAATTCTCCTGCCTCAGCCTCCCAAGTAGCTGGGCTTACAGGTGCCTGCTACCACACCTGGCTAATTTTTGCATTTTTAGTAGAGATGGGATTTCACCATGTTGGCCAGGCTAGTCTCGAACTCCAGACTTCAAGTGATCCGCCCACCTCGGCCTCCAAGACTGCTGGGATGACAGGCATGAGCCACTGCGCCTGGCCTAAAATGTGCTTTTTAGAAGAAAGGAGTGGGATGCAAGAAGCAATGATGACCAAAGTGATTGATAAAATATATTCATATACCTAAATAAGCATTGGCTAAAAATAAAAATTACTGATTTTGTTGGGGAAGATTATAATTAAGAGTAGCACTAAAATACTAGACAAGCTAACATGGAAGATGGAAGATAAAAGTTTGGAGTTAAAATGTATTAAGATCTTTGTTTTATTCAAAAGGGGAATAAAGATACTAACTTTGGACTGTATGCATATTAAAATTTAAGGGTACCCAGAAATCCCACCCCTAGGTATTTTCCAAGAGGAATGAAAACTAATTCTCACACAAAAGTCTGTATGTAAATGTTTATGGTGGTTTTATTTATAATTACCAAAAACCTGAAACAACCCAAATGTCCTTCAACTGGTGAATGGGTAAATAATGGTACATCTGTGTAATGGAATACTACTACTCAGCAATATACAGGAATGAACTGTTGATAACATTCAACAACATGAACAAATCTGCAATTCATTATTCTAAGTGAAAGAAACCAAAGTCAAAAGGCTACATACGGTATAATTCCTACATTACATTACGCAAAAGGCAAAACTAAGAGTGGAAAACAGATCAGTAATTAGCATGGGTGAGGGTGAAAGGAGGGATATATAAAGGGGTATTAAGAGGGAATTTGAGGCATGATGAAACTCTTTGGCATCTTAATTGTAGTAGTGTTTACACAGCTCTGCATTTGTCAGAACTGTACAACAAAAATAAATTATACTGTATATAAATTTAAAAATATATTTTTAGGGTGACTCTAAAAGAATTAGAATGTGTAACATCCAAACCAGTAGAAGGGGGAAACATGATCATTGAAACAGGGAAAGAACGAAAGAAGCTTAGAAAAAGCAAAGTTAATACAAAGCACAAAAATAATATGGTAGATATAGTTCCAATATAACTAATTAAAAGGCCCCATACAAATCAGAAAGACAACTTACAGTCTGGGAGAAGATACTCATAGTGCATATAACAAACACAGGATTAATATTCAGAAAATATAAATAGGTTTCATAAGTCAATAAGAAAAACAGGTAAGTTCAAAAACGAGCAAATATGAATAGGGGATTCACAGAAAAGGAAACCCGAATGACCAATACATTCATAAGATCAATCTCATTATGATCAGAGGCATGCAGAATAAAACTGTAAGGTATCGTACTTCACATGCATCAGATTACCAAAAATGGAAAAGCCTTACAGCATTAGATGATGGTGGTGATGGGCAATGTAATCTCATTTATGGTAGGAATATAAATTAGCACAACTACTTTGAAAAGCAATAGTAATATTTAGTAAGATCAAAGCTGCCCACATCTTATGACTGAGTAATTCTAATCTTAGGATATACAATTCACACTATGTTTGAAGAGAAATCTACAAGAAAGTTTATTTCTGTTTTGTCTGTAATGAGTAAAAAAAAAATGGAAACAAGCTATGTGTGTTCAACAGAATGGATGAATTGTGTTACATTTATAAAATACAGTGTTATATAACAGTTGAATGAATTAGTACTATATGTATCAACACAGATAAATGTCTAAAACAATGGTGTGCAAAAAAGCACAGGAAAATACATCCACTGTGATACCATTTATTTAAATTTTTAAAAATTTAAAACTATTTAAATTACTTTTTTAAAATTTAAAAATGTTTATAATATTTGAGGACACATATATATATATATGAGACGATTTGCTTTACCTAATATCAACAAAGTGAAGAGACAACCCACAGAATGGGAGAAAACATTTGCAAACTGCCCATGTGACCAGGGATTAATAACCAGAGTATATAAGGAGCTCAAACAACTCTAAGAATAAATATAATCTATTTTTTAAAAATGGGCAAAAGATTTGAATAGACATTTCTCACAAGAAGACATAAATTGCAAACAGGCGTGTGAAAAGGTGCCCAACATCACTGGTCATCAGAGAAATGCAAATCAAAACGACAATGGGATATCATCTCACCGCAGTTAAAATAGCTTATATCCAAAAGACAGGCAATAACAAATGCTGGTTAAGATGTGGACAAAAGGGAACCCTTGTACACTGTTGTTGGGAATGTAAATTAGTACAATCACTATGGAGAACAGTTTGGAGATTTCTCAAATAGCTAAAAATTGAGCTACTATACGATCCAGCAATTCCACTGCTGGGTATATATACCCCAAAGAAAGGAAATCAGCATATTGAAGAGATAGCGGCACTCCTGTGTTTCTCACAGCAGTGTTTTCAGCAGCTAAGATTTGGAAGTAACCTAAGCGTCCATCAACAGATGACTGGATAAAGAAAATGTGGTACATATACACAATGGAATACTATTCAGCCATAAAAAGAATGAGATCCTATCATTTGCAATCACATGGATGGAACTGGAGGTCATTATGTTAAGTGAAATAACCCAGGCCCTGAAAAACTAACATCACATGTTCTCAGTTATTTTTGGGGTCTAAAAATCAAAACAATTGAACTCATGGACATAAAGAGTAGAAGGATGATCACCAGAGGCTGGAAAGTGAAGTGGGGGCCTGGTGGGGAGGTGGGAATGGTTAATGGGTCAAAAAAAAAAAAATAGAATGAATAAAACCTACTATTTGATAGCACAATAGGATGACTATAGTCACTAATAATTGTACATTTTAAAATAACTCAGAGTGTAACTGGATTGTTTGTAACTCAGTGGAAACATGCTTGAGGGGATGGATACCTCATTATCCATGGTGGGCTTATGTCACATTGCATGCCTGTATCAAAACATCTCATGTACCCATAAATATATATACCTACTGTGTACCCACAAATGTTTAAAAAAAGAATAAAAGGAATACTGTAAACAACTTTATGCTCATAAATTCAACAACATAGAAGAAATGAACCAATTCTTCAAACCATAGGCCACAAACCACAAAATCACAAATGATCAAAACTGAACCAATATAAAATAATCGGAATAGTCCTATAACCATTAAATAAATTGGGTTTATAACTATAAAGCTCTCAAAAAAATAAATGTCCAGACCCATGTAGTTTTACTGAGAATTCTACCAAACATTTGAAAAAGATTTTACACAATCTCTTCCAGAAAATAAGAGAAGGAAACACTTCCCAAGTCATTTTATAAGATGATTATTAACCTCATACAAAATTCTAAGACAGTATCAGAAGGGAAGGGAAGAGAAGGGAAGGGGAGGGGAGGGGAGGGGAGAAGGAG
>NW_012101743.1:4429043-4433852 GCF_000951045.1 Mandrillus leucophaeus | reverse complement strand
GAGGGAGGAAGGAAGGAAGGAAGAAAAGGAGGGAAAGGGAAGGGAAGGAGGGAGGAGAAGGGAGGGGAGGGAGGAAGGAAGGGAGGAAGGAGGGAGGGACGAAGGAAGGGAGGAAGGAGGGAGGGAGGAAGGAAGGAAGGAAGGAAGGAAGGAAGGAAGGAAGGAAGGAAGGAAGGAAGGAAGGAGCTACAGACCAGCATCTGTTATGAACATAGGCACAAAAACTACTCTACAAAATATTAGCAAATGAAATATAATATTTTATAAAAACAACTATACACCATGATCAAGTAGGATTTATTCCAGGTATTTGTACTTGTCAGGGTTCTCTAGAGAAACAGAACCAGTAGGAGATGAAAAAGAGGGAGAGAGACACACACAAGGAATTGAGGAATTGGCTCACGGAATTATGGAGGCTGAGAAGTCCCATGATCTGTCATCTGTAAGCTGGAAACCCAGGAAAACTGTTAGTGTAACTTAGTCTGAGATTGAAAGTTTGAGAACCAGGGAGCCAGTGGTGTAAATCCCAGCCGAAGGGTTGGAGATGAGATGTCTCAATTCAGGCAAGCAAACAAGAAGCAAAAAGGGCAGTTTTCTTCTCTTTCCACCTCTTGTTCTCTTCAGGCCCTCAATGGATTGGATCATGCTCACCCACCTCAGGGCAGGCAATCTACATATTGAGTTCACTGATTGAAATGATAACCTCACCTGGAAACATCCTCACAGATCCAGAAATAATGTTTAATCTGAGCACCCATGGCCAGTCAAGTTGACACACAAAATTAGCCACCACAGTACAGGCATACCTGTGAGATGATGCAGGTTCAGTTCCAGACCATCACAATAAAGCAAATACTGCAATAAAACGAGTCACAAAAAGAAAAAGTCAGTGTTACAGCTTTTAGAATTTGTCTAGCAGGTTCTCTGGAAAACCTCCACAAAAAAGGAAAAAGAGTGCATATAAAATGCTTATGTTTATACCATACTGTAGTCTATTAAATGTGCAATAGCATTATGTCTAAAAAACAATGTACATACTTTAAAAAAATATTTTATTGTTAAAACATGCTATCACAGAGACACAAAGTGACCACATGCTGTTGGAAAAATGGTACTGATAGACTTGCTCAAGGGTTGCTACAAACCTTCAATTTGTAAAAAACATAATATCTGCAAAGCACAGTAAAACAAGGTATGCCTGTATTCAAGGGTGGTTCAATACTCAAAAACCTATGTAATTCACCATATCAATAGGCCCAAGAAAGAAAATAATATTATCATATTCATTGACACAGAGAAAACATTTGACAAAATCCAACACCCATTTATATTTAAAAAAAAAAAAATCAGCAAGTTAGCATGATAGGGGAACTACCTTAACTTGATAAAAGGCATCTACAAAACCCGTACAACTAACATCACAGTTCATGGTGAAAGAGTAACTGGATTCCACCTGTTTCAAAACCAGGCATGGATACTCACTCTCAGTACTCATTCAGCATAGTACTGGAAACACAACACAATAAGACAAGAAAAAAATAAAAGGAAAACCGATTAGAAAGGAAGAATAAATCTGTCCTTACCTGAAGATGGCATGCTTTTCTACACAGAAAAGCCTAATAAATCTACCAAGCAAATAAACAACAAAAAATCCTCTACAACTAATAGGTGAGCTTGAAAGGTTGCAGGATTCAAGATTAACGTGCAAAGGCCAAATGCATTTCTATATATTAACAGAGAGCATGTGGAAACCAAAATGAAAAACGCTATACCAGTTATAATTGTTCTGAAGAACAGTACATACTTAGATATAAACTTAACAAAACACATACAGGATCTGTATGGTGAAAATTACAAAATACTAATGAAAGAGATCAAAGAAGACTGAAATAAACGGAGTGCCATAGCATACTTATGGATTAGAATACACAACATAGTATATTCCCAAACTGATCTATAGATGCAATGCAATTCCTATCAAAATCCCAGCAAGGCTTTTTGTAGAAATAGACAAGCTTATTCTTGAAAAAGAAGAATAAAGTGGGAGGAATTACTGTATTTGATATTAAGCCCTAATATATAGTTACAGTAATAAAGACCGTGTGATATTGGTGGAAATATAGACATACAGATCAATGCAACAGAAGAAAGAACCCATCTGTTTGTTTTTTTCTTCTTTTATTATGGCAAAGTACATGTAACATATAGTTTGCTATTCCAACTGATTTTTGACAAACATACAAAAGCAAATCAATGGAGGAATGATAGCCTTTTTAACAAATAGTGTTGGCACAATTGGACAACCGTAAGCAAAACAAAATGAACTTCAATTTAAATCTCACACCATATACAAAAAATAACTCAAAGTGGGCCACAGACTTAGATATAAAATGTAAAATTGTAACACTTTTAGAAAAAATATAGGAGAAAATCTATGGGGTTTAGGGCAAAAGCATGACTCAAAAAAGAAAAAAGTCAGTGTTACAGCTCTTTTAGAATTTGTCTAGCAGGTTTTCTGGTTTTCCAGAAAGCCTCCACAAAAAAAGGAAAAGAAAAAAAGGAAAAAGTAATAAATTAATATGAATTGAGCATTTTAACGATTATATTTTATTGCCTTTGTTGGCTTATTAAATATAACTCTTTGTTTTGTTATTTTAGTGGTTGCTTTAGGTTTTATAGTAATACATCTTTAACCTGTTACAGTCCACCTTCTTTTTGTTTGTTAGTTTTGGAAGCAGGGTCTCACTCTGTCACCGAGGCTAGAGTGCAGTGGCACTATCACGGCTCCCTGCAGCCTCAACCTCCCAGGCTCCAGAGATCCTCCTGCTGCAGCTTCCTGAGTAACTGGGACCACAGGTGCACGCCACCATGCCCGGCTAATTTTTCTATTTTTTGTAGAGATGGGGTTTCGCCATGTTGGCCAGGCTGGTCTCAAATTCCTGGAGTCAAGTGATTCACCAGCCTCGGCCTCCCAAAGTGCTGGGATTACAGCTGTGAGCCACCTCTCCCATCCCAGACCTTTTATATGGCACTAATCCATTCATGAGGCCAAAGCCCTCGTGACTTAATCATTTCCCCCAAAACCCCACCTCTTAATACCACCACAGTGGAGATTAAATTTCACCATGAATTTTTAATGAAGCACATTCAAACCGTACCACTATTGTTGCCATGCATTTTTTCTACATGTTATAAACTGCACAATACAATGTTATTATTTTTAAGCCAAATATCTTATAAAGAGATTTAAATTATAAGAAAAAAAAATCTTGTGCATTTTACCCATGTAGTTACCATATCCAGTGCTCTTCATTTCTTCGTGTAGATCCAGATTTTAATCTGTTATCATGAAGGACATCCTCTAACATTTCTTCTAGTGGGGTATCTGCTGTTCCTTCCCTTATCCCAACAACAGAGCAGGCCAGTCCCCCCCTACCTCAGGCACATACTCCACAGCCACTAAGAAGGACTAATCCCTGGAAAAGCTCCAGCCACTAGCCTTTAACCAACCAATGAAGAAATAAAATTATGGTGACCTGGAGAGAGCACTGGACCTAGAGACACAAAATGTGAGTTCACGTCTATTTCTACTCACTGCATAGTGAAACTGAACATTTCTGGGTTTCACTGTTTTCATCTGAGAGGTGGGGGAATAGTTTTCTTAACTTCATTCACGTGATTGTTGTGAGAATGAAATTAGATAATAGAGGAAGGCTGGTGGACTGTAAGGAGCATATTGGATCCTTCCAATTCCAACATAAACACTTCCCTAGTTTCCTTGGGAAAGTGACTTAACTTTTCAGGGCCCTAGTTTCCCAATCTGTAGAATGAGATAGTATCTGTCTCACAGGGATGTGTGAATGAAATGAAAAAACAAATGTTTAGAAGTGCCCGACCTAGGCCAGGCACGGTGGCTCACACCTGTAATCCCAGCACTTTCAGAGGCGAGGCGGGTGGATCACCTGAGGCCAGGAGTTCGAGACCAGTCTGGTCAACATGGCGAAACCCCGTCTCTACTAAAAATACAAAAATTAGCCGGACATGGTGGTGCTTGCCTGTTATCTCAGCTACTCGGGAGGCTGAGGCAAGAGAATGGCTTGAACCCAAAGGCGGGGAGGTTGCAGGGAGCCAAGATCATGCCACTGCACTGCAGCCTGGGTGACAGAGCGAAACTTCGTCTCAAAAAAAAAAAAAAAGTGCCTGACCTGTAATAGGCATTCAGGAGATGGTAATACATTGTGAAATCTAGATAATACCTTCTAAAATCCTATAGAAATGGGGTTAGGGGATACACAGTAGGAGGAATTCTCTGTGTTGTTTTTTGTTTTATTTTTTAGGATGTGACCCTCCTTCATAAACATTGATTATTTTAGCTCTTTGCCATAACATCTTTAAATTCAAGATGTCACAATAATAGATTTCAGAGAAACTCAAGGCCGTCCTGTGCCATAAAGGATTAAAACAATGCTTTTGAAAAGTGGACAGAGACCTTTAACTCCACCTTGACCAGCCAAAAACGAGTGCTCTGGGAATTAGCCTAAGACACGCATTTCCCCGGTCAAAATATACGGTTCTTATAGATGTTTTTTGACCTTCATTGACGCAGCTTTCTTCACACGCTGCATCATTTAGTGTTTGTCCATCAGAATGTTTACTACTATTAACTATTCATATATATTTTGTACAATCCTGATAATTTTCATATTTATTTATTTCTAATTTTCTTTCCTTCCTTCCTTCCTTCCTTCCTTCCTTCCTTCCTTCCTTCCCTCCCTCCCTCCTTTCTTTCTTTCTTTCTTTCTTTCTTTC
>NW_012101743.1:4409985-4428993 GCF_000951045.1 Mandrillus leucophaeus | reverse complement strand
TCTCTTTCTTTCTTTCTTTCTTTCTTTCTTTCTTTCTTTCTTTCTTTCTTTCTTTCTTTCTTTCTTTCTTTCTTTCTTTCTTTCTTTCTGTCTCTCTCTCTCTCTCTTTCTTAGAGACAGGGCCTCACCTTGTCACCCAGGCTGGAGTGCAGTGTTGTAAACATGACTCACTGCAGCCTCAACCTCCTAGGCTCAAGTGATCCTCCCACTTCAGCCTCTCAAGTAGCTGGGACAACAGGCACATGCCATCATGCCCAGCTAATTTTGTTTTTTGTTGTTGTTGTTTTTTTTTGAGACGGAGTTTCTCTCTGTCTCCCAGGCTGGAGTGTAGTGGCATGATCTCGGCTCACTGCAACGTCCACCTCCCGGTTTCAAGCAATTCTCCTGTCTCAGCCTCCTGAGTAGCTGGGACTACAGGCGCGTGCCACCATGCCTGGCTAATTTTTGTACTTTTAGTAGAGATGGGGTTTCATTATGTTGGCCAGGCTGGTCTCAAACTCCTGACCTCATGATCCACCCGCCTCAGCCTCCCAAAGTGCTGGGATTATAGGTGTGAGGCCCTGCACCCGGCCCATGCCCAGCTAATTTTTAAAAAAATGTTTCATAGAGATGGGGTCTCATTATGTTGCTCAGGCTGGTCTCAAACTCCTGGGTTTAAGCAATCCTCCCACCTCGGCTTCCCAACCTGCTGGGATTACAGGCCTGAGCCTTTGTACCCGGCTCTAATTTCATTTCTATTGTAACCCTATGTCACTTCTTACTGGGACTTTCAACACTCTTTATTTGTATCAGGTATATAATACATTAATAACATTCATTAAACTACTCAAACATAAGCAAAATCACAGCAAACATGCCTGATGAACCACCAATGCCAGAGACCAAAATGACAGCCAATAACCATCTGCTGGTGGCAGAGTTGATGACATTTTCTCTTCACATGTGGTTCTCTAAGAAATGTTTTAAGCAGAGGAGTCTCTGTGTATAGAGAACTTACTATGTGGCAGGCATTGTGCCAGGATTGGGAAACGCAGTTGGGAGCAAGCCAAATCTAGTCTCTGCTCTCCCCAAACTCCCAGTCTAACAGAGGACACAGATCAGGAAGTGGACAGTTGCCATGCAGTGTGGTGAGATGATGGAGAGCCGAACACCCACAAAGAAAGGTCACCTAATCCAGGCTTGGAGAACAGGGAAGACTTCCTGAAGGAAGTGATGTCTAAGCTAAGCCAGTAGGACGGGTAACATTGAGTCAGGCAAAGATGGAGGGAAGTGGGTCCTAGGCAGGGAACATGATCTTTTCAGAGAGCTGAGTGATGAGGAAGGCTGGAGAGGTAAGTGGAAACCAGGCCACACAGGGCTTTATAAGGCATGGGAAAGAAGCAGGGAATAGTTGGGTCCTCTGGAGGAAGACCTTGAAGTCTCAGCTATCTCTTTCACTTAGCACTCTGAACTTGGACAAGTTACTTAAGCCTTTAAGCCTCAGTTTCCTCATGTGTAAAATGAAGACAAGGCCAGGCACGGTGGCTCACACCTATAATCCCAGCACTTTGGGAGGCTGAGATGGGGAGATTACTTGAGGCCAGGGGTTTCAGACCAGTCTGGGCAACATAGCAAGACCCCACCTCTAAAATTTCTTTTTTTAAATTAGCCAGGTATAGCGGCACATGCCTCTAGTCCGAGCTACTCAGGAGACTGACGCAAGAGGATTGCTTGAGCTCAGGAGTTCGAGATTGCAATGAACCATGATCATGCCACTGCACTCCAGTCTGGGCGACAAAGACCCTGTTGAAAAAAAACCCAGAAAAATGAGCACGGTATTCTAATAATAACTACCTCATAAACTTAAGTGTTAAAAGTGGACATAAGGTACCAAATACATAGTATGTGCTCAATAAGTATCAGGAATTTCTGTTCTTTTTTATTTTTTAGAGATGGGGTCCTTAGCAATTATTTCTATATTATTTCCTCTAAATATGAACTTGACATTTTGGCTGTTGGAGACTTGGTGGTTTCATAGATTTCATAGACAGATTATACGTATGTGTGCATATATCATATAATTATAATATAAAATCAATTACATACTTATTTAATTATAATTATTTATAATATGCAATTATATATATAATTTCATGTTGGCTTTTTATCATTCCTATGCATTAAAAACTTTTTTGCATTTACTTTTTTTGTTTATAATCTTAGTTTTTTTTTTTTGCTTGTTTGTTTGTTTTTGTGACAGGGTCTTGCTCTGTCGCCCAGGTTGGAGTGCAGTGGCGCGATCTCGGCTTACTGCAATCTCCGCCTTCTGGGTTCTAGCAATTCTCCTGCCTCAACCTCCCAAGTAGCTGGAATTACAGGCGTGCGCCACCACGCCCGGCTAATTTTTGTATTTTTGATAGAGACAGTGTTTTGCCATGTTGCCCAGGCTGATCTAGAAATCCTAGCTTCAAGTGATCCTCCCGCCTCGGCCTCCCAAAATGCTGGGATTACAGAACTGAGCCACCGTGCCTGGCCTATAATCTTAGTTTTGTTGATTATAAAACTGTTTTATATATTGATACAGTGCTATTCAGTCTCCCTTTCTTTTCTAACTTCTCGTCCATGGCTTTATATGTTAAACATTACTATACTTCCTCCAGACACAGTGTTTTCTCACCTCCTCCGTCTCCTTGAAACTTGTTGGTTTTGTGCCTTCCTGCTTAGGGACTCTAAATTGGTACCGTTTAGGAAAGAGCGCCCTCTGGCATTCATCTGGTGTCAGTTCAAGAGACCATTTTCCATTACTGTGGTCTGTGGTGGCTGCCTATTGCCTATGAGCGGAAACTTTCAGTCCCAGAGAGCGTGGAGGTTGTTAAAACGGTAGGTTTCATAATTGGAAAAAAAAAAAAAAACCGGCCGGGCGCAGTGGCTCACGCCTGTAGTCCCAGCACTTTGGGAGGCCGAGGTGGGGGATCACCTGAGGTTAGGAATTCGTGACCAGCCTGGGCAACATGGTGAAACCCCGCCTCTACTAAAAATACAAAAATTAGCGGAGCGTGGTAGTGCACGCCTGTAATCCCAGCTAATCAGGAGACTGAGGCAGGAGAATCGCTTGAACCCGGGAGGCGGAGGTTGCAGTGAGCCGAGATCGCGCCACTGCACTCCAGCCTGGGTGACAGAGCCAGACTCCGCTCAAAAAAAACAAAAAACAAAAAAAACCCTCTGGCTGTTATAAAATGTCCTTCTCCTTGAAATGTCGGAGGTATCACACACCTACTTATCAATATACAGCCCACATTCATGTATCCATGCACAAAGATTATTACATACAAAGAGACTTCCCTAAAAGAAACAGCACAAGGATTTGGAGCCCTGGCATCTAGGTCTACATATCCACTATTACTGTGTGGCCTTGGGAAAGTCCTTCTCTCAGTTGAGCCTCTCATTTTTAAAATGAAAATGTTATATTAGATTCATGTTTCGCAAAATGTTTTGTAGAATACTCTCTATTATGTTGAAGGCATCACATACATACAAAAGAGAGAGGGAAGGAGAGGCTACATTATCAAATAAATTTGGAAAATGAGGGTTAAGCAAAATATAAGTGTTTATTGCAGGACTTTAGAGAGATTTTACAGTGCTAAATACGTATTATGAATTTACAACACATGTCTATAGCTTCCCAACACCAGTTGACAACAGAACCTTTTGCTGACAGAGCACCTTGCAGGATTCTGCAATAATACAGTATTCTTTCAATGTTGTAGTATTCTTGCAGTATTCTGAGAAAAAATAATTTTGAAAATGCTGGTCTAAGTCTGGCCAACATGGCAAAACCCCGTCTCTACTAAAAAGACAAAAATTAGCCAGGCGTGGTGGTGCACACCTGTAGTCCCAGCTACTCAGGGGGCTGAGGCGGGAGAATTGCTTGAACCTGGGAGGCGGAGGTTGCAGTGACCTGAGATTGTGCCACTGCACTCCAGCCTGGGTGAAAGAGCAAGACTCTGTCTCAAAAAAAAAAAAAAAGAAAGAAAAAAGACAAGACAAGACAATGCTGGTCTATGCCACCATTTAATTTGGCAAATCTTCCTGATCACTGGATCCCTTTGCTAGAAAAGGACAAGTCCAGGCAACCAATCTGCTGTTAGGACGCCAAGTCAATGGTAAGGAAAATCTAACAATAAACATGAATGTAGCCTCTTAATTGTAATAACAACAGCAATGATAATAGTTCATGTTTACTGAGAGTGCAACATTCCAAGGCACTGTACCAAGTGCCTTATACACATTATTTCATTTCATCCTTGCAACAAACCACTGAGAGAATTTATGTTATTACCATTACCATTTTAAAGATGAGGAAACTTGAGGCCGAGGCAGGCCGATCACCTGAGGTCAGGAGTTGGAGACCAGCTTGGCCAACATGGTGAAACCCTGTCTCTATTAAAAATACAAAAATTATGACCAGGTGCAGTGGCTCAGTCCTTTAATCCTAGCACTTTGGGAGGCTGAGGCAAGCGGATCACTTGAGGTTAAGAGTTCAAAATCAACTTGGCCAATATGGTGAAACGCTGTGTCTACTAAAAAAAAAAAAAAAAAAAATTAACTGGGTGTGGTGGCACACGCCCATAATCCCAGCTATTTTGGAGGCTGAGGCAGAATTGCTTGAACCCGGGAGGTGCAGGTTGCAGTGAGCCAAGATCACACCACTGCACTCCAGCCTGGGCAACAGAGCGAGACTCCGTCTCAAAAACAAAACAAACAAACAAAAATTAGCTGGACACAGTGGTGCTAGTGCACACCTTTAGTCCCAGCTACTTGGGAGGCTGAGGCAGAATTGCTTGAACCCAGGAGGCAGAGGTTGCAGTGAGCAGAGATTGCCCCATTGCACTCCAACCTGGGCGACAGAGTGAGACTCCGTCTCAAAAAAAAAAAAAAAAAAAAAAAAAAAAGAAAAAAAAAGGATGACAAATCTCAGTATGAGAGTGATTGAATAGCTTACTTAAAGTCACAAAACTACTATGTGTTAGAACTGGGATTGAAATCCAGGCTGTCTGCTGCAAAAGCTAATATGTTAACTATGCTATAGTTAAGGAGACCACATAACTTCTTGTCCAAGCTGATACACTTTTGAGTGAAGAGAGCTCTGAAACCAACTATATAACTTTTCTGAAATATTTATTTTGTACCAAAAATTGATTTTATTAGTGTGCAAAAACCATTGTCAAAAGTAAAATGCTTTATTTAAAAAACAAAGATAACATCCATCTGTATATATTAAAGCAAAATGTTATTTATACTGATTACTAAAAATTTTCAAATAGCAGGAGCAATTATTATTGGTACATATTCACATAGTCTGATCAGTTTCTTAGTCCTGTCTTATAATGCATCACTGGTATTTTTGTGAAGAAGGTATTGTTTCAATATGATTTTGTTATTTTTATTTTATTGTATTTTTTGAAACAGAATCTCGCTCTGTCACCCAGGCTAAAGTTCATTAGTGCGATCTCCGCTCACAGCAACCTCTGCCTCCCCTGTTCGAGCAGTTCTCCTTCCTCAGCCTTCCGAGTAGCTGGGATTACAGGTGCCTGCCACCACGCCCAGCTAATTTTTGTATTTTTAATAGAGATGGGGTTTCACCATGTTGGCCAAGCTGGCCTCGAACTCCTGGCCTCAACTGATCTGCCTGTCTCCACCTCCCAAAGTGCTGGGATTACAGGTATGAGCCACCATGCTCGGCTGATTTTGTTATTTTTAAACTCTAAAATAAAATGGTCTGCAATCATTTTTAAGCTTGCATTTTAGGCTGAGTGAGGTGGCTCATGCCTGTAATCCCAACACTTGGGGAGGCCCAGGAGGGCTAATCACTTGAGCCCAGGAGTTTGAGACCAGTCTGAACAACATAGTGAAAACTTGTCTTTAAAAAAAAGAAAAATTTTTATTTTATGGTTAAGAAATTTGAAATTGTTAATAACTTCAATTATCTTGTATCTGTAAACCATACTATTTTTAATTTAGAGAATATTGTGTCTGCAGGTGCTGAGATAGTATTGAGGTGAGTACCCTGTACCTCAAGTTCAATAAAAGGTATACATCTTAACTATAGCATACTTAGTCATAATTACTTTTTTTTTTTTTTTTTTTGAGATGGAGTCTTGTTCTGTCACCAAGGCCAAAGTGCAGTGGTGTAATCACGGCTCATAGCAACCTCAAACTCCTATGCTCAAGCAATCTTCATGCTTCAGCCTCCTGAGTAGCTAGAACTACACCTGTGTGCCACCATACCTGCCTACTTTTGTTTTATAATATGTTGTTGTTGCTGTAGAGACAGGGTTTCTTTATGTTGCCCAGGCTGGTCTCAAATTCCTGTCCTCAATTGATCCTCACACCTTTGTCTGTCAAAGTGCTGGGATTACAGGTGTGAGCTACCTCCCCCAGACTCACAATTACACTTTAAAAAAATTAAAATGGGTAATTATTTCATCTCAAATATTCTTACAGAAACTCTCTATTCAAAACATCATTCTTCAACGAATATTTTCACACGACAGAACTCATTTAAAAAGTTGTCTCTATGTTTCTTTTGAAAATTTTGCCAAATGTGGATGCTGAAAATCATAGGCTTTCTCAATTTCATTCCATTCAGGTACAGAATATAAATCTGTCTAATTGAAATATTATCAAATTAAATGTATCCAACTAAAAAAAAAAAATAAGAGCACTATCAACATGTCAAATGCTTTCTCTCAAGTTAACATATTCCAAAGCATAATTATAGAATTTCACAATTAAATCCTGTTTGCTCGTTGTTCACCATTACAGCTCTAGTTTGTTTCAGTCCTTTATTTAGGCATACATTTTGATGCCTCTCTGTTTTTCAGGCTTTGTTTTCAATAACTGCAATTTGCTAAAAGCTTCAAAAGCCGAAGTTTTTTTAGGCGCTCTATTTGTTGAATATTTTGATTAAATATTACCTACTGATGTTCAACAAAATAACCCAATGTTTGTTAAAAAAAAAAAAAAAAAAAGGTCAGTACCAATTTTAGGACAATTAGGTGCACTATCAAAGGAGCCCTTCAAAAACTGTTTAAAATTTTTTTTTTTTTTTTTGAGATGGAGTCTTGCTCTGTCGCCCAGACTGAGGTGCAGTGGAGCCATCTCGGCTCACTGCAACCTCCGCCTCCCAGCTTTGAGTACTTGGGACTACAGGCACACGCCACCACGCCTGACTAATTTTTATATTTTTAGTAGAGATGGGGCTCCACCAAGTTGGCCAGGCTTGTCTCGAACTCCCGAGCCCAGGTGATCCACCCGCCTCAGTCTCCCAAAGTGCTGGGATTACAAGTGTGAGCCACTGAGCCCAGCAAAAAATAATAATAATAATAAATTAAAAAATTAAAGTAGAGTCTTACTCTGTCTTCCAGGCCAGAGTGCAGTGGCACAATGACAAATTCTTGCAGCCTCAACCTCCCGGGCTCGAGCAATCCTGCTATGTCAGACTCATGAGTATCTGGGACAACGGGCACATGCCACTATGCTCAGCTAATTTTTTAATTTTCTGTAGTGATGGGGGTCTCGCTATATGTTCAGCCTGGTCTCGAACTCTTAGGCTCAAGCAATCCTCCTGTCTCAGCCTCCCAAATTGCTGGGATTGCATGCATGAGCATAGCAAACAGAATATCTATATATTTGATAGATATAGTGTTACAACTTGTTTGGATGCATGGATGCAATTATCAATTACATGTGCACTATAACCAATCCCAAGGATATTTTTGCTCCATAAGTTTCTTAATTAAGAACATTATTTTTAACACATTCTTTCTCTGCTAGAATTTGTGTTCCTATTATCCCTGAAAAAAAACCCACATCATTTTATGTTCAGCATTAAACTTAGTTATTGAACTTACTGTTATCTTTAGAAAACACACAATTTATAAATTTAGAGAAGGAGAGGAGACTTTATTTCTTATAAAAAGTTACGGCCTGCAAAATGGCCATCCCTCAGGCTGGAAAACACAGCCTCCAGCCAAGACCAGAGATAGGTAGTACTTGGAAGGAGGAAGGGTTGGGTAGGAGCTTTATGCTAAAGAGGTTGGCAAAGTATATGTATTCAACAGGTTACAGGAGGAGCTGTGAATATTCATGAAGGCGGTCTTGACGCATGCATATTGAAAAACATGCATATATGACCCATGTTCACTTTGGGGTGGATACTTAACATTTATTTTATTTTATTTTGAGACAGAGCCTTGCTCCATCGCCCAGGCTGGAGTTCAATGGCGCAATCTCAGCTCACTGCAACCTCCGCCTCCTGGATTCAAGTGATTCTCCCCTCTCAGCTGGGTTTACAGATATCTGTCACCATGCCTGGTTAAGTTTTGTATTTTTAGTAGAAACAGAGTTTCACCATGTTGGCCAGGCTGGTCTTGAACTCCTGACCTCAAGTGATCTGCCTGCCTTGGCCTCCCAAAGTGCTGGGATTACAGGAGTGAGCCACCACGCCAGGCTGAGACTTAACATTTAAATGTATTACAATTAGGTCCTATACACAAAAGATTTTTTCAGGACACGTAAGCATGCAAGTGCACAACCTCTGTAAACCAGGCAGAACCAGTCCATGGTGGGTGATCTTATCAGGAGAAACATGCTAAAATCAGTCTGTTGTCCAATTAAAGCTGTAGTTATGACTGGGGGAACAGTTAGTCAGGGTCTGTGAGCTAGATGAGCTGTAGTTGTTTTAATACTATCTTAAGACCAGTGCTTGTTTAGCTGCTAGAGAAAAAGAAAAACCTTGAGACAGTTATAGCATAGTCATATATGCATGTTTGTTCAATATGCATACGTCAAGACCACCTTCATGAATATTCATAGCGCCTCCTGTAACCTGTTGCATACACATACTTAGCCAACCTCTTTAGCATAAAACTCCCACCCCAACCCATCCTCCTTAACCCTTACTTGACATGGCCTTAGGTCCTGTTTATAATTTCATGTCTTATTGCCACAAAGAGTCTATTCTGTCAGTCTTACAGTCTCTATTTTAACATTAATGTTGGTCAGTTGCGTCTAAACCATAAAAGGGAGAGGGTATAACAAGACATGTCTGACCTCTCATCCCGTCATGGCCAGGGACTCAGTTTTAAGGTTTTTCTGGGGTCCTCTTGGCCAAGAAGGGATCTGTTCATTCGGCAGGGGGCTTAGGATTTTATCTTAAGTTTATATTACAACAGCATTTATGATGCTGTCAGATGTTTTGTCTTCATCAGAATTCAGTTCCAAAATTGTTATTTTGATTTCATGTATTGGATGAAATAAATGTATCATTATTAATTTAACTTCTCTTTGAAGCATCTGAGGACACCGATATAAGGTTGGCATCATTACACTGTTTGGCTAATGCAACCAACACCTTAATAGCTACAACTTCACTTTTTGTATGTGCACAAGGAAAGTTGGAATAAAAATTTAGCAAAATGAATTTAGAAGAGCAGTCATTGGATCTACATGAGAATCATGTTGAATAAAGTTATATGTAAACCTGTGGTCCTTAAGCACATTCTTAAAATAACTACTGCCTTATGAGGTAGATGCTGTTGCTTCCTCAACAGACCATTGCCTTCTGGGTTTTGTGTGGTCAGTTATATCACTGTGGCCCTCACAGTGGTAAACATCAATAGACGTTTTGTGCGTGTTACATGTACATCACCAAATTTAGTACCTTTTTTTTTTAAGAGATGGGGTCTTGCTCTGTTGCCCAGGCTGGAGTGCAGTGGTACAGTCATAGCTCACTGCAGCCTCAAACTCCTGGGTGCAAGTGAACCTCCAGCTTCAGCTTCCCAAAGCGTTGGGATTACAGGCATGAGCCACCATGCCCAGCCAGTACCTAAATTTTCAGTAAACGTGTATTTTCATTTATTTGAGCTCATTACTTCTAAGACGGTTTATAATGAAATAAAAAAGCATTATCAATCAATACATAGTTGTATATTTACACCATGCATAAATTACATAACCACTGTTGTAAGAATTTTCAGACTGCTCTCTATATCTTCTGTGGCTGGTCTGCTCAGTCTCTATTTCTTATGTCTATACAGGTACACCTTACCTATAATTGCCCACATTTCCCATTGACCCTGCTAACTGGCAACCTGATGGCTTCTTCTTCTTCTTTTTTTTTTTTTAAATTTTACTTTAAGTTCTGGGATACATGTGCTGAACGCGCAGCTTTGTTACATAGGTATACATGTGCCATGGTGGTTTGTTGCACCTATCAACCCATCATCTAGGTTTTAAGCCCCGCATGCATTAGGTATGTGTTCTAATGCTCTCCCTCCCCTTTCCCCCCACTCCCCAACAGGCCTTGGTGTGTGATGTTCCCCTCCCTGTGTCCATGTATTCTCATTGTTCAACTCCCACTTATGAATGAGAACATGCGGTGCTTGGTTTTCTGTTCCTGTGTTAGTTTGCTGAGGATGATGGCTTCAAGCTTCATCCATGTCCCTGCAAAGGACATGATCTTATTCTTGTTTATGGCTGCACAGTATTCCATGGTGTATATGTGCCACATTTTCTTTATCCAGTCTATCATTGATGGGCATTTGGGTTGGTTCCAAGTCTGACGTGATGGCTTCTGAAACACACATGGAACTCACAGGCCAAAGAACCACTGGCCAGTACTCCAAGTGGCAGGCAGCTGAACAGTGTCAGATACTTCCTCCACCACTACACGAGATCTGAGGTTGTTAGCAGTCCCTAACTGCCGATGTCTGGGCATATTTCCTTTTATCAGTGAGTTCCTCTGCCTGCTTTCCTTGATGGGGAGGTTAGTTATGTTATTTCTGGAAAGGGTTAGGAAAAGAGAGATTATCAGTGGTTGTCTTTCAGATTTAATCAGGTGGAGCCAAAATGAGAACTCTGTAGAAACTGGAAGTTCGAAGTGGAGATCTACTAAACTCAAACCAAATTATTTTAGTGGAACTATTGAGAGTAATATTTAGTTCAAAAATGAAAAACATGTGAGACAAATGCTGAATTGGATGAGATGTGGGACAATGGATATAAACAGAAACTGTCTTAGGCAAAATGAGAATGTAGAGTCATCCTGGTTATACTACTTCTCACTAGATTATCATTTCTTTTTTTGTTTGTTTGAGAAAAGGTCGTACTCTGTCACCCTGGCTTGAATGCAGTGGTGCGACCACGGCTCACTGCAACCTCAACTTCCCAGGCTCAAACCATCCTCCCACCTCAGCCTCCCCAGAAGCCGGGACTATAGGCACAGGCTACCACGCCTGGCTAGTTTTTATTTTTTATTTTTTTCTAGAGATGGGGTCTCATTGTATTGTCCAGGCTGGTCTCGAACTCCTGGGCCCAAGTGATCCTCCCACCTCGGCCTCCCAAAGTACTGAGATTACAGATGTGAGCCACCAGGCCCAGCCTATTATTTCTTAAACTGGGTCCCATTTAATAACCCCACGTGGTCTTAACCAACATCCTAGAATAGTAATATCATGATGATGATGATGTGGATGATCAACTTTTGACCCAGTTGATTACATATCCTCCTGAAAATGTTCTTCCCTCTTTTTGCTTCTGACGGGGTTTCATCCTTAATCTGATGTTCCTCCTCCTCTACCCAAGTCTAACTGTTAGGAGTGCTTCAGGGCTTGGGTCCTGGGCCTGCCTCCCTTCTCTTCCTGCACTCACTCTTTTCTCTGTGGCAGCTGCTCTTACCGCACATGTACAGTTGTCTGGTGCACAGACATTTCATCTCACTTTTCCTACTATCCTGTGTCAAGAGATGGCTGCCAGTCCTCCTCCTTATATGTTGAGATATAGTTGTGATTCACTGTTCGGAACATTCAACGATTTGCCATGTGTTACTATACTGTTGATTTGCCCCCAGTGTGGTGGACACAGGGAATATGCCATTCTGATCCCCCTGCAAAAAAGGACTTGCTGCTCAGCTGTGAAGAGTATGCTCAGAATCAGGCCGGGCGTGGTGGCTCACGCCTGTAATCCCAGCACTTTGGGAGGCCAAGGTGGGAGGATCACAAGGTCAGGAGTCCGAGACCAGTGTGGCCAATATGGCGAACCCCTGTCTCTACTAAAAATACAACAATTGACCAAGCATGGCGGCATGTGCCTGTAGTCCCAGCTACTTAGGAGGCTGAGGCAGAAGAATCACTTGAGCCCGGAAGGCGGAGGTTGCAGTGAGCTGAGATCATGCCACTGCACTCCAGCCTGGGCAACAGAGCAAGACTCTGTCTCAAAAAAAACGAAAATAAAAAAGAATTAGCTGTCAGCTACTGCAGGGTCTGCCTCCACTTCAGGTCATGAGGTCATGCTTTCTCCGGGGCAGCCTGCGTCCAGTGATGAGAGAGGGGGATGAAGGCCCAGCCTTATCAGCCCACTGTGGGACACTAATGGCAATAGTCACTCCGGACATTGCTGTGGGATTGGCCAAGGCTGTGTTGGGCTGGCATCACTGTTGTTGGGATGCATCGTGCCTCCCACCCCATCCTTTCACAGGTATTGATTTCTAAATAAACATCTTTCACAGCAAATTCTACCTCAGCATATTTTGGCAAAACCCAACCTGTGACACCCCACTTCCTTCCTTATAGCAACTACAACTGAAGTGCACAAAGTCCAGGGCAACACATCGGTGCAAGCTTAGATGCCTCCCTGCAGCTCAGTGCCAGCTGAGCCAACCCAGGTCTCCCACACTAGCCTGCACTTGGCAATGACGCTTCTCCCATCCAACCCTGTAGCCACAGGAAAGGCCACATGTGTTGACTTGGGAAATGTGAAGCAGGGAAAACTTCATGATGTAGGCTGAATTTGAGCTGAATGCTTCAAAGTAAGGGAGAGAGAAGGGGGAAGAAAACGAATACCGACCAAGCCTTATGTCTCAGGATCTCTGCTAGGAACTCTACTTGCTTTTGTTCATTAATGCTTTGCTCACAATAATACTATCAGGTAGGTGGTTCGATCACCAATGAGAATAAAAAAAAATAAGTGCCATTGGTGGTGATTACACCACTGATGATAATGACAAAATAGAAATAAGTACCATTGATTACACAGTAGTATGTATCAGATAGCGTTCTGGGCCTTCACATTCATTATTATCTCATTTAATCATTAAAATCCTCCAGGCCTCGGAAACTTTCAGTTGTTTTTTGTTTGTTTGTTTTTGTTTTTGTTTTTGAGACAGAGTTTCACTCTTGTTGCCAAGGCTGGAGTGCAATGGTGCGATCTCGGCTCACTGCAACCTCTGCCTCCCAGGTTCAAGTGATTCTCCTGCCTCAGCCTTCTGAGTAGCTGGGATTATAGGCATGCACCACCACACCCGACTACTTTGTGTATTATTAGTAGAGACGAGGTTTCACCATGTTGGCCAGACTGGTCTCGAACTCCTGACCTCAGGTGATCCACCTGCCTCGGCCTCCCAAAGTGCTGAGATTACAGGCGTGAGCCACCACGCCCAGCTGAAACTTTCAGATTTTGACACTCACCGACCTCCTATTCTCTTACTTTCTAGTAGCAGGGCTGATGGATTTCACTTAGGATCAACTTTTGTGAGAGTCATTCTCCCAGCAATTCCACACAAATTTTATTATGAGACAGCAGCTCATATTTGAGGCCCACATAGAATTGAGGTTCCCCCCAAATTACCCTCCTTCTACTCCTCCCTTGTTGACCCTGATTCACTCAGGAACTCTGTGAGAAAGCCGAGGCTCAGAGAAAATGAGGAATTCAACTTAGCTCACACAGTTGGCAAATGATTGTTTTTGTTCAGACCGATGTTGGCCTGATCCCTTAACCAGGGTTCCTGACCCCTGTGCCGGGCTATTTCCTACGAGGCTGTGATCTTTTGTTTTCTTTCTTTTTTTCTTTTCTTTTTTGAAGAATAGTGACTTTGTGTTTTCTTAGGTGTCAGGGCAATAGTAAATAAAATATTAATTAAATATCCTCAGGAAAACCTTTGCAAGTAAAACCACGTACCTATATTTACAGAAATTAAAGTCTTTAAAATAAATGGAAGTTAAATTACAAAATTGGGCAATAGATGTGATTTTTTTTTCTTTACTTGGTGATGTAGATAAAAGAAACACATTTTTGTATTTTTATCAGTTACTTAATCTTAGTTACCATGTATTGATCTTCTGAATGTGCTTCTTTTAAACAACCTTATTGAGGTATAAGTGACATATATTTAAAGTGTACTATTTATTTATTTTTAGGAAACTTCGCTAGCAGGAATAAAATGCACAATTAATTAAATTTTGACAAGTGCATATGTGAAAAAATTGTGTTTCTTTATGCCAACCAAAGTCATTTATAGCTACAGCGGCACCCACAGACATGCCAATCCAGGACAGGTACTAAGCCTAGTGGCTTTGGTGCAGGTTCATGCTCGCATAAAGGCCACCGGGTGAGTAGGTTCACTGAAGAAAGACTTCAAAGCACTACCGCTAGCGACGTCCTAAGCGCCACCTTTAGACATAAAGGGCAGCACTTCATCGTTCTTTTCGCACAGAGACCACAACTAACTGGTAAGGATTGCAGGCTACTCCTGGCGCCAAAGCCAAGAATAGAGCAGTACCCAACTGTAAAAACAAACTGCATTTAAAGCTGAGGCCTCCAGGGGGAGAAAGGTCCTGGAGGAATGCCTAGAAAGCTGCCAAGCCGCGGGAGTCACTAGCTCAAAGTACAATAGTGGCTTTGCTGAGCAAGGTCGCCTTGACGGCTGGCAGCGAGCGCGGCCTCTCACAGCTGCAGCCGGCCCCCAAAAGGTACCAAACGCAAGAGACACAAAAGGCCAATGTTTCGCCCAGATCGCTGTGTTCCTGGTCAGCAACCCAGACCCACGTGCCTAAAGGCGCGCCAGCCCGGCCGGTTGCCCCACCTTCCGCCACCTTCTCAATGCTCCGCCCAGTAGAGAAACCAAAGGATTGATTAAAACCGACGCTCCTCTTCCCTTTAACAACGCCAAAAATGGGTGGAAAGGGAAGGCTAAACACGTCTGATTAGTTTCGTTTTTATTAAAATCTTCACGTGATTGCCCGACTCTTGACTCAGCGATTTCTCCAAATGGCCTCTTTTAATTTATTGGTTTGTCATCACCGCCTTCATCTTTTCTTGTACAGTCCTACCTACCAGTTTTGAACATTTAAACGGAATTCCTCCATTCGATACAAAGAACAAATACATTTTAAACCTTTAAAAATGAAGATCAAGATTTGATTTCTAAAAATTCAATTAAGTCAATTGATTTAGCCAAATTCATTTCAAGCTCACAAAAGACAAGATATGGGTTTTAAATAATCACTTGACACGAGCTCCTCCCTCATTTCCCACAGAAGCAACTGCCACACATTTTCTTAAAAGGACCATCAGTTTTTCTCACTCTCCTACCTTGGTTCTGGATTATTATAGACTCTTCTTCCCTTCCTTCCTTTCCTTCCCTCCCTCCCTCTGTCCCTTCCTACCTCCCTTCCTCTCTCCCTTCCTTCCTTCCTTCCTTCCTTCTGTCCTTCCATCTCTTCTTCCACTGATAAATAAAAGTTGGATATATTAGCAATGATATTTTGATACATTTACACATTTGATACATGTATACATTGTGGCATGGCTAAATAAAGCTAATTAACATATCCACTACCTCCCATACTTTTTTTTTTTTATGGTTCAAGCACTTAAAATCAACTTAGCAATTTTCTTTTCTTCTCTTTTTTTGAGACTGGGTCTCGCTCCGTCGCCCAGACTGGAGTGCAGTGGTGTGATCTCAACTCACTGCAACCTCCATTTCCCAGGCTCACGCCTTTCTCCCACCTCAGCCTCCCGAGCAGTGGGACCAGAGCTATGCACCACCAACTCCAGCTATTTTGTGCATTTTTTTGTAGAGACGGGGTTTTGCTATGTTTCCCACACTGGTCTTGAACTCCTGGGTTCATGCAATCCTACTGCCTTGGCCTCCCAAAGTGCTGGGCTTACAGGCGTGAGCCACCGCGCCTGGCTACTTAGCAATTTTCAATCCACAATATATTGTTATAAACTATAGTTACCATGTTGTATAATAGATCTTACAGATTTGTTCTTAAGCAAATGAGTGATTAGATTAAAAATTTGATAAACAGTTGTCCTGGAATTTTTTCTTCCCTCAATAGTGACAACTCAATAGTCACCTCAATAGTGACAATTCTGGAAAGTTTTGTGCAAATCAAATTTTAAAAAATCAAACCTGGATTTTGTTTTTAAAGTTTATTTTAATCTTTTTTTAAATTTAATTTTATTATTTTGTTTTGAGACAGAGTCTCACTCGGTTTTTTGTTGTTGTTGTTGTTGTTGTTTTGTTTTTTTGAGACAGAGTCTTGATCTGCAACCCAGGCTGGAGTGCAGTGGCACCGTGTCAGCTCACTGCAACTTCTGTTGTTGTTGTTGTTGTTTTGTTTTTTTGAGACAGAGTCTTGATCTGCAACCCAGGCTGGAGTGCAGTGGCACCGTGTCAGCTCACTGCAACTTCCGCCTCCCGAGTTCAAGCAATTCTCCTGCCTCAGCCTCCGGAGTAGCTGAGACTACAGGCTCCCACCACACCTGGTTATTTTTAGTAGAGATGGGTTTTCACCATGTTGGCCAGGCTAGTCTCCAACTCCTGACCTCAAATGATCTTCCCCACCTTGGCCTCCCAAAGTGCTGGGATTACAGGCATGAGCTACCAGGCCTGGCCATATTTTAATCTTTACAATAAAAATAATACACACCCATTATAGAAAATGTAGACAGACAATTCAAAAGAATAAAAGGAAATTATATACAATCTTTATACTCAGAAACAATCTGTTAATAATTTGGTGTCTTTCCTTCCAGTCTTCTTATTATGGATTTTGTTTGTTTTTCTTTTTTTTATATATATATATAGCCCTTAAATTGGTATATAATATTATGGATTTTTAAAAATAATTGTAATCATACAATTTTGTTTTCACCTTTTTCTCCCATTACAATATTAGCATTTTCCCATTTTATTAAGAACATAACTTTTAATGACTGTTTAGTAGTTCATTGTATGAATTGAATGTTGATCATTTAATCTCAGTTTCTCCATTGTAGGACATATGGGTTCAATTTTTTATTCGATTGAACAAACTATTTAAAATAACTGGCCGGGCGCAGTGGCTCACGCCTGTAATCCCAGCACTTTGGGAGGCCAAGGCGGGTGGATCATTTGAGGTCAGGAGTTCGAAACCAGCCTAACCAACATGGTGAAACCCCATCTCTACTAAAAGTACAAAAAAAAATTAGCTGGACGTGGTGGCGCATGCCTGTAGTCCCAAGCTACTCGGGAGACTGAGGCAGGAGAATCGCTTGAACTCGGGAGACGGAAGTTGCAGTAAGCTGAGATGGTGCCACTGCACTCCAGCCTGGGTTGCAGATTGAGACTCTGTCTCAAAAAAACAAAACAAAACAACAACAACAACAACAAAACCAGGTAGTAAATTCTTATATGAAGTGAGGCATCCTTTGAAATGTGAAAAGCCACTCCCAGATCAAGTCTATTTTTATAAGTTTGAATTCTCATTTACTGGAATTTGTTTAAGGTAAAAACACACCTGAACTTTTTTTTTTTCTTTTTTTAAGTTTTGGAGTTGTTTGAGGTTTTCCTACATATTTATGGTTTTTTTAAAAAATCCCAAATTATTGTCCTAAGAATCATTTGTGTTTTTCTGAAGCGTTCCAACATCATATATATTGGTAAATACCTAGATTTAGTGAAAAGAGTGATTTTACCCCCTTCTTACTTATTCCTCCCCACTGAAGAGAGAAGAGAAACTTGGAGAGAATGGGTGCCAGTAGAATAGCAATTAGAGTTGGGGCACCGGGCGCGGTGTGGGGAGGAAAGGGACTGAGTGAGTATCAGGGGAGTTGAGGCAAGTCAAAGGTAGTATACCTGCCTCCAGATGTTTGCAGCCTAGCCAGTCAAAATGAAATCAAACCGGTGTGTAATATTTGGAGAGGCAGATTCTAAGTCACACAATGTCTTATTCTCTTATAGCCCTACTCCAGGATCTGGCCTAGTAATAGGCACCAAGAAGATAATAAATTCATTAATTTGACAGTGGTATTTACTGAGTATCTACTATGTATCAGGCACTGTTCTTGGTGCTTAGGGATATATCAATGAACATAAAACACACCAATCCCCTCACTTTGTGGCATTCACATTTTAATGGGAGAAGACAGATAGTAAGAGCACGACATTAGTAATTCAATTATATTTTGTGTTAGAGATAAGTGCTATGAAAAAATGGACAGGAAAAGGGAGTTTGAAAGTGTGTTGTGGGGGTGACATGAGTGGGAGGGGGGTCTCAGTGTTAAATAGTGTAGTCAGGATAGGCTTCATTGAGAAAGTGACAGTTAAGCAAAGACTTGAAGGAAATGAGAGAGTTACCCATCAGGATACCTGAGAGAAGAAAGTTCCAGGCAGAGCAGCCAGTGTCAAGGCCCTGGAAGTGGGAGTGTACCCGAAGAACAGCCAGAAAGCCAATGTGGATGGAGAGGAGCCAAGCTAATAGATTAAATGAAGAAATGGCTAGACATGTGATCACAAAGCAAAATGTTAGAAGTATGAAAAAAAATCCTACCCATACCATACATTAAAGAGATGAGGGCTGGGCGTGGTGGCTCATGGCTGTAATCCCAACAATATTGGAAGGCCGAGGTGGGCAGATCACTTGAAATTCAGGGCTCGAGACTAGCCTGGCCAACATGGTGAAACCCTGTCTCTACTAAAAATATGCAAATTAGCTGGGCGTGATGGCGTGCACCTGTAAGCCCAGCTACTCAGGAGGCTGAGGCAGGAGAATCACTTGAACCCAGGAGGTGGAGGTTGCAGTGAGCCAAGATCACACCACTGGACTCCAGCCTGGGTGACAGAGTGAAACTCTGTCTCAAAAAATAAAATAAATAAATAAAAATAAAAATAAATAAATAAAGGTCTGAGTACTTGAGCAACTG
>NW_012101743.1:4400290-4409935 GCF_000951045.1 Mandrillus leucophaeus | reverse complement strand
CCCAGCTACTCGGGAGGCTGAGGCAGGAGGATCACTTACTCGGCAGGCAGAGGTTGCAGTGAGCCAAGATCACACCACTGGACTCCAGCCTGGGTGACAGAGTGAAACTCTGTCTCAAAAAATAAAATAAATAAATAAAAATAAAAATAAATAAATAAAGGTCTGAGTACTTGAGCAACTGCTGAGTTGGAAGGAAGTTATCGGATGAAGACGGTTCTAGGTATGCTCCCTGAAACTTGAGTTGTAAAAGGGAGGGGAGGATGCAGACGGGATATAAAATGGAGCCAGGGTCTCAAACTGCCCCATAATCATTGTCCAGACTTACAGGTTTCCAGAGGCTCTAGGGGAGAATCTGTTTCCTTGCCTTTTCTACTTTATGTAGGCTGCCTAAATTCCTTGTCTCATGGCCTTCCTCCATCCTCAAAGGGAACAATGGCTGGTTGAGTCTTTCTCACTTGGTATCACTGTGACCTCTGCTTCCATTGTCACATCTCTGTCTTTGACTGACTCTGCTGCCTCCGTCTTTCACTTATAAGCACTCTTGTGACTACATTGGGCCCACTGGATAACCTTGTATAAGCTCCCTACTTTAAAGTCAGATGATAGCAACCTTAATTCCATTTGACACCCCAATTCCCCATTTTTCTGAGGATTAGGATATGGACCCCTTTGTCAGGGGCACATTGTTCTGCCTATCAGATCAAGTAACTCTGGAATGGGGGTAAGGGGTCTCTCTCCACTAGCTGTTTTGTAATGAGCAAAAAGTCAAAGGCTTTCTTCTGAAGTATTTGTGAAAGAAAGTTTGATGGCATTGAACGTGCCTTTCATTTCATAATATCACTGTTGAATGCCTTTTTTTTTTTTTTTTTTTTTTGAGATGGAATTTTGTTCTTGTTGTCCAGGCTGGAGTGCAATGGTGTGATCTTGGCTCACTGCAGCCTCTGTCTCCCTGGTTCAAGTGATTCTCCTGCCTCAGCTTCCTGAGTAGCTAGGATTACAGGCGTGTGCCACCACACCTGGCTAATTTTTGCACTTTTAGTAGAGACGGGGTTTCACCATGTTGGCCAGGCTAGTTTCGAACTCCTGGCCTCAGGTGATCCTCCCGCCTCGGCCTCCCAAAGTGCTAGGATTAGAGGCATGAGCCACAGCGCCCAGCCATGTATTTTAATTTACTGTAAACTTTCTTCTCTAACTACTACTGAGGCACTTTCAGAAAGCTGTGGCATTCAAGTTGGTAGAGTGTTTAGAGGCCATCAATTCTAACTTGTCTTCTGATACTGAAACTCATATTTTCTGGACAAATGCTCAATTCAGCTTCTCTTTAAACAACACTTCCGGTGTCTCAGAACGAATAATTATGAGTTACTACTTTTTAAGGTTTTGTTGTTAAAAACTCTCCCTTCCTGCTAAACTGAACCCTGGCTCCTTTTAATGACAAACTATTCTTTTTACTTTGCTCTCCAGAGCTCTAGGAAATATCTTCTTCACTCTGCCCTGTGTTCATTGTACACAGGGCAGAAGGAAGACGGTTTGAAGAAGAAAGGTTTGAAGACCTACCTTAGCTACCCTGCTAAGACAGATTCTGTTCTCCAGCTTGAGCATGTCCCCATGGGACGATTTTCCAGAGCCTCCCCAATTCTGGTCTCTCTATCCTGGAGGCTGTCTGGTATGTTAATGTCCTTCTGTAACTGTGGAACCCAGAACTGGATATATAACTCCATGGTAGAGTCCATTAGGATATTACCTCCCTTGACTTGCTTGCTTGAGCTTTCTACCTAAGTGGCCCAAGCTTGTACTTTCCACTTTTTTTATTTTTGAGATAGAGTCTCACTCTGTTGCCCAGGATGGAGTACAGTAGCACAATCCCGGCTCACTGCAACCTCTGCCCCCTGTGTTCAAGGTATTCTCATGTCTCAGCCACCTGAGTGGCTGGGATTACAGGTGTGCACCACCACGCCTGGATAATTTTTGTATTTTTAGTAAAGTTGGGGATTTGCCATATTGGACAAGCTGGTCTTGAACTCCTGGCCTCAAGCTATCCACCCACCTCAGCCTCCCAAAGTGCTGGGGACTATAGACGTGAGCCACCATGCCCGGTTCACTTTCATTTGGGGACTATAGACGTAAGCCACCATGCCCAGTTTACTTTCATTTTTAAGGAAAAAAAAAAAGTCACACTATTGATTCATAATTTGTCAGTAATATAATCCTGCAGATCTTTTTCCTATGAGTTTTTGCTAATATGGTCTCTTCCATCTTGTGTTTTTGAGATAGACTTTTTTTTTCTAAAGCTCCTAATACTAGATTTTATGTTTATCCCTGTTCACTTTCATCTCATAGGTTTAGGCCCTCTGTTTCTGTTCCAGATAATTCAAAATCTTCATGCATTTGAATCGGAATCGGTGGACTAGCTTCCCTCCTAAATTTGGATCATTTGCAAAATTTATGCTCGCTTAATTTTCATGAAAATGTTTCTGTCATTTAAAATGTATTTTTTTTCTTTTCTTTTCCATACTTATACTCACTTATAGCACATTGGAAATTAGCATTGTCCTTCAGTTTGAATCATCAGTTTAATCTAAACGTATCTTGCTTTTTTCCTTTCTGTAGGGCAGACAACCATAATTGCTTAAGCAAGTAAAAGATAGATTATAACATTTTCTAAGTATAAGTGCATTTAGAACAGTTTCTCAAAGCGTGGCCCACATACCACATATATCTGTATCACCTGACTATTTTTCTTAAAATGCAGTCCCCTGGGTCCCACTTAGGCCTTTAGACTCTGGTAGTGGGGCTCAGAAATCGTCATTTTTGTGTAAAACACAGGTGATACTATGGACATAGGAGTTTAAGAACCCTGCCCTAGAACTTCAACACAGTGATCTACAGCACTGGGTCTCAACTCTGGCTGTACATTAGAATCATCTGGAGCCCTCTTAAAACTGCTGACATTCAGGACACACCTTGTATTAACTAAGTCATTAGCCAGACGTGGTGGCGGGCGCCTGTGTTCCCAGCTACTCGGGAGGCTGAGGCAGGAGGATCACTTGAACCGGGAAGGTGGAGGTTGCAGTGAGTCAAGATCACACCGTTGCACTCCAGCCTTGGCAACAGAGCAAAACTCTACCTCAAAAATAAAATAAAATTAATTAATTGTTTAATTAAGTCAGAATCTCTGGAGGTGAGACCCTGGCATCTGTATGTTTAAAAGCGTTACCCAGGTGATTCTAATGTGCAACCATTATTGAGAAGCACTGATTTATATGATCCACAGTATAGAATTGAGGATTCAATACTACTGAACAATTTGTCAAATCTCATAAAACCCTTTCAGCTCATAAAATGTCATCTGTTTACTTTGGACTTTGAATTGCATGTCCTAGAGTTAAAAGTTACTTATTGTGAGAAGAGACATGAGGTGCCTCTTGTTTGGCACTCAAAATTCCAAAAGCAACTGCCACCATTATTCTTCAGACAAAGAAGGTTGAGAGACACTAGTTGTGTGGCACAGTGCTAGGCACTGCTGGCAGTACTGGAGGCAAACTACAGTAGTAGAAGGCATGGTTCTCAAGAAACTTAGCCCAGTTGAAGAGGCAAACCTAGAAGAAACCAGAGTGAAACGTTATGCAAAAGCTTAATGTAATAAAGTACCAAGCTGCAGGACACCTGTTAAATATTAGTTCAGAAGTTCAGCAGAAGAGATCAATGAAGTCTGCAGTGGTCAGGGGATAATTTGCCAGCAGGTGGGGTTTGAGCTGCTTCTTGAAAACATTTCAGTATTTAAATTGATGGTGGAATGAATGGACAGCTTCCTAGATGAAGATTATGGTATTAGTTCAGATGACTTCAAATGCAAGTAACAAAATCCCTGAATTATCAATGGCTTAAACTTTTACAGATAATTACTAGTCCACTTGTCTTAGTCTGCTCAGGCTCCTATAACAAAATACCATAGAATGGGTGGTTTAAACAACAAACATTTATTTTTCGCACTCTCGAGGCTGGAAGTCCAAGATCAAGGTGCCAGCACATCTAGTGTGTGGTGAGGGCACTCTTCTTGGTTTGTAGATGGCTGCTTTCTTGGCTTTACCCTCACATGTTAAAAAGAAAGAGGGCTATGGTCTCTTCCTCTTCTGATAAAGACACTAATCCCATCATGGGAGCCCACCCTCAGGACCTCGTCTAAACCTAATTACCTCCCAAAGGTCCCACCTCCAAATACCATTACATTGAAGATTAAGACTTCAACATAAGAATTTTGGGAAATAACATTCAGTCCATAGCACCACTTCACAAGATATCAGAAGCTGGGCAGTCCCAGAGTTTGTGTAGCAACTCAACAATATCATCAGTATTTTTATCTTTTTGTTTTGACATCCTCAGTGCAATGGCAATGTCTCCCCTCATGGCTCCAAGATGACTGCCACAGAGTCAAGCATCCTAACTCTGGTAACTTAAGCAAGAGATTGATGGAGCTCTTTTCCATGATCATCTCTTTTTCGGAGAGGAAAAATCTTTCCCAGAAACTCCCTCAGAGTTCTCCTTATGTCTCGTTAGCCAGAACTAAGTCACCTAGTCACCCCTATATCCTTCACTAGCAAAAATTTGCATGACCGGCTTAAAACAATTGTGATTTACCTCTTGGGGAACACACGGTCACCTGTAACATAATCAAGGTTCTGTTACTAAGGAAGGAGGGGGAATAACTGGTAGGCAACAAGCCATGTCTGCCACAGATGTAATATGAATGAAAACTTATGCAGCAGTAAGGAGACCAGCCAAATTAGAGTAGAGAATGTGTAATGTGAAAAGTCTGGCTCGGTAGGGAGGAACCAGACTGTGAAGCCCTTAAAAGCCAAGCAGAAGAATCTAGAGTTAATATAATAGGGGAGAGAGAGAGAGAGAGAGAGAGCTATCAAAAGATTTTAAATAGGAGGAGGATGCAGTAAAAGCAATATTTGAGGAAGATCACTGTGACATTGGTGTGTAAATAGATTGGAATCAAGGAGACCAGCTAGATAATAGAGACCTTGCCTAAGGTGGAAATAGAGTGCTAAGGATAGAGTGAAGAAAAATAATAAAAGGGAAATCAACAGAAGTTGATGTGCGGCTAGTTTGGAGTATTGAGGAGCTGGATTAAAAGTAATGTCAAGATTTCTAAACTGGGTGACTGGGAGAATGGTGGGAACAAAAAAATTGGGAGGGATGCCTGGCTTGGAGAAAAAGAGAAATGCTGAGTTTGGTTTAGGATATATTAAATTGGAGGTGTCAGTGAGCAATCTGAGTCGATGTGTTCAATGGGCAGATAGGCTTTTCAGGGATTAGAAATAGCACTTGGTGCTAGAGACCTTTGCACAATAGCGTCATGGTTAGGAGCAGGGATGCTGGGGCTGGACTGCCAGAATTTGAAATCTGGCTTGGCTGCACCATTTACTAGACATGTGACCATGGGCAAGTTACTTAATTTTTCTTTTCTATTTTTGGAGACAGAGTCTCACTCTGTCGCCCAGGCTGGAGTGCAGTGGTACGATCTCGGCTCACTACAGCCTCCACCTTCTGGGTTCAAGTCATTCTCCTGCTTCAGCCTCCCAAGTAGCTGGAATTACAGGCGTGCACTACCCTGCCTGGCTAATTTTTGTACTTTTAGTGGGGACGGGGTTTCACCATGTCGGCCAGACTGGTCTTGAACTCCTGACCTCAGGTGATCCACCCGCCTCAGCCTCCCAAAGTGCTGGGATTACAGGTGTGAGCCACCGTACCTGGCCCCAACTAGTGTTTTAATTTCTAAGAAGCAACTTCCCGCTGTTGTCTATGTCCCTATTTCCTCCAAATTGGGGGGAGGGGGACAGATGTGTGTCTTAATTTGTATGTGGAGAGGGAGATCAGATGCAGGAAGGGGATGAAGTGACTTTCCTAATGTCACATAATAATCTGATGGCTGACTGGGCGCTGTCCCTGCCTATAATCCCAGCACTTGGGGAGGCCGAGACAGACGGATCACCTGAGCTCAGGAGTTCAAGACCAGCCTGGCCAACATGGGGAAACCCCATCTCTACTAAAAATACAGAAAAAAATTAGCCAGGCATGGTGGTGCACACCTGTAATCCCAGCTACTCGGTAGGCTGAGGCAGAAGAATCGCTTGAACCTGGGAGGCAGAGGTTGCAGTGAGCTGAGATCACGTCGCTGCCCTCCAGCCTGGGTGACAAGAGCAAAATTCCATCTCGAAAAATAAAAAATAAATAATAAATAATAATCTGATGGCTGAGTGAGTTCCAAAAATCTAGTTCAGCATCACAACTGCTGGCCAGATGAGCAATGCTTATCTTGTGGCACGTTTCCAATTTTCAAAACAGTGACATAAGTCTAAATGGTTTATTAAAATTCTCTATAAAATAAAGTGGTGTTGTTCTATGATGCAATCCCTATACTAACCACATGGTGATGCTGCAGACAGATGTACAGATTTGGTGTTTAAGAATATTTTTTATGTTTGTAAATTATGGTACAGTTACACAAAGATTATGCAGGCTTTTAAAAGAATGAGGTAAAGCTACAGATTTGTAAGAAAAATCTTCAAAAGATACCACTAAGTGAGAAAAGTAAGTCACTGAACAATATAAAGAACACGCTCATATTTGTCTATATTTTTTAAAGAATGTAAATATATATGCTGGTACATATATGATTTTTCTCCGCAGAATAAAAAAAAAAAAGACCAATAACAGTTGTTACTTTGGGCAATGGGACTGGGGTCCAAAAGAGGGGAGAGGGTGACTTTTTGGATAACTTTTTTTGACGGGGGGGCAGTTCAACAATTCTCCTACCTCAGCCTCCCGAGTAGCTGGGATTACAGACAGGCACGCGCCATCATGCCTGGCTAATTTTTGTATTATTAGTAGAGACGGGGTTGCACCATGTTGGTCAGGCTGGTCTCGAACTCCTGACCTCAGGTGATCCGCCAGACTCAGCCTCCGAAAGTGCTGGGATTACAGGCATAAGCCACCGCGCCCGGCTCATAACATTTTAAATGATTTGATTTTTAATAATTTACATTAATTTAAAACTCATTATTACAAAAAAATCCATTCGTTTTACAACTTTACTGCAGAAGTTAATAAAAATCTCTTCTCCTTCATCTCTCTCTCTTTTTTTTTTTTTTTTTTTTTTTTTTTTGAGACAGAGTCTTGCTCTGTCTCCCAGACTGGAGTGCAATGGCACAATCTCGGATCACCTGCCTCAGCCTCCTGAGTAGCTGGGATTACAGGCACCTGCCACCACGCCCTGCTAATTTTTGTTTTTTTTTGTTGGTTTGTTTTGTTTTGTTTTTTTAGTAGAGACAGAGTTTCGCCATGTTGGCCAGCCTGGTCTCGAACTCCTGACCTCAGGTGATCCACCCTCCTTGGCCTCCCAGAGTGCTGGGATTACAGGTGTGAGCCACCATGCCCAGCCCTCCTTCATCTCTTAATCCGACTCCCCAGAAGACAGAGAGCCCCTGCTGAGAGTTTGAGATCTCATCACTCAGAATGTGGTCTCCAGACCAGCAGCATCAGATCACTAGGGAAGTTGCTAGAAATGCAGATTCTTGTGTCCTACCCCAGACCTGTTGAACTTCACAGTGGGGCCCAGTAATCTGTGTTTTCATAAGCCCTCCAGTGGTTGTAATGCATAAATCATTTTGTTTTAGCAGATTGGATCAGATCTTTTGGCAGGGGAGGTTGAGAATACTACTGGCCGTGAGAACAAACAACTCAAAATGACACGTTTCCATTTCTCCAGAGAACTCCGGCTGAAGAGTTGGCAGCCCCTTGAGCCCACTGTGACCCCACTGTGGGGTTGAGCGATGACTATACTGTCATCCAGACAGTGGATATTATAGGTATTATCCAGAAAAAAGGGAAATGCCAGAAGGAGAAAGGAAAAAGAGGGAGGGTAGGAGAAACTTAAAAAAGGATGAGTAGGGAAAGGAAAAATGGGGCAGAGAAAAAGATAATGCAAATTTAAAAAGTAAAGATTCTATGGTGGCAAATAGATGACACCAATACCTCAGGGCCACTCATTTATTTATTTTTATTATTTATTATTATTATTATTATTTTGAGACAGGGTCTCACTTTGTCACCGAGGCTGGAGGGCAGTGGCGCGATCTTGGCTCACTGCAACCTTTGCCTCCCCGGTTCAAGCAATTCTTGAACCTCAGCCTCCTGAGTAGCTGGGTTTACGGGCATGTGCCACCACACCCAGCTAATTTTTGTATTTTTGGTAGAGATGGGGTTTCACCGTCTTGGCCAGGCTGGTCTTGAACTCCTGATCTCAAGTGATCCACCCCTCTCGGCCTCCCAAAGTGCTGGCATTACAGGCGTGAGCCACCGCGCCCAGCCCATTTATTTAATAACTGTTTATTATTCTTCCATTCTAAACCTTTGCACCTTTAAGTTCATTTCCTCGGCTTATCCCCACATTTCATTGTCTATCATTTACCAAATATGATAGGGTCACCATTTCTTACATAATTCAGTATGTTGACATGTAGGGAAATGTTTGCCAGTGATTCCCTGCTCTTTGGCCAAAAAGTAATGCACTCTCAAAGGTGCTGAGAAGAATCTCAATCTCCCTATGATGGTAGGGGACAGTGTGGGGGGACTGCTAAGGAGTTTGTGCACTGGGGTGGTATGAGGTATATTCAGGAGAGCAAATAAAAGCACCCTAGTTACAGCAGTATCAACAATCAAGTCAACCTATGTGAAGCTAGATCGGAGGGGATCTCACAGATTTCCTCAAACACTAACCCCAGTCTCACGTATACATCTGCATCTAGCACTGAAAGCCAAGGAAAAGCTCCTTCAATCTGGGGCAGGGTAATGGGAGACTGTATACAAAAAGGGATCTTTCTCACAGTGTTTTTTGGGGAAAACGTTAAACAATTCTGAGTATGGGAGTTCAGCGCAAACAAAGATTTGAGAATTTTTAGCCTATTTATTCTGACAAAATACCCAGCATGTATCTACAACTTTTTTTTTTCAAACTTTTTTTATTATCACAGTTGAAATAATTTCTACATTATAATTTAGAATGCATGCACACATGCATGTGCACACACACACACATATACATACACACACACTTCTATAAGTAAACCAAAAGTGGTCAAACATCAACTTTCAAAACATTGTTGTGTCTCACGACGATGCCTGTCCCAGTCAAGGAGCCAACATTTGTATTTGCCTGAGGAAAAGGTTGTGATGGGGGCGAGGGTGGATTTCACTTGTAAGGCTGCTCGTATTTCACTGTGTTTCTTTGTTTTTTTAATTTGACGACACCTTCAAGAGATAAATGGCGACAATTTGTTACACCAGATATTTGACAAATTGGGACAGTATTTTATTTTAATTGTTAGAGACAGGGTCTCACTCAATTGCACAGGCTGGAGTGCAGTGGTGCCATGATAGAGCACTGCAGCCTCAACCTCCTGGGCTCAAGCAATCCTCTCATCTCAGCCTCCCTGGTATCAGGGACTACAGGTGTGCACCACCATGGCTGGCTGTCCTTATATATAAATATAAATACAAATATAAATATAAATATAGTATATGTGTATATATGTATATATGTATATGTATACATACATATATGTATGTTTATATAAA
>NW_012101743.1:4343444-4399995 GCF_000951045.1 Mandrillus leucophaeus | reverse complement strand
TGAGGCAAAAGTTCTACTGCCATATATATACACACATACATATATTTATATATATACACACATCATATATTTATATACATATATATTTTATATACTTGTATATTTATATAAATATATACATACATATATTTATATAGTTATATGTGTATTTATATATATATACACACACGCACATATATATGTATTTTCAGAGACAGGGTCTTGCTCTGTCACCCAGGTTGGAGTGCAGTGGTGCAAACATGGCTCACTGCAGCCTCCACTTCCTGGACTTGAACAATCCTCTTGCCTCAGTCCCCAAGTAGCTGGGACTACAGGTGCACACCACCAAGCCCAGCTAGTTATTCATTTTTTGTAGAGAAGATGGGGTTTCACCATGTTGGCCAGGCTAGTCTCAAACTCCTGAGCTCAGGCAATCCACCTGCCTTGGCTTCCCAAAGTGTTGGGATTACAGGTGTGAGCCACTGCGCCTGGCCAATTTTAAATAAATGAGCATTTACTCACATAGAACCCTTGAATTACAAAGCTGGTGCCACCTTAGAGATCATCTGAGGCCCACCAATAGTGTTTTGGGGAGTTTTGAGAAAAACACCATGCCCAGGCCTGACTCCAGACAAACTGAATCAGAAGCTCAAGGGATGGGACCAAGGGGCATTTCCACTTTTAAAGCTCCACAAGTGATTCCAACATGCAGCCAGGATCAAGAAACAGCTCCAGTCTCACTATTTCATTTTACCAATAAAGATCTAGAAGTTCAGACAGATGAAGTGACCTGCCTAAGGTCACACTGCCAGTAAGTGGTGTCTCACAACCAGCTCCTCTGACTGCCAACCCAATGTTCTTTCCACTATGTTCTTTTTTTGTTTCTTATAGAAAGAACTTAGGGTTTTACTGAACATTAAAGTTATACAATTTACAATTGAGAGAGAAGAGCTAGGGTCCAGTAAGTATTGGTGGGGCATCTCCAGAGGGCTCAACGCAATTGTGGGTTCTCTGAAGACTACTATGCCCAGGACATAGCTCCTGCCAAGTCTCATTGATGGCAGTCAAATGACATTTTGCTAAAGGCAATGACTAACACTGTATGCAGTGTTCATTAGTCTTGTGTTGGGTCACTTGTTCACAAATTAGTTTCACCTATGATAGTAAACATTCACTGACAAATGTTCTCACTTTCAGGAATTAATTACATTAAAGCAAACAATAGTGGGACAGATCAGTGGTTCTTAATGTTTGAATTAGGGTGGTTTATTAACCTGAATATTGGTTAGGGCAGGGAGTCACAGGTCCCATTGGAGAACTAGTGAAAACTACAAACTTCCCCACAAAAATACACATACATAAATGTTGCATGTAATTTCTGAGGATTCACTGACACCCCTCCCATCCTGCCTAAACTCATACATAGACTCCAGGTTAAAATCTCCTGGACTAGATGATTTTGAAGCTCTCTTTTAGTGTTTCTCAAAGTGTGGTCCATGGACCACAGAATCAGAATCACTTGGGGTGTTTGTTAAAGAAGAGATTCATAAGACTGCCACAGACCTACTGTTTCAGAATCTCTGGGGAATGAGGTACAGGAATCCGTATGTTAAAACAAACAAACAAACAAAAAAAAAACCAGATGGTTCTTTTGGAAACTAACACTTGAGAATCAGTGCTTTATTCCAACTCAACATTTTTAAATGCTTTCATCTGTTGAATATTTTAGGTTTTGTCTGTTCATCTATCAAGTATAGCAAACAGTATGCTTAGTATTAACTCATTACAGAATATTTGTGTGTATGTACATAGGAAAAACACCTGGAAGTGTAGATGTGGGTGTGTGTATATATGTGTGTAAATATATATAATAGTGTTAATAGTGGGAATACAGATCTCTATTTTTCCCCCTTTATCCTTCTGTTTTATTTCTCTCATTTTTTTTCTTCCTGTGTTTTAAAAAATATGCTTCTTGTTTCTGAGCTCAATTCCCCCATCTGAGAACAGGGTGCTGTAACTAGGTGAACTTCAAGATCATGTCTTGTTCCAATGGTCCGTGACTCCATACTATCCTCTAGGTTCCCTCGTCCATCTCACAGCATGAACTGCATAGGTAACAACAGTGTTTGGAGAATAAGCATGTATTATTTTTGTATGTATTACGTTTGAGATGCCTAGCAACCGTTTTTGTGCCCGCAAAATTTTTCTCTTCTTTGTCAAGGAGCCAAAACGGAAATAGTCTACTATCTACGGCCCTCAAAAGTTCCTCCTCTCTCCTTAGCCTTAGAAAATACCGTCCGCCATAGGCATGGGCAAAGACTTCATGACTAAAACACCAAGAGCAATTGCAACAAAAGTCAAAATTGACAAATGGGATCGAATTAAAAGAGCTTCTGCACATCAAAAGAAACTAGCATTAGAGTGAACAGGCAACCTGCAGAATGGGAGAAAATTTTTGCAATCTACCCATCTAACAAAGGTCTAATATCCAGAATCTACAAGGAACTTAAACAAATTTACAAGAAAAAAACAACCCCATCAAAAAAGTGGGTAAAGGATATGAACAGACACTTCCCAAAAAAGACATTTATGTGGCCAACAACATGAAAAAAAGCTCATCATCACTGGTCATTAGAGAAATGCAAATCAAAACCACAACGAGATACCATTTCACGCCAGTCAGAATGGCGATTATTAAAAAGTCAGGAAACAATAGATGCTGGCGAGGCTGAGGAAAAATAGGAATGCTTTTACGCTGTTAGTGGGAATGTAAATTAGTTCAGCTGTTGTGGAAGACAGTGGGGCGATTCCTCAAAAATCTAGAACCAGAAATACCGTTTGACGTGTGCACACGTATGTTTATTGCAGCACTATTTACAACAGCAAAGACTTGGAACCAACCCAAATGCCCATCAGTGATAGACTGGATAAAGAAAACGTGGCACATATATACCATGGAATACTATGCTGCCATAAAAAAAAAATGAGATCGTGTCCTTTGCAGGGACATGGATGAAGCTGGAAGCCATCATTCTCAGCAAACTAACACAGGAACAGAAAACCAAACACTGCATGTTCTTACTCATAAGTGGGAGTTGAACAATGAGAACACATGGACACAGGGAGGGCAACAACACACACGGGGGCATGTCAGGGGGTGGGGGCCAAGGGGAGGGAGAGCATTAGGAGAAATACCTAATGCATGTGGGGCTTAAAACCTAGATGAAGGGTTGATAGGTGCAGCAAACCACCATGGCACATGTATACCTATGTAACAAAGCTGCACATTCTGCACATGTATTCCAGAACTTAAAGTAAAATTAAAAAAAAACAAAAAAAGACAGAAAAAGAAAAAGAAAATGCCGTCCGCGCATATCTCTTAGGCGCATAGGAAGGGTTGTGAACCAAAAAGCCAGGGCGTGGTCGCCCCGCCCACCGGCCTCTACATCACCACCCCTCTCGCCGCTTTCAAGCGCGGAGATTGGCTGTAAGCAAGAAAGAGCCCCGCCCCTAGTCTTATGACTCGCGCTAAAGCGCCGATTCCTGGCTTTTGCAAGGCTGTGGTCGGTGGTCACCCGTGCTCTTGACCCAGGTCCAGCGAGCCTTTTCCCTGGTGTTGCAGCTGTTGTTGTACCGCCGCCGTCGCTGCCGCCGTCGCCTGCTCTGCGGGGTCATGGTGTGCTTCCGCCTCTTCCCGGTTCCGGGCTCAGGGCTAGTTCTGGTCTGCCTCGTCCTGGGTGAGTTGTCGGGCCCTCCCGATTAGTCTGTCCGCCTGGGCCCGGGGCGCCAGTTCAAAGCTACAACCTGAAAAACTGGTCCGAGGGGGCGGGGGGTGAGAGGCTCAGCAACTGACACTGGGCGGCGGCGATTGGCCCGAGGAGGCGAGCGGTGACCTAGAGAAGGCCTGACAGAGGGATGGCGGGGAAGAAGGGCCCAGGAGAGTAAGAAGGGGCCGGTGACGGGGGGTGGACGCCGAGGGAGTAGGCTGGGAGGAGTGAAGCGTGGAGAGGGTCAGGGTGGAAAGAGTAACTTGGGGAAAACACTGAGGAGTGAGCGTAGGAGGGTGGTACATGCAGATTTTGGGCGCCAGAGACAATTAGGAGAGTCCTGGTTTGCTGAGATCAGGGAAGAGTTTTGAAGATGGTGGAAAAACTATGGGGTGAGATAGGAAATTAAGAGAGGAGACCATGCCTGCCTGGAGTAGCTTGGGGGAAGAGTGTGGGTGGGGGACAGATGGAACAGACAGGACAGTAGAGCCTGAGGGGCAGGGGCAGGGACAGGGTTGGGCATTTTGAAGGTTGGAATTTGAGGCTGTGAAGAAGGGGTGATTCAAGAGATTAGGAGTGATGCTGGGTTTGAGTTTGGTAGTCATAGTTTTAAGGGCGAAGGAGCCTAAGGTAGCTGGGGCAATTTCCAGGAAAGAAAACTTGGACCCAGCCTCTGGAGACTAAGGGGTTCGGTGGGAACTTTGATGGGGAGTGCACATCTGACTTGGAGGTATTAAGGATGTCGATTTTCTCCCAGTTTTGCTACTTCCTCCCAGCCAGACGCTGACAAAAAAAATCCCCAGACGTTTCAGTTAGGAGGGCCTCCCAGATGAGAGGTTTTGATAGACTGAGTTTGGTAGACTACCTCTTTGCCTTCAGAGTCTCTTGTTTTCTTTCTTCCCTATCACACTAGCCTATTACCTCATTTTTTTGGGGGGGGTGCAGGGAGCAGGTAGACAACTTGCTAAGGATTGGGTTGTTACCAGGGCCTCATTAGAATGGCTGGATGGGGCCGGGCGCGGTGGCTCACGTCTGTAATCCCAGCACTTTGGGAGGCCGAGGCGGGTGGCCTCACCTGAGGTCAGGAATTCGAGACCGGCCTGGCCAACATGGTGAAACCCTGTCTCTGCTAAAAATACAAAAATTAGCCAGGCGTCGTGGCACATGCCTGTACTCCCAGCTACTTGGGAAGCTGAGGCAGGAGAATCGCTTGAACCCAGGAGGCGGAGGTTGCAGTGAGCCGAGATCGTGCCATTACACTCCAGCCTGGGTGACAAGAGTGAAACTGTCTCTCTAAATAAATAAATAAATGGCTGGGTGAATGTTCGCTGATTGTGTTGTGCCCTAATAGGCAGTGGGTCCCTAACAGCTTTAATGCCTAAAAATGAACTTTGACTAGTGTCTCTTCCTGACTTGATTCATGCTGTGCTTGTTGCTACCCACCTGCTCTTGCTATTTGTGACTTAATAAAATAACATAAAGAACAGACCCAGATGGAAGTGGGGAAGAAATAGACTTATTAGGGGTCTGAGAAAGCAATGAGAGGTATACATTTTGTAATTCACATTTCAGTAGAATAAAATCAACACCCTGGAGTAGTCATTCTCCACCAGGGGACATTTGGCAACTTTTGGAGACATTTTTGGTTGTCACAACTGGGGGATTGCTTTTAGCCTCTAGTGGGTAGAGGCCAAGGATGCTGCTAAACATCCTAACTAAGCACAGGGCAGCCCCTCACAACAAATAATTATCTTCCTGAAAATGTCATTGATAAACCCTGCTCAAAAACCATAGTATTGGAAGGGTTCTTGATTATCTAATTCAGTGACTCTCAAGGACCTTTTCATGGGTCTATGAAATCAAACCTTTGGAATAATGTTAAGAAGGTATTTGTCCTTTTTGGCTGGGCACAGTGGCTCACGCCTGCAATCCCAGCACGCTGGGAGGCTGAGGCGGGTGGATCACCTGAGATCAGGAGTTCAAGACCAGCCTGACCAACGTGGTGAAACCCAGTCTCTACTAAAAATACAAAAATTAGCCGAGTGTCGTGGCACATGTCTGTAATCCCAGCTACCTGGGAGGCCAAGGCAGGAAAATCGCTTGAACCCGGGAGGCGGAGGTTGTGGTGAGCCAAAATTGTGCCACTGCACTCCAGCCTGGGCAACAAGAGCGAAACTCCATCTCAAAAAAAAAAGAAAGTATTTGTTCTTTGTCCTTTTCACGCTCATCCTCTCACCAGTGTACAGCGGAGTTTACCAGTGGCTACATAACATGTGATGACTTCACCACTCTGATGTTCTTGTATTTTATTCATTTCTCAGTTTTAATTTCTAATACTCTAAATGCCAATACATATGACTCACATAAACCTCTGTGAAGTCCTCAGTGGATAAGAAAGTAAAGGGGTCCTGACACCAAAACGTTTGGTAGTCCAGCTGTTCATAGGGTGCAGGAAACTCTTCTGTAGCACTTCTGAAAGGTGGCCTTGAGGCAGGCTTTGCTTGAATACTTAATTCGAAGCCTTAACTGTCCCTTGGAGCACTTACTGAGGGCCAACTGACCCTAAGAAAGGATTGTTTACAATGGAAAGTACCTTATCAGTGACTAGAACACATCTGACCAAGGCATCTGTTAATCAGTAGTTCCCTGCCAGTTGAATCTGTGCACAAATACAACACTGCTATTGTTTGGGGAAAGTGAAAAAAATAATAGTTGTCCTACTTGTTGGCTTTCATGTCATTAAATTTTTTTTGTTTTTTAATGAAAGCTTTTTTGTTTTGTTTTTACAAAAGCAGTGCTTACTCATTGCAGAAAATAAACATGCAAAAAGAAGCACATAAAAGAGCCCATCAGCTCATCTGCTAGTTTGCCATTTATTGATCGGGACTAACTAGATTCATCCTCTTGGAAAATTTCCAAGATTGATCCCCTCCACCTCCAAGTTCAGAGCAGGATTTGGAAAAGTAAATATTAATAATGTACCTAGATCGGATTTTTAAGAGGTTCCAGGATGAAATAGAAACCATTCTTCTATACAGCTGCATTTTCTGATGGCTACTGGTTCAGTGTGGAGCCCAAAGTCCTCCCATATGGCTTTTTCTCTCAAGAATTTAGCAGTTGCTTGGTGGGTTTTACGCAAGTTACTTTTCTGTATCAAAATGGATACCAAGAATAGGTTTTTGAAAACTCAGTAAATATTTGTAAAGTACCTACTATGTAGCTAGATCAATAAATATTTGTGAAGTATCTACTATGTAGCTAAAACTGTGCCTGGGTACTGTACAGGGTGCCAATGAAGAAGGACCTGTCCTAAATTTATAGTCTTATTAGCATTAGTGCTCTAGCTGTGCCAGTTTGACTTTGTAACTTTATAACTCTATCCCAGCTTCACCCGTAACCTTTTAAAAACAGCAGCTTTAGAGTAAGTACAGAAAAGGATTCTTAGAGGCTATATATTGGTCTTTTTCATAGAGATTAAATTATGCTGGTGTTTATTTGGATGAATTGTAACTGACCAGATAACTTTCCGAAGAGAAGCTATATGATTTAGAGGTGTTATAAAGTGGATAGTGAAAATCCTTTCTTTATATAATTGCCTAATTATGGTCCTTTTGTGACATCATAGATTTCAGGATTCTTCTGTGGTTATTGATTCTTATAACTAGCTTGACTTCTGTTTTTTGGTTTCTTTGTGTTTGTTGTTGTTGTTTTTTGGTTTTGGGTTCAGATTTTTCTTTTTTAGATTTGAGTCTTTTCTGGGTGGGAAAAACCTCACAGAAATATTCTTAGTGTCCGTCACTGGTAGGAGCCTCTCCCTTCCACACATGTTTACAGAATGCCTATTGTGTCCCAGCCACTATATTAGGTGAAAGTGACAGAGGAATGGATAAGACAGATGAGTTTCCTGCTCTCATGGAGCTTACATTTTAGTGGGAGAAGAAAGCTCAACAGATAAATAACATAATGTCAGATAGTGATAAACACTATGAAGAGGTTGGGTGTGGTGGCTCACACCTGTAATCCCAGCATTTTGGGAGGTCAAGGCAGGCAAATCACCTGAGGTTAGGAATTTGAGACAAGCCTAGCCAACATGGTGAAACCCCATCTCTACTAAAAATACAAAAATTAGCTGGGCATGTTGGCCGGCACCTGTAGTCCCAGCTACTCGGGAGGCTGAGGCAGGAGAATTGCTTGAATCCAGGAGACAGAAGTTGCAGTGAGCCGAGATCATGCTACTGCATTCCAGCCTGGGGAACAAAAGCAAAACTCTGTCTCAAAACAAAACAAAACCCTATGAAGAAGATTACACAGGTAATGAGAAAGGAGAATGAGTAGATGATAGGAATGGGTGATGGTGGATGTTCCTTCTTTATATTATGTGGTCAGAGGGCCTTCCATTATTGGGTGACATTTGGGCAGAGACCTGGGTGTTGGCAGGAGGCCAGCCATTTGACCATCTGGGGAAATAGGAATAAACCTTATCATTTGCAAAATCTTAGGTTACTAGCCTATTTTCCACTCTCTTTTGTTTCCTCCTAGTTTTAATCAAGTCTCTCCTATGGTAGCAGTCTCTAAGAGCAGAGACTACTTTATGTACTGTTATCTCCCATTTCCTACTTAGCATAGGGTCTGGTACATGGTTAACCCTTAGTAAATTTTTGTTGAAGATATTCATTGGTGGGCACTAGGGATATGATGGTAAACTAGACTCATTTAATCTCCCTTTTCTTCCATGAATTTTAAATGATGTTTTGCAAGAAGTACTTTTGGATTGAAAACTTCAAGATCAGTGCTAAGCAGTACAGATAATTATACAGTAATTTACTAAAGTATAATCCCATATAATAATGCTTACCTGTACTCCTTCAGATATACCTCCATAGTCTTGAAGGGGATGATATGGAGAATTAGGAAGTCCTTGGTGAGGAGAGTTAGGTTTTCACAAAGTTAGGTTTTCTCTGAGAGAAAACAAGCACTAAGATTTTTCTGTAGACTTAAAACATTTCATTTAACTGATAACTTTGATTTTGAGGTTCTACCAAATTATTCTAGTTATAGAGATATTGGAAAGGACAGGCTTGCATTGGTTTGTTAGTCATTGATTATCACATCTGATAGAGTTATAGATATTCAAATATGTCCCAAATACCAGATTAGTTTGTTAGTCATTGATTATCATATTTGATAGGGTTATAGATATTCAAATATGTTGCAACTATCAGATTATCACATCTGATAGGGTTATAGATACTCAAATATGTCCCAAAAGGACAGCTTTGTTCCCCTATATCTTTGGGTAGATTTTGTCTATAACCAAGGATTATTTCGTAGCACTGGAGCTGATTTAAATGACCCTTGATGCAGGAAGGCTGCTCTTCTTTCTGTAGTGCAAAAGCATTCTGATCATAATTTTTTATTAAAGTGATCAGAGATCCCCTCAGACCCAAAAGTATACTTTGTAAGTACTTGTTGGTATCCTGCTATGCATTGTGAAATAATTCTGGAGGTGTGCCAAACACTGCTCAACAATAAGCACTTTCCATTAGTTGAGTAGTATTGAATCTTGTTTCCTACCCACTCTCTGACCTTAAAACATTAAGTCATTTTATAGCTTAAAAACATATTTTTATTAACTTCTAATGCTCTTTTTCATGTGTTCGACATTCTTACTTTAAAATCATTTTACTTTTCTCTTAAGAAACTTACCAAAAAGCAAGGGTATAAGGTAACTGAATGCAATGAGTGTAACTATTATTAGGAATTATAAAGGAGAAGTGGTTAATCTGACTTAAAATCTGACTTAAACCTGTAGGAAAACCATCACTCTGAATAGAAAACAAAGACAAATAGGTACTGTATGCCTCTGTGTCCTGTATTTTAAGAAGACCTTTTGCTCAACATCATTCTAAATTCATGAGTTTGAGGATAAGAGTCCAGAATTTAATATGATGAAAGTAAACATAAAGCTAAAACTTGGGAAGGTTCCCTTTAGGTGCTGTGTTTACTAAAAAGGAGACTTGTAAATTGGTATCTAACTTGTTTGGCAAATTTCTTTTAGCTCTGAAGGGTTTATATGCTTTCAAAGAACCTATTGGAGAAATATGCACTGTAATTCTAAACAAGGGTAACCTGCCCAAAGTCTCACAGCTAGGAAGTTGGACTGCCAGATTTGAATTCTAGCTCTTCAACTCCAGAAATGGGGACTCTTAATCACTTCATTTTATGATCAATCCATTATATCTTAGATCATTGTTCCATTTCTTTTTATTGGTCTTGTTTTATTGCTAGCATTATGTTCTTCCCCCACCCCTAATTTTGTGTGTTTATATTTTTTCAGCTACGTTTTGGGTGAGATAGACTTGCAAAAACCTAGCCATTTTTTGCAGTGTCATACGCTTGGGGAAGTAAGGTCTGTGTTCTCTGTGAGAGGTATTTTTTTGTTTGTTTTGTTTTTGTTTTTTGACCAAGTCTTGTTCCATTCCCCCAGGCTGGAGTGCAGTGGAGTGATCTTGGCTCATGGCAGCCTCTGCCTCCTGGGCTCAAGCAATGCTCCCACGTCAGCCTACCGAGTAGCTGAGACCACAGGCATGCACCATCACGCCCGGCTATTTTTGTGTATTTTTAGTACAGATGGGGTCTCGCCATGTTGCCCAGGCTGGTCTTGAACTCTTGAGCTCAAGTGATCTGCCCCCCCTCCCCTTGGCCTCCCAAAGTACTAGGATTACAGGTATGAGCCACTGCCCAACCAAGGTCTGGGTTCTAAAAGAATTTACAAATGACCTTTTTGGAAAACAGGATTGAGAGGATATTTGACTTTGAGAACGTTGATTTTGAGGCATACCTTTTTCGTTTGTTTAGAGTACAAACTCTCAGCTCTAAAATTACACACTCTAGAATATATTCATCTATGGTTTTTTAATGTCATAAAGCCTTTTAACAATTGGGTATTGTAAAATCAAACACAGCAATAAGGATGGAAATTGCTTGCTAGAGACTTTTTAACAAAGTGTAAATATTTCAACTGTAAACTTACTTTGTGGGAAAAGCTCTGTTCCTAGCTTGAAATCCATGCCAAAATTTATTGAGGTAAAACCCAACATGGGGCTTGAGGGAATATCAGAAGACTTATAGGTTCAAGACTTGGAAGAGCTAAAGGACTGGCCTCTCTGTAATTAGATTAAGCTACATTTTGGATCCCTATTGCAGTGTGTTTTCACCTTGATATAATCAATCAGTATTTATTGAAAATCTAATATGCATTCAACACTACTTGAAATGATAGGAGATAGAGGAAAAGTAATACACATGGTGTCACCTACCATGACACACATGATAGGTGACATTCATATAAAAGACACACTGCTAGGGGTTGTGGCATAAATCAGATCATCTGGTCAAGGGAGCATACTGGAATTCAAATAAGTGACAGAAGTGTTATCTAAAGGGAATCTTGAATCTATCCATATATATCATTCATTCACAAACTTGGTACTTTTTTTATTAGTAACAAATTACTTGCTGTATATTATAATTTACCATGGCACACCAGTCTGTTATGAAGTGACAGTTGAAAACTGCTGTGTTGGAGCTTATGACAGTAGGAGGGACAGGATTTACTGCTATAAAATAACTGAATAATTCAGGATAATATAAAATATACTGAAATGGGATATGCATTATTACTGCTCCTTGAGGGCTTTTATAGTCAAGGAAAGCTTTGTGGAGAAAATGGCTACTGAAAAAAACAGATAGCATATCAGCCCAGGTTCTTAATTGTAAGGAAGAGAAATACAATCTGATTGATTTTAAGCAGAAAAGAATTTATTAAAAAGATACTGGGATGTAATGCATATCCTTTGGCACCACAGTTTCATTCCTAGATATACAGCCAACACACACACATACATGTGTTTACCAATATATGCAAGAATGTTTGCAACAGTGTTTATAATAGAATCAAACCAGAAACTATCTAAATGTCCATTAAAGGTAGCATAGATAAGTAGTTTCTTTTTCTTTTTCTTTTTTTTCTTTTTTTGAGACAGAATTTCATTCTTATTGCCCAAGCTGGTGGAGTGCATTGGTGCAATCTTGGCTCACTGCAACCTCTGCCTGTCAGGTTCAAGTGATTCTCCTGTGTCAGCCTCCTGAGTAGCTGAGATTACAGGCATGCGCCACCATGCCCAGCTAATTTTTACATTTTCAGTAGAGGCGGGATTTGGCCATGGTGGCCAGGCTGGTCTCAAACTCCTGACCTCAAGTGATCCGTGCTCCTCGGCCTCCCAAAGTGCTGGGATTACAGGCCGGAGCCACCACACCTGGCCTGTATTCACCTGATCATAGAAGGTTATACAGCAGTGAGCACAGACTGCAATTATGCACAGCATGGGTGAATCTCACAAAACCTAAAATTGAGTGAAAGAAACCAGACACAAAAGAGAGCATAGTGAATGATTTTATTTATATCAAGTTGAAAAATGGATAAAATTAATCTATAGTGTTAGAAATGAGGATAATGGTTACCCTTGCGAAGGGAATAGTAACTGGAAGGGGAAATAAGGAGGGCTTTGGAGGTGTAGTTGACCCTTGAACAACACAAGTTTGAACTGTGTGGATCTACTTATACATGGGTATAAGGCTCAAGCGATTCTCCTGCCTCAGCCTCCTGAGTAGCTGGGATTACAGGTGCCCACCACCAAGCCCAGCAAATTTTTAGTGGAGATGGGGTTTCACCATGTTGGCCAGGCTGGTCTTGAACTCCTGACCTCAAGTGATCTGCCCACCTTGGCCTCCCAAAGTGCTGGGATTACAGGTGTGAGCCACTGTGCCCAGCCCTCCTTATGATTTTCTTAACATTTTCTTTTCTCTAGCTTTATTTTCAAAACACAGTATATCATACATATATAACATACAAAATATGTGTTAATTAACTGTTTATGTTGTTGGTAATGCTTCCAGTTAACAGTAGGATATTAGTAGTTAAGTTTTGGGGGAGTCAAAAATAATATGCAGATTTTCAACTGTGCAGTGGGTCAGCACCTGTTCTGGTAATGTTCTGTTTCTTGATACAAGTGGGTTTGGTTTGTGAAAATTATTTGAGCTGTAGACTTAATATTATGTGCATTTTTCCCTTACATCTGTTATACTGTGCCTGTTTCTGTACATATGTTACATATGAAATGTTTATTAAAGGGGTATATTGGGTAACTCAGAATTTCTGGTGCTCCTGGCTATATATACCAAATCCCAATTCAGGATTCAACAACCCAGATCATGCCACTGAACTGCACTACCACTGCCAAGTGTGAAATTGCAGCTTGCTCTGCTGGCCTTGTTGCCTGGGAGCTTGATCCTGCTTCTGCTACTCCACACCTGCCTCCCAACCTGTTCCATTCCTGGCTCCATTTGCAGCCCTCCTTTCAACGTGTGGGGTGGATACCTTTGTTAGGCAGAGCCTAGCACAAGTGGTCCTCCTTACTGCAAGGGAGTCTGTGAAAGCAAGTATCCAGTGTTTTCAGCTTTTATAGTGGGTGGTGATTTCTGCCAGAAATTGTAACAAGGGGACAAGGGGTATTTCAGATTTGGGGCAACCAAAAAGAGAGGAAAATCCATCTTTGAGGTGAGCATTTAGGCCAGTAGAAGAAAATAGACTTCAGGTGTTAGGAACAATAGAAGCCGAGGGTAGAGGTTGAATAGAGTATGGCATTTGAGCCCGGTGGAAACAAGTTTAACTGGATTAAAGGGTGTGCTCTGGGAAAATAGTTTGAGAAAAGCTGAAGCAATAGGATGGGACAAGATTAAAGATTACTTTGAAAGTCAGGCAGAGGAATTTAAATTTCATATGGGAATTTTGGAACCAGTAAAAGTTTTTGAACAAGCAAGTGTCGTAAAAGGAAATGGTGCTTAAGGATTGTTAATCTGGCAGCACTTCTAGGGGTATCTAGGCATTGTTTGTCATAATTTAGGTATGGGGTGATAGATTGGGAGTAGAAATAAAAGGCAAAGATTGGATTTAAGAGAAGATTTGAAGGAAAAAAAATCAACAAGACTTCTTGAAGAGAAAGAAGTAGAGGCTATTTCTGAAACTGAGCTTGAGTGACTGACCCACTCTTCATTTAGAGCTAGCGAGGCTGAGGAGGGACCCAGTTTGGGGGAAGTAGAAGAATGAACTTTAGTTTGAGAATTGCTGAGTTTGAGATGAGAGATATTGAGTAAAAGTGGTCCCTGTGTGGTTAGAGTTGGGGACCAAGAAGTGGAAAGAATTGTACTCCCAGGCATAAAGGCTGTGAAGGGAATGGAACAGAGTGTGCCAGAACCCTCGGGGTGTTTCTGAGCTCTTGTTTACAGGCCACCAGGTATACTATCTTGAATTTGATTTCAAGTGATACGTTTGAACCACAACCTCTACCTTCTGTTTCATAAAACGTCAGTTCTCACACCCCAAGACACATTGATGCTATCACTATTATACATGGTCTTCTTCCTGTTATTCTAATATCTTTGGAAAGAAAACGATTAATACATTTGAGGCTTTTCTTGGTTATTTTCAATACTTTTGAATGCTTTGAATACAAGGAGAATAATATACTAAAGCTAGAGACCTTAAACAAGACCAAGAAAGACTGAATATAAAAAGCAAACCTCCAGTTCATTAAAATTGTAAGTTGGAGCTCTTGGCTCCACGGCAGGGAGCCTTGGATCAGTAAGTGTGACAGCTCCCTTCCGTATTGTACTTAGAAAAGAATGATCATAAAACCTACTTAGGCCTCTCAAGGTCTTTTTGAGCCTTAGCCAGTGCATTTAGTCACTGTCAGTAACCACAAGCTTTAGTATAATATTCTGGCTTGCAAAGCAGCCAGGTCTCCAGAGCATGACGATAGGCTCTTGTGTACGACTTGAATGCTGTTGCCGAGGCATACCTTCTTGATATTCATCTTAGCACTTTTCTCTAGTCTATAGCATGTCCGTACCTGTAGATGACAGTGGATTGCTCAGATATTATTAAAGAGTATGCAAGTATCTTAACAGGAAACAGCTTACTCTTTGGGTAATGTGTGATACAGTGAAGAAAATCCCTTAAATGGTTGCTCAATATTTATGCTGCTGGCATGTGTGCTGGAATATTTTTTCACCTCTGAATTCGTATTTTGAGTCCTTGGGCTCTTCAGTTTAATAGGTAATGTTTCTGTGTTTAAGTGTAGAAGATCAATCATGCTAGCTGAAAAGTCCCAAGGCTTTTCTGTCTCTGTAATATTTCTCTGCCTAAAGAGGTAGCAGGTTGAAAATTTAGGAAGTAACTTTGTGTCAAAAAATTCATCAGCCTTTCTAATCAATTAGATTTTAAAGTGAAACAAAGTGATAAACTTTGCATTTTTAAGAATTCATGTTTTTCTTACGGATTTAACAGCCCTTTGCAACTCTGCTTCCTTGGTTACATGATACTCGGAAAGAATATCTGATCACATCAGAATAAAATCGTTTGAGAAGACATCCATGTGTCATAGGTTATGTACCTTGCAACAGGATTTAAAGCAACAAGATGATAGAATCTATCATTATTTTTGCAGAGAATGTTTCACCAGCTGGTTTGAGAGGAGTTTTACACCCCTACCAGGCTTTCTCTTACCTCATTTACCTCAAAAATCACAAGTCCTAACAGGCAAACTGTAATAGCCTAAAACAAAACTAGTAAGGTATAAATGCATATGGAAATGATTATTTGAAGGCAAAAGGCAAATAAATGTCACCAGTCTGAGCCATTACCTAGGCATCCTAGGTCTAGTAACCATTCTTTTGGTAAGGGATAATGCCAACTTTTTTATCAATAGGATTCTGTTAAAAATAAAAAGAAAAACAGTCAGCAGGATACTATATATATACACACATACATATATATACATATGTATGCGTATACATATATATGTGTATATATATAGTATCCTGCTGACTGCATGTATATGTATATACATACATATGTATATATGTATGTATATATATGTGTGTATATATGTATGTGTATATATATAGTATCCTGCTGACTGCATGTATATGTATATACATACATATGTATATATGTATATATGTATGTATATATGTGTGTATATATGTATGTGTATATATATAGTATCCTACTGACTGCTCACATATATGTATGTGTATACAGAGATATACTTTTGTTTCATTTTAGAGCTGGTTGAACTTCAGTGGTGGATAGAGCTTGTTTTTAATTTATATGTATTTTTGTAGTACAATTTTAAAATCTTATTTTTTAAAATAAATCCAGGAGCTGTGCAGTCTTATGCATTGGAACTTAATTTGACAGATTCAGGAAAAGCCACTTGCCTTTATGCAAAATGGCAGATGAATTTCACAGTACGCTATGAAACTACAAATAAAACTTATGTAAGTATATATTTTAATTTTTCTTTGAGTTTTATAGTAGGAATTTAATTGACTTTTTTAATCCTTTAGATACATGTATACAAATGAAATTCCACATTGACTGACTTAATGCTTAAACTCTGGGAGTTTTTTTAAGCATATACACTCGGAAGTTATTCTGTTTAGTGTTAGAATGAATATTTCTTCTGATTCATTGGTTCTTGGGAGTTTTTGTAGGACTTGATTAAGGGCAAATGATCTGAAGATGACTATATGGTGTTCAGGTCTAACTATTTCTGTAAAGTGTTTAAAATGTACTAGCACCAAAGCTTGCCCTTTTAAAAAATAGCTTCCCTTCTGGGCGTGGTGTCTCATGCCTGTGATCCCAGCATTTTGGAAGGCCAAAGCAGGAGGATTGCTTGAGCCCAGCCTTGGCAACATAGTGAGACCTCATCTCTACCTAGAACAAAATTTAAAAATTAGCCAGGCATGGTGGCATATACATGTAGCTCCAGCCACTTGCCAGGTCGAGGGGGGAAGATTGCTTGAGCCCAGGAAGTTGAGTCTGCAGTGAGCGATGGTTGTGCTACTGCACTCCAGCCTGGGCAACAGAGCGAGACTCTAGCTCAAAAAAAAAAAAAAATGCTTACTTAGGTTGGTACAAAAGTAATTGCCATTAAAGGAACAAACCACAATTACTTTTGCACCAACCTAAGTAAGCGATTCTTTTTGGCACAAACTGCAATTACTTTTGCACCAACCTAACACTAAAATCTCCCCCTTTTTGGTGTCTCCTCTTAATCCCTTTGCCTTCTTATTTTCTTTTTGTTAAGGTCGTGACTACTTACAACCTAATGTTTTTAAAAATCAGTTTAAGAACAGCAGCTCAAGCCAGTTTTCCTTTTCTTTTTAGACATACATGAATTTATCCAGAGGAGTGGTATGTAGCTGAAGAATCAGGGACTGGTTTACACAGCAAACCAGGCAAAGGGCAACCTGGCCACGGAGAATGTATGATTTAGGCTGAAGTGGCATGCCCTGCATAAATGGTTGGTGCTACTTGCTCCCTGTTTGTTTCTCACCCCCAAATTTCTATTTCTTTTAGAAAACTGTAACCATTTCAGACCGTGGCACTGTGACATATAATGGAAGCATTTGTGGGGATGATCAGAATGGTCCCAAAATAGCAGTGCAGTTTGGACCTGGCTTTTCCTGGATTGCGAATTTTAGCAAGGCGGCATCTACTTATTCAATTGACAGCATCTCATTTTCCTACAACACTGGTGATAACACAACATTTCCTGATGCTGAAGATAAAGGTAACCTTAAGAATGGATGTGTGTTATGTTCTCTTGCTTTTTATTAATGATAATGTAAACAATTTAAAAATTGTTATGAATGTCTGTCTTCCTAACTAGCATGGAAACTTCATGTCTTTATACCCCTCCCACCGACCCCATGCGTAGCACATATGCCGCCATCCAACACACTGATGATATTTGCTGTCATTGCTTGAGTGACTTACTGTATACCAGGTATTACCCTAAGTGTGTCACCTGCAGCATCTCACTTAATTCTTAACAGCAACCTTGGGAAGTAGATGCTGTTTTATTTTTATAGGTAAAGGAAATGAGACTTGATAAGATTAAATGACTTCCAAACATCTCACGATCTAGTAAGTGGGTGAGCTGGTGCTTGAAGCAGTCTGTTGACCTGCAGAAGTTGTATACTTAACTCTTATTGATTTCATTCAGTAGTGGGCACGAAACAAAGGTTTGATGAATGAGAAAATGCTTTACTAATAGCTACTTTATTTTCAAGATGGGGAGTCTCACTATGTTGCCTAGGCTGGTTTCGAACTCCTGGGTTCAAACGATCCTCATGCCTCACAGCCTCCTGAATAGCTGGGACTACAGGCATGCACCACTGCACCTGGCTACTAATAGCTATTTTAAATGTGTACAAGTTAAGTAACTTGAGATTAGGAGAAATGCCTCTTGTTCAAATCTTTTTATCCTTTAGGTTGGATTTTGATTGAAAAGCAAATGATGATTAGTTAAAGGTATAGTAGTCCCTCATTACACTCAGGGGGTATCATTCTAAGACCTCCAGTAGATTCCTAAAACTGCAGTTAGTACGGAACCCTATACAGGAAATGCTATGTTTTTTTGATCTGATAACCAAGATGGCTACTAAGTGACTAAATGGATGGATAGTGTAGACAATGTTGATATACTGGATAAAGGCATGATTCATGTTCCTGGTTGGGCAGAGTGGGACAGCAAGAGATTTCATCATGCTACTCAGAACGGCATACATTTTAAAACATGAATTGATTACTTTTGGAATTCTCCACTGAATATTTTCAGAGCTCAATTGACCATGGGTAACTGAAACCAGGGAAAGCAAAAACTGGATAAGGGGAGACTAAAGTCAACATTTGCTGTTATTTTAAGACAATTTCAGGTCAAAATGAACTTGGGAAGGCATCGGCAATTAGGCCATTCTAGTAATTCCCAGAACTGAAGTGCATGTTAAAATATTTTGAAGATATAGAGTGTAGAGGTTTTATTTTATTTTATTTTTTTGAGCTGGAATCTCACTCTGTCGCCCAGGCTGGAGTGCAGTGGTCTGATCTCAGCCCACTGCAACCTCTGCCTCAAGCAATTTTCCTGCCTCAGCCTTCTGAGTGACTGGGATTACAGGTGTGTGCCACCACACCCGGCTAATCTTTTTTAGTAGAAAGGGGGTTTTGCCATATTGGCCAGGATGGTCTCGAAATCCTGACCTCATGATCCACCCACCTCAGCCTCCCAAAGTGCTGGGATTACAGGCGAGAGCCACTGTACCTGGTCGAGATTTTACTTTTGTTAGGGATGTAATTCTCTTCTTTCTCCCCCTGCCCGTTGAGACTGAGTTAATGTGGTATTTGTAGTAGCTTAGCTCTTCACACAGATAGTGTTTCATTTTGACCCCAGAAACACAGGTAGATGGGCTTTAGTTGCCTAGACCTGGGGATTAATAACTCATTTGGACTTATGGATATCAAAAGATCATATTTGAAAGAACCAAAGTAAATAAGCTCATGTAAAACTTGGGAGGTATTGCAGAATGAGACTTGGAGATCAAATCCTAGTGTTCTTTTCACTAATCTCTTAGTTTGAGAGTATAACTAAAGCAAATGGTTATTGCCTATCTTATTAGTTTATCTTTGTACCCTGTTTTACCTTTCAGAGCTAGTATAAGATTTGCCCCTCACTTTCAAGTAGCCTAAGAATGAGCTGGGGAGACAAAGCTAAATGCTATTCCTGAGTTACATGGAAAAATTGGAAAACATTGAGCTCAGTCTGATTTTGTTGTTGTTGTTGTTTGCGTTTTTGTTTGAGGGAGTAGAGGGTTCATAAATCTCTTCTGACAGTGTGAGGAAAACTTTAGACTCCCTCTGAAAAAAGAAAAAGTACACAGTAAACTTTGCATATGGAACATAGTCCCTGAACCCATATGTAGATCCCTGTGGTTAAGAGTGCCTGATTTAGGTCGAGCATGGTGGCTCATGCCTGTAATCCCAGTACTTTGGGAGGCCGAGGCAGACTGTTCACTTGAGCCAGGGAGTTCAAGACCAGCCTGGGCAACATAGTAAGACTTCGTCTCTACAAAAAAAAAAAAAAAAAAAAAGACTGGCTGATTTAAAAGTGTTCCCACAAGTGGTCCTGATTAGGAGGAGTGATAAAGGAAGGCTTAGTGTGTGTTAGAGTAGTGAGAAAGCTTGGTAGAGAAGTAGGACCTGAGCTGAAACTCAGCTGATGGTAGAATTTGAATAAGTGGAGGATTTTGAGCAGGATGTTTCCAGCAGGGGGAAGCATAGCATATGCGGCAGTAATTGGAGAGCTGCCTGATTAAATCAGAGGCTGTGTGTGTAGCAGAAGGAAAATAAAGTTGGTTAAATGCAGTGGGCCTAAATTATAGGGACCTTGGAAGCCAAGGAAAGACATTTAGCTTCATGGGGTAGGCACTGGGGAATCATTTTAGGTTTTTAAAGCAGGAAAATGATATAACAAAAGCAGAGACAGTAGCTTATAAAGAATATTCTGCAGGATTAGTTGAGAAGTGAGGAGACTGCAGGCAGAGATACCGGCTTAAGAAGCTGTTATAGTAATCAAGGGCTGATGTAATAAATGCCTGGACTATGGGGGCAGCAGTTGTTAGCAGTTATTAGGAGGAGGTGTTTAATCTGACATATTTGGATAGAAAAACTATGGACCCTGAAATGTTAACACTTCTCTCTTTCCCCCTTTATTTAAAACAAAGGGAAGATTACTTTTTAAATTAGTACCTTCTGTGTAATAATATTTGAAACTATTTGGAATGCTAAATGGCTTCCTGAAATGGACTATTGATAATTGTTTTTGATATAGTTCAGTGTTTCAAGAATACTAATTTATGGCCGGGAGTGGTGGCTCACACCTATAATCCTAGCACTTTAGGAGGCTGAGGCTTGTGGGTCATTTGAGGTCAGGAGATCCGAGACCAGCCTGGCCAACACGGTGAAACCCTGTCTCTACTAAAAATACAAAAATTAGCCAGGTGGTAGTGGCGCGTGCCTGTAATCCCAGCTACTTGGGAAGCTAAGGCAGGAGAATTGCTCGAACCCAGGAGGCGGAGGTTGTGGTGAGCCAAGATTGCGCTACTGCACTCCAGCCTAGGCGACAGAGGGAGACCCTGTCCCCTACTCCTCCCCCCCAAATACTAATTTAGGCCAGGTGCAGTGACTCATGCCTGTAATCCCAACACTTAGGAAGGCCAGGCAGATCGCTTGAGCTCAGGAGTGTGAGACCAGCCTGGGCAACATAGTGACACTCTGTCTCAAAAAATAACAATAAAAAACCACTAATTTATTTTTAGGCATCTGATAATTGAAGTAACATTAAAGTTGCTTTATTCTTTTTAAAAATTTTTTCATGATTAAAATATAGAAATGTACTGGCCAGGTGTGTTGCTGGCTCATGCCTGTAATCCCAGCACTTTGGGAGGCAGAGGCAGGCAGATCACCTGAGGTCAGAAGTTCGAGACCAACATGGCGAAACCACATCTCTACTAAAAATACGAAAATTAGCTGGGCGTGGTGGTGTGTGCCTGTAATTCCAGCTACTTGGGAGGTTGAGGCATCGGTTGAACCTAGGAGGTGGAGGTTGCAGTGAGCTCAGATCACGCCACTGCACTCCGGCCTGGGCAACAGAGCAAGACTCCATCTCAAAAAAAAAATTATATATATAAGTTACATATATAATAAGGGTTTCTTAAAAGGCCCTACATATATATATACACAAATATTCTATATATATAAAGATTATATATGTATACAGAGAATAATATAGCAGACCCATATGTACCCATTATCCAGAATTCATAAATGCTGTTTTTTTAATGTCTGTGTCACTGTTTGATTAAAAAGATAAAACGTTGACGATACAGTTTATATTTCCTTTGTCTTCACTCCCCAGACCCATTTTCCTCCTTGCCTGCTAAGAGGCAAACACTTTCACGAATTTGGGGTATAACCTTCCTGTCTTTATGTTTGTTTTTCACTACATAAGTACATGTTCATAAACAATACATAGTTAAAAAAAGCTATTCATAGTATAACTCCAATATGTTTGCAAGTTGTCTTTTCACTCATTTGTTTTTGAAGTCGGTCTATATACAGCCAGTTCACGTATCTATTCATTTTTGTTAATGGTGAGAAGCAATTCTGGGAAAAATGTTCTAGTTCATTGTTTTTTGTTTGTTTGTTTGTTGTTTTTGTTTTTTTTTAATTTCTATGGCCATTAGGGGGTGCCAAGGCAGCATTATATGGCTGCTTGCTACATGATGGAGAGGCGCAGAAGGCGGCATATATTAAGGACCTTGGATACTTTTCCTTTCTTGCTACTTCTCCAAAAGAAGCCAAACCACTTAGGTGACCATCATCTTTTGAAGTTTCACTATACGCAGGCTAATAAAAACTATACGAAATGGCTGTAACTTACTGCTTTCATATTCTGAAGATTCCCTGAAACTGAATCATCTTTAAATTTAATCCAGGAAGAGGTTCTATAAGCTCATTGGAGTTAATATAACTTACTTGGGACTAGTAAAACGAAAATAAGGATTTACTATACAAATCCATGATTAATCCATCTCTCTTGCTTCCTTAGTTACAGTCACTAAGTCCTGTTGATTCTACCATAGATAAGTGTTTTCAGTTTGGCTTCTTTGCTCTCTTTCTGCTGCCCCACACCATCTTAGTTTAGGCAACCCTCCCTTACCCTTCACCTTAACCAGACCATCACCCTCTGGTTTCCCTCTTAAGTGGCTTCCCTGAAAAGTTTTCCCCCATGCCTATCCCCTACAAATTTGCTATCTTCCTTAAAATAAATTATGCATGTGTCATTTCCTGCTTTAAAAACGGAAGCTAGCCCTCCACTGCTAAAAAGAAAAGCCCAAACTGGCCTTAGGTCATAGAAGATGCTTCAAAGTGTCATTACTTGCAACTTGTCTTTCCTTCTCAACCCCCATTTATTTTTCTTTTTTTTCTTTTTTCTTTTTTTTTTTTTTCTTTTTTGTCTTGAGACAGAGTTCTGCTCTTGTCATCCAGGCTGTAGTGCAATGGGCGATCTCGGCTCACTGCAACCTCCACCTCCCGGGTTCAAGTGATTCTCCTGCCTTAGCCTCCCAAGTAACTGGGATTACAGGTGCCTGCCACCACGCCCAGCTAATTATTGTCTTTTTAGTAGAGACAAGGTTTCACCATGTTGGCCAGGCTGGTCTCAGACTCCTGACCTCAGGTTATCCATCCGCCTCAGCCTCCCAAAGTGCTGGGATTATAGGCGTGGGCCGCCGTGCCCAGCCCCTAACCCCCATTTCTTCTTCCCCCTTACTCCTTATCCACAGTGAACTGGTCATGCCCTTGAGCATGCTATACCCTTTGTCACTTTAGGCCTGGGGTAGGGCAGGCAGAGAGAAGAAGAAAGCCTATACAAATATATTTACATTATCATTTTTCTCCTACCTTCTTGGAAATAGCCATTGTTAATCTTGTTTTATAGGAATTATTACTGTTGATGAACTTTTGGCCATCAAAATTCCATTGAATGACCTTTTTAGATGCAATAGTTTATCAACTTTGGAAAAGAATGATGTTGTCCAGAACTATTGGGATGTTCTTGTACAAGCTTTTGTCCAAAATGGCACAGTGAGCACAAATGGTGAGTACTTAAAGTATATATTTCTCTACTTGGATCCTAATTTAAGAGTAGAGTATACCAGGTAGCCTTCATTGAAGTCATTATCTGAAAGCATTTATGTATTAAGGTTTATTCATAGCTTCTACTAGGCTATAAAGTTTTTGTAAATAATAGCAATTCGTATTATTGTGGAACTTACAATTTAAAGTTTTTGATGTACAAGTTGTGGAATAGTCTTTAAAAAGACACTAGCTATACTGTTCTCAGCTGATAAAACCTAATCATTGTTTGAACAGCTCCTCGGATAGCTTGATTATCAGCTTTTTTTTTTTTTTTAGCAGTTCCAAGACCAAAGCTTAGAAATCAGATGCATGTTCTAATCTTGAATTTTTAAAGTTGATTTTGTAATTTTTATATAGCTTTATGGAAAGGTAATAATTTCTCATTCACCAGTGCTGGAAAACTACTGACACTTCCTAAGAAGAGGTTGAAATGCCTATGATTTACCATAGGGCTAATGCAAATAAATGGTTCATTTGTATTTAAGTCCTTTGATGATTTCTAAGCTTTTTTCTGGTAAACAGTATCCTTCCTTATGGTGGTTGTATGTGGGAATAAAGAACCAAAAAATTTAAGACTTAAATCTCTGAATTTCATATCAGGCAGGCAAAGTTCTTTGGGAATAAAAAGATTTAAGGGTCTGAAAAAGATGAGTATGTGGCCATGTGTGAGCTGATAAAGCATATGGATGTGTCCTGAGTTTGTCTGCTGTGTCATAACTCATATAGATAGTCTGTATATGAAGCAGCAGTTTAAGAACCTCTGCCTAATTTAGTTTCACATATACTAACAAGATATTCTCTTCCCCTAATATAACCCTTTTGGACTTCTATTATGAGAAATTTTTTTGGTTTTCCCTGGCCTTATGAATTAAGAAAATGTCCACTTTGGTTTCTTTTGTCCCTTTTTGCTTGTTTTAGAGTTCCTGTGTGATGAAGACAAAACTTCAACAGTGGCACCCACCATACACACCACTGTGCCATCTCCTACTACAACACCTACTCCAAAGGAAAAGCCAGAAGCTGGAACCTATTCCGTTAATAATGGCAATGATACTTGTCTGCTGGCTACCATGGGGCTGCAGCTGAACATCACTCAGGATAAGGTATAGGTGTCTATTTTTATCAATACATCCTTTTTGTATTTCATTTCAAATATTCCATATCCTACCTTCAGCCCAAAGGTAGTAGAATGGTTCAGTTTTTTGTTTTGTTTTGTTTTGTTTTTTTGAGACAGAGTCTCGCCCTGTCGCCCAGGCTGAAGTGCAGTGGCATGATCTTGGCTCACTGCAACCTCCACCTCCAGGGTTTAAGCGATTCTCCTGTCTCAGCCTCCTGAGTAGCTGGGATTACAGGCGTGCACTGCCACGCAAAACTAATTTTTTTGTATTTTTAGTAGAGATGGGGTTTTACCATGCTGGCCAGGCTGGTCTTGAACTCTTGACCTTAAGTGATCCACCCGCCTCGGCCTCCCAAAGTGCTGGAATTACAGGCATGAGCTACCACACCTGGCCTGATTAAGTTTTAAATGGAGATTTTATGTTGGCTTGTTGAACTTTGATTAGTTAGGAGTTACTATAACCATGAAGTGTTAATGTCACTTTCAGGTGTTGTGTTGGCCGGCAGAAAACCTAGCAGTTTAAAGTACTCTTTGGGGTTTAGATTCTATTTGCCATCAGTGGATCAGAGTACAAACAATTGGCCTTTATTTCGGTCAGTTTAAAATATAACTTCTTCACACTTTGATCTGAAATGCAGTGTAGGTTGGCGTACAGGAATGGCACAGCTATCCGTCTCTCCAGCTATTTGATGACTCGGATAGTGTAGATATGCTCAAGTACATGATGGCACTTCTAGTTGCAATGTTCCACTGAGGCTATAGAGGGAGGGAGTGCCAAGGAACAAATCCGATTTCCAGGATCCTGTGACTTAAACAAGCGAGACAGATGGCTCTTGTGCTCCATAAAAATGTGTGTTTTCATTTGGCTCATTACTGTAGAAGCTTTCCTCTTGTTTTTTTTTTTTTTAAGTCATCTGAGTCATAGCTTGAGGACCCACGCCAACTTTGTTTGAAAGTTAAGACACCATGAATTTAAGTATCCAGACAAAAGATTTTTTGTTCTACGCTGCAGTTGGTTTTGGTAGCATATAAGGCTTTGCTGGCCACTTTTGTAGCTAACCTGTACCTTTTCCCTTTTTTCTTCTCTTGAAGGTTGCTTCAGTTATTAACATCAACCCCAATACAACTCACTCCACAGGCAGCTGCCGTTCTCACACTGCTCTACTTAGGCTGAATAGCAGCACCATTAAGTATCTTGACTTTGTCTTTGCTGTGGTGAGTAACAGATTTTTCTAAAGTTAGGTTCATTCTCTTAGAAACACATCTGAAAGTCTAAATAATTGCATGGGGAGAGGGGGATATTTAGCTTTATTTTCCAGTTCTACAGTACTCAATTATAAAGTGTCGTCCATTCATCCCTCAGAGTCTGTGCAATGATCTGTGGACTGGACTCTTGCATTAATGTTCACCAAGAGTGGCCATTTTGCCATTATACAGACTCTAGGGTAGGAGCAAGAATTAACCCACATCAAAAAAAACACAATTGTCTAATCTATCCATATATAAGTAATTTCCATGAGAATTTTTTCTCTGTTATTAGTTAGGTGATGCTCATGTTTTTCTATGATACTATTTTAAGCCATTTGGAGGCTATATTATTTGTAATAGTGTCAGTAATAAAAATAGGTAACATTTATTGAGTACTATGTACAAAGCTCTTTGTAAGTGTGTATATGAATTCATTAAATCAGGACAATTTATAACGGCAGCATTCAGGTTTTTGTTGTTGATCAAGAGCTGAAACCTAAACAGAAGGTTTTGGGTTAAGCATACCTGTTCTACTTCTTGCTAGCATAAATTAATCATTGGGGACCTTTATTTCCACCTTCTCAGAAGCAATTATTATTCCCATAATTTCTTTGAGGGGATGTATGTGTGAACATGTTGTGGCAAATGAGACTGGTGGAATAGAAGATAGCTATAAGTGAGGGAAAATGTTGAACCACCAACTATTCTCAAACTAAAAATATTGTATAATTAGATAAAAACCAATTCTGCTTTTAAATCAGATTACTGTGTTTGGGGATGGGGAAATAATCTCAACATCTGATATATAAAAAGTAGGTATGTTGTTATTTCATATGTGAACTTGGTATTTTGAATCTAAAGCACATTTTTCTCTTTAGAATATATGCCGAGTAATTGAGGATTACATTAAATGCTTACATTTTGGAAAGGTTTATGAAAATCTTCCTTTTTCCAGCATTCAAATAATTCCTCTGTTAAGTACCATGTGACCGGTGAATTACTATTGAAAATATCTAATTAAACTTGTCCTCTCCATTATGGTAAAAGCAAGCCTCAGGCACATTCTCTTTTAAAGTTACCTCATAGGGGCTGTGGTCAATAAGAACGAGGAAAGTAGTGTTTTGGGTTTATTCCCTTTCAAGCGATTGAGTTTGATCTTTCTAGCTGTGGTAAACTCCTAAAAGGAACGTGATTTCTCTTGACTCTTATATGGCAATGTTTAGTATTTAAGAACTACAATATTTAAGTTACCCAGCAGGCTATTTTAAAATGTAATCCAAAATAGTGACATTTTAATCATGCTACAGGCACTCTGAAAAATCAGAGATACCTGCAATGTCCCCAGAGTTCAGTGGGACCCATTATTGCCTTCAACCCTGTCATGATAGATGCTCCTTAGGAGAATTTATAGAACTTGAGTGCGTTATGTGCAGGCTGCTTTGGTGGGTTATGAGGAAGAAAGCCAGTATTCTTAAAGTGCCCACAGTTTAGTCGTAATGGGAGAAATCTACAAATAATTACCATTTTTGTGAAAGGCCTACATGCCATGACAAGGCTTTTGAACTCGATTCTGTGGGCAGTAGAGTACTGTGGAAGGTGTATATGAAATGGGATGAGTGCCAGACCAGAGAATAGTACAAAGTGCTGCAGGAGAATGGAGGAGGGAGAGGTTAATTCTGGATGGAGGAGAGTCAGGAAGGTTTAATGGCAGAGATGGCATTTGAGCTGGGCCTTTGAGGATGGGTCAGATTTGTATATAGGGAGATAAGGAGAGTAAGTGGGAAAGTACAGGTTATCCCTGGATAAAGGGCATAATCAAGACCAGCTGGGAGAATGAGGAGTGTTATATGTTTAGTGAAAGTATGGAAAAGTCGTTGGGACAAATTGTGGAGTCTTGAATGCCAAGCTAAGATGTAGCCTAAGTTGAGGAGGGATGTGATGAAGGTGTGAAGTCCTCCTGTATGCTTCCTCCTGAAATTTCTCTCAAGTCTGTCCCCTAGCTTTTAATCCCCATTGCCTTTGCTCTGGGTCCAGTCCACATTACCTCTTGCCTGGACCATTCAAACAGCTCCTGCCTGATTGCTCCTCTTCCTCACCTTCTCCAATATTCTACATCAACGTAACCTTCCTAAAGTACATCTCTCCATCAATGTTTCTCTCTTTCTTTCCCTCCCCTCCCCTCCCCTCCCCGGACTCTCGCTCTGTTGCCCAGGCTGGAATGCAGTGGCAAGATCTTGGCTCACTGCAACCTCCGCCTCCTGGATTCAAGTGATTGTCCTGCCTCAGCTTCCCGAATAGCTGGGACTACAGGCACCTGCCACCACGCCTGGCTGATTTTTTTGTATTTTTAATAGAGATGGGGTTTCACCATGTTAGCCAGGATGGTCTCGATCTCCTGACCTTGTGATCTGCCCACCTCACAGTGTTTCTCTTTTGCCAACAAAGTAACATCTAAAGTCCATGGCTGGGTAGTTCAAGCCCTCTTTTCTCCCATGCAATGCAGCCTGCATTTTCAGCCTTCACTCCCTCTTTATGAACCTTATGTTTCCTTCAGTTCCTTCAGGGTGCTTCCCTCACCCTGTCCTCTATGCACTTCTTGTGAGGTAAGAGAACATAGTAATAATAATTACATAGACTCTGCAGCCATACTTTTTGAATTTAAATCCCAACTCACTGACTACTAACCATGTAGGTTTGGCGGAAGTTACCTAACATGTCTGTGCTTCGATTATTCCCAAAATGGGGATGATAACAGCACCTATTGCATAGGAGTGTTGTAATTACTCAGGGAAGCATCATATGTAAAGTTTTAAGAACAGTGCTGGGCACTTAGTAAGTGCTCAAATGCTAGCATAAAAATTTGAGATTATGCTTATTTTCTAACTACTGTTATTTATGCTGTTGCTCTCTCGAATACCCCTTTTCCTGCTTGTTTCCTAAGAGAATCCTGCCTGGTTCAAAATGCCCCATCACTAAGCTGGCATTACTTTTTCTCCTCCCTTAGTTGAAAGTGATTTCTCTCCTATTTTCATGACTTCTTACTTTCTTTTTTGTAATATGGTTATTTATGTGTTTACCTTGCCTTCCCTGGCATATTGCTAACAGGGTGAAGACGGGATCGAAGTGTGGTTCATTTTGGTAGCTCCTGCCGTACTCGCACTCTGAAATTATTAGAATGACTGGCTGATCAGATGAGTACTTCAGAAAGATAATAACAGTAAAAAGGAAAGATTAGGGCTGGAGGGGGCTGAAAGGCAGGGAGCCCACTTAAGAGGCTGCTATGATCCAGGCTGGAGGTGGTGAGGTCTCAGCAAGTGACGGGAGGAATAAAATTGAGGCCATAAATCTTCAAGTGTCTGAAGACTACAAGTGTCACATGACTACACCTGTGCTCCAAAAGTTGGAAAGAATATACAGAGGAAAGGGGTTTCTGTCAGATTATGAGTTCTCTTTTACTTACTTACAGTTTGTTCTACAGCATGGTTTCTTCTTCTGTGTAATAGTGTTAGATTGCTTTTCTTCTGTGGATATTAACTGTATCTGTTATCTGTAGACAGCTGTGATATGTTGATTAACTGGAAGCTCTTTTTCAAACAGAAAAATGAAAACCGATTTTATCTGAAGGAAGTGAACATCAGCATGTATTTGGTTAATGGCTCCGGTAAGCGAAGCATTGGCCTGGGGAAAAAGACTGTGGGTTACCCTGAAGGATTAGAAATTACAGTGGTCTTATTACCAAATTGCGCCTTATTTAATGAAACAGAAGATGCTATGTAAAAAGTGTGCCTTGATCATACCTTAAAATCAGTAACTTAGAACTATGATGTTCTGTCTTTTTCTGTATCCCATCTTTTCAAAGTATGGTAGGTAATAATTAAGGATGTAACTGATTTTTAGACTATAGAAACATCTATAGAAAGGTAAGGGAACCTAGTGATTGTAAGAATTGCTTTTTGTGGGTTGATCTTGTCCCCCAGGCTCCCATGCTTCACTGAAAAACCCTGAGGACTGTTCCTTTTTTTTTTTTTTTTTTTTTCTTTTTTTTGAGACAGGGTCTCACTCTGTGCCCAGGCTAGACTGCAGGGGCGTGACCACAGCTCAATCCCAGGTTCAAGCCAACCACCCACCTTAGCCTCCCAAGTAGCTGGGACTACAGCTGTGCACCATCATGCCCAGTTAATTTTTTTTTTTTTTTTTTTGGTTTTTTGTATTTTTTGTAGAGACAGGGTTTCGCCATGTTTCCCAGGCTGGTCTTGATCTCCTGGACTCACGTGCTCTGCCCACCTTGGCTTCCCAAAGTGCTGGAATTACAGGCGTGAGCCACTGTGCCTGGCCAACTTTCCCATTTTTGATGTTGATAGGATAAGAAGTTACTAACCTGTTTCTTTTCTTTGAAGTTTTCAGCATTGCAAATAACAATCTCAGCTACTGGGATGCCCCCCTGGGAAGTTCTTATATGTGCAACAAAGAGCAGACTGTTTCAGTGTCTGGAGCATTTCAGATAAATACCTTTGATCTAAGGGTTCAGCCTTTCAATGTGACACAAGGAAAGTATTCTACAGGTAAGAATCTAGCAAACTTCATTAATAATTTATGTTCTTATGTTGACTGATAGGTGGCTTTTCCTTTGAATCACAGACATTTAAACGTTGAAATAGAGGAATATGAATTCACCAGAGGTCTCATAGCCTTGAGCAAATTGTACACCTCTATATTTGGCTCATCATTTTGCTCAACCGAGATGTTTTTGTGATCTTAAAATCATTTGCAAAAAAGTTCTTAAAGCTAAAAACTGATAGAAGCTTTAAGTGAGCTTTATTTGAGGTATGGGTTTTAGTTTGTAGAGAAGATGGCACTTGGGAGTGGCAGCTTTGAGCATGTTGCATCTGCTTCCTGAGGCCGTCTTCTCACTGGAAACATTTTCATACCTGAATGAAAGCAGTTTGGTCTGATTTTGTTAAGACAAAAGATAAAAGAGTGGTAGCAAAACCTCAAATATCATGAACTATGTTTTTACAAGCCAAAACGATCTGGAGAGTTTTCAAAGCATGTGCCAGTGTGAATGAGGCTTTTTGAAGATCACTCAGGGCTAATGGTAGTATTTATTAGATTTTTAATGAAACCCTTGTGAAGGGTTCATTATAATGTGTTCATACGAATATGAAAGACATATTTGGCATTATAAGATTAAAATTTGCATGAAGAAAAAAAGCACGTAAAATTCTTTAATTGACTTGTCCTTTTAAGCCCATTACCTAAAATTGGGGGTTTGTGGATCACAACTCTGTTGAGCAGAGCTATTCCAGTCATCCACATACTTTTCAACCATTAATTCTATGGTTTGGAAGGAAATGTGGAAGCTGTGTTTAGAAGCGAATATACTGTGAGCCAGTCGACTGCTTTTGCAGTGGTGTTGAATACCTAGTCTGACTTGGTTAGGCCACAATAAATTGGGCTTTCCACCCTACCATTCTTGTGGTTAAAGACGTTAGTTACACTTTAAAAATATTTTCAAGTATTCATTTTCCCTTTTGCCTGTTTTGCTTATGCACTTCAATTATTTTGATCCTTTACTAGCTTTATTTTTGGACTTTTTATTTGGCTCCCCTTCATTACTCCCCTAATTTTAAGATCAGATTTGTGTTTACAGTTTACAATCATTTGCAGTATTAGTATCATCACTTCAAGACGGTTTATCTAGTCAACTGTAATAGAGATGAGCTATGCTCTTTCTCTCACTTTGAAACTTTGGTTTTTATGTACGTAGAATTAAAAATATCACCCAAAGAGATATACAACATTTAATACTGATATTGAATGTATAATCTATTCGTGGAACTAGGTTCCTGGCTGTGGGTACCTATAAATACAACACATAGGTAATATTTGACTGTAAGGGAAAGAAATAGAATTGCAATAAGGCAGAAGAGTGTTGATTGGATTTTACTGGATCAGACCACTTTCTAGAAATAGAAAAAAATAGCCCCTTTAGGCTGCCAACCCTGACCAGATAAGAAATGCAGTAAGCACACTCAAATTAGTAAGAGGTCCCAGTTTCTTGACTTTGCAGCCACTAAAATTGTATGTTCTAAGTCATGATCTGCAAACTTTAAAGTTCCAAACAGTAAGTGTTTTAGGCTTTGGGGCCATATGGTCTCTGTCACAACTATTCAACTCTGCTATTGTAGTACGAAAACAGCAACACATAAACAGATGATGGGCTGGGTTCCAATAAAACCTTATTTATGGACACTGGAATTTGAATTTTATATGCTCTCATGAGTCACAAAATATTTTTTTCAACCGTTTAAAAATGTAAAAGCCCTTTTTAGCTCTTGGACCAGATTTGGCCCATGGGCTACAGCTTGCTGACCCCTGACTCTAAAGGGACTCCAGAGCCAGCCTGGCTATTCTCATCACATGATACCTTCCTGATCCTGTTTCTACTTTCCCAAAAGACACTCATGCTACCACTGAGCGGCTAATCTGGCTATGTAAAAGTGAGCTAGATTAGCTCCCTTAATTTGTGATAAAGTAATACTCCTATTTTGGAAAGGACTTGGAATATAAACAAACATATACGTGTGTGTATATATGTATATGCAAACATATATATCATATATATAATGTGTGCATTATATATCATGTATATAATTGCATTATATATCATGTATATAATGTGTGCATTATATATATCATGTATATAATGTGTGCATTATATATCATGTGTAATGTGTGCATTATATATATCATGATATATATATTATGATATGAGCTGTGTTTATAGATGTAAATGAATATGCATGTATTCATATATATGAATATCTACATATATACACATAAACAAATGAAAGAACAAAGTCTTAGAATTTTAATTCTAGAACAGTTCTCCATTTTCTATAGCTTTATCATAAAAATATACCTGTCTTAGTTACTTGAAGTTGATCTTGTAAGAACATTTCTGACTTTTAAATCAACATCTTTTACTTTAGGACATTCTTTTGTGATTATACTCATTATTTGTTACACACTTTTTCTCACCTACAGCCCAAGAGTGTTCGCTGGATGATGACACCATTCTAATCCCAATTATAGTTGGTGCTGGTCTTTCAGGCTTGATTATCGTTATAGTGATTGCTTACGTAATTGGCAGAAGAAAAAGTTATGCTGGATATCAGACTCTGTAACACTAATCAATACGTGATCTCTGTTACAAAAGAAAAAAGCAAGTACAAGTTCCAACATGCAATACTGGTCAATTTAAGGTATATTTAGTTGCAGTCCGGCTCTTTAGAATGGGTGGTGTGGGGGATTTCAAACTTAAACAAAAAACTATCAACTACAAATTAGTTGCCTGACTTTGGTTTCTCCAACCAAGCAATTTAAAACTTATTTTTACACCAAAAGATGTGCAAAATCACTGAATTATAGGTTCTGTTTTACTGTCTTGAATTAGTATTTCAGTGTTTTCATTTTAGACATTTAGACTAAAAATACACAGTTTAGAAAAAACAATTTTTGAAAAAGAGATTTTTTTTTTTCCCTGCATGTAGTTGAGTTGGAACAACATGTTCTACAGTGGATTTGTACTTGCTCCTTTTGCTCTTTTTTTTGTGATTTTTGTTTGCAGGTTAACTTAGCTTCTTTGGCATTGCTGCATATTTGACCTATGAGAGATATACTAGTAGATTTGAACAAGGGCTGGTATTATGATGTTCTTAGCAATAAATGCTTTTCTAATGCTTTTTGAATATATTTGTATTTATGTGGCTGCAATGACAAAAGATACAAAAGCTTTTTAAAATTTAGAGTAGGTATTAATCTTATTGTTTAATCCTTTTTTAAAAAAACTGGATATTTCAATCTTTTAAATTGCAAGATACAAGACTATTCCAACAGGGCATTTCAATCCATTTTTTAGGTGCTTTAGAGATAATTGCTTGCCAGTGCCAATTGAGGGCATTAGTACTTTGTGCTCATAAATTGGCCTCTGTATGCAGTACTAAAATTAATGCAGATTTCTCTTTAGCCTTCCAATATCTCTTGTTGGTAGTGATGTATTTTATTATTTTCTTTTTCTTAAGAAATGCCAGTGTGTCCTAGAACCTAGATAACGAAGTGCACTTACACTTATAAAATAACTTGCATCTATGCTGGGCGTGGCAGCTCATGCCTGTAATCCCAGCACTTTGGGAGGCCGAGGCGGGTGGATCACTTGAGGCTACGAGTTTGAGACCAACCTGGCCAACATGGTGAAACCCCGTCTCTGTTAAAAATACAAAAAATTAGCTGGGCGTTGTGGCAGGTGCCCGTAATCCCAGCTACTTGGAAGGCTGAGGCAGGAAAATCGCTTGAACCCGGGAGGCAGAGGTTGCGGTGAGCTGAGATCGCACCATTGCACTCCAGCCTGGGCAACAAAAGCAAAACTCCGTCTCAAAAAAAAAAAGGCGAAAAAACAAAAACAAACAAACAAAAAAAAACTTGCATCTAACCCAAAAGTCTTGGTCTTCTCTTAATCCATTAAAAAGTTGTTCTTTGTTTCCAGCTTGCATTGATTGCTACAACAGTACTAATTTGGCTTTCACATTTAAATGGTTCTGTGCTAATCAAAACTTTCATTGTTATTATTCGTTATGGTAGAATCATTATTAATTCATGTGCTTTGTGTTCAGTTTTGTGCTCTGAGAGATGCACCAATTGTCAAATTACCGTGCACCACCTAATGTTTATAGGAGAAAGCAAAATACATCAGCTTGATAGTTAACACATCAAATATTTCTTGCTGCTTCTGGGAGAACTTCTTTGGTGTGTGTTGGAATGGCAGAGCAAATATTAAAATTGTTAATATGCAGCCATATATGGAAGGTTCTTTTGGTTTTTTGTTTTTTGGTTTTTTTGGTGGGGGAATTATGTGCCTCCCATTCACTAGAAAATGAGAAAATGTTTGGGTTCCAAAGTATTGATATTGAATGGATCAATACACACACACAGACATATATATATATATATATATATATATACATACACACACATATATAGGCAGTTGCATGCTAGCATGTGTATTTTTATAACAATATAACTGAGTTATATTGGAATTACAAATATTTTCTGTCACTTAAATTTGCCCTTTATTTAGCCTGAAAACCTTTGTGGCTCAAGATCAGATTCCTGACTAACCCCTGTCTTAGAGCTACAGCGAGCTGCATTACCAGCTTAAAACACTTCTTAAAGATTAAATATAGATGTGATTTTTCAAAATCATATTTTATTTAAACTGTGTTTTAGTGTAAAATTGTTAACCTTATAAGATGGATAATGCGTATAAGAATGTAGGCCTTAACTATTTCACGTGAGTCAAAACAAAGCAGCTTTAAAAAAATAATTGGAAGCACAAGTGTGTGGCACTGACTGAATGCTGTTAATATTTCTAAAAGTTTCTACATTCAGATTATATGCCTGATTCATAGTAAAATACCTCTAATAAACACTGTTTTATAGAAAACCTGACTTCAGTGAATATTTTTGTATTTTACACGGGCCAGTTTATACACTGCTATTTACACTATTATTTCCTATAGCTACGTGTTCTTTGTACCTGTTGTAGTTTTATTTGTATTACTGGATTCATACCTTGATGGTAACCCTCTATTTGGTTTTGGGTGTTTTTCATGTTTTAGCATTTGTGTAAAGAAACTGGTCCATGTAAATACTTTCCATGTTTTCTTCCTCAAATGTTTAAACCACTAGTTGATGTATGGTATCTTTAGATATTTGCCTGTCTGTTTACTCAAAATTGCTTCTAAAACAATAAAGATTCTTTTATTTCTTAAGGCAATTTGCTCACATTTTTTCCCGTTGGTTAAAGTCAAGATTTTGTATGCTACATAATGGCAGTTTCTTTCAAATGGAAAAACTTTGGAAATGTTTAGAAGTAGAACTAAATTATTTGCAAAATGTTCTGATGTTCTGTCTGTATATTACTATCTGGATAAATGGTCCCATACATAAGCCTCGACTGATGGTAGGCAGGCTACAGAATAAAATTCACTTGGGAAGCGTTTTATAAAATATAAAAATAGATTCCAGGCTCCATCCCTAGAGGATTTAACGTAGTAGGTCTAATGAGAGAGAGAGAGACAGAGAGTGTGTGTGTGTGTGTGTGTGTGCGCGCGTGTGTGCGTGTGTGTGTGTAAGCTCCCCTGCTGAACCTGATGCATAGTCAGTTAGGGAACCAGTGATCTAGAATAGTTATTTCATCATAAAAGCTTCAGAGTATCTCTCTGTACATTTTTCTCAGTTCCTAAGTTGAGGTTGATATTTAATATCTCTACATAGTAGCTTTACATTGCAGCCATACATATTGAGCTATTGATCTGAACCAACGTAGGATTGTGTCCAGTCTCTCTCTTACTTAGATCACCCTAAAATACTTGAGCCTTCCAGTTTCCATATACGAATAGTTTCCTAGTCACCTTACTATATCACATAAGAAAACTTAGCAATATAGGTGGTAACTTTTCTCTGAATTACCCAGTTAAGCCATGTGAACCCCAGTTAGTCATCACGGCTGCAAACTCTGCAGTTAACTACCATTGTCTTTGGCCAAGTTGTTTAACTTCTAGTGTCTCAATTTCTTCATCCAGTGGGTGGGGACTTTAAAATCCTGCTACTCATTTCTTTGAATGATAATTTGAATTTCAGAGGAATGCATCTTAGTATTTCATACATCTTAGTATTTTAGAAGGAATCTGATAGGAAGCTACTTGTTACGTATCAAGAACATACTATAAGTTCAGTGTAAAATGTACCGCTTAAGTTTCCTGCAGTCTTTCAGTAGGAATTCTTATAAGACTCAGACATTTTTAAGATTATAGTATTTCATCTGTTTATTTAGATAGATAATGTTAACTTGTCTTGGGCTCATCTTCCACCCATCTCCTTTTCTTTTACCCTGGTAGCTAACTTTCTGCGTTAATAATTACCATTTCTTGTCCTTGAAACTGGTATACATTTTCATGAATGATACTGAGTAGCTTCACGAATCTTTTCAGATGCATGTGATTTACTTAACACAGTTTGATTATAGATATAAAATGTATATAACAAATAAGATGTCACCTAAGAATGTGCTTCTTAATGTTGATTCTTCCAAAAAGAAGTTTTGATTCAATTGTTTTTTTGTTTGTTTGTTTTGTTTTGTTTTGTTTGAGATGGAGTCTCGCTCTATTGCCCTGGCTGGAGTGTGTGTAGTGGTGCGATCTCAGCTCACTGCAACCTCCGCCTCCCAGGTTCAAGCAATTCTTGTGCCTCAGCCTCCCAAATAGCTGGGATTACAGACAAGTGCCACCATACCTGGCTACCTTTTGTATTTTTTTAGTAGAGATGGGGTTTTGCCATGTTGGCTAGGCTGGTCTCGAATTCCTGACCTCAAGTGATCCGCCTGCCTCGGCCTCCTGAAGTGCTGGGATTATAGGCGTGAGCCACTGTGCCTGGCCTCAATTGGTTTTTAAGAGAAATTGTATTAGTTTTTGTTGTATACCTCAGCTTTCCAGTTCTTGTGTTGAAAATTATATTTGAAAAATGTCTGAACTGGTAGAAAATTGAAGATTAACAGCATTTTTAATATACATGAAACTTCTTATTGAAATTTTAGTGGCCATGGAACTTTTTAAACTTTAAAAGTCTTTATTGCTTCTGTGGCCATTAAATTCTTCTGCAAATACACTTTTCTTTTCCCCAGAAGCATTTTCAATATAGTGTTAAGTATACATTAGGCAAGTAGATCAGGTCAAAATGACTTATAGGATGAGATTTTCTTTTCTTCAGAATGTGATCCCATTAAAGTTACTGTTTTACCAAAATTTTTTCCATTAACTAAAGAATTTTTAAAGGTTGAATTCATACAATCAATAGTTATTATAAATTAATATTTCACATACTAATTGAGAGCATTTTAAGTAAGTGACAGTATCTAGAAAGATCTTTGTATTAGCGGAATTGCCTTTTTGAGCTACTCTGGGAATATTTGTCTTACATGAAAGCCTTATTGGCAGTATTTATGAAAGTCGTTTCAGTACTAGGTCAAATACCCAATTTGGGAAAGAGAGAACTATGAGTCTGTTGCCAGAATAAGAAATTAATCTACTAATGAATCTTTTAAAAACCAAGTTATATTAAACCCACGGCATAATACTTTATGGTACATGTCACCTAATAGTTTATGGGCTGGGTGGTAATTTGGGAAATTGTAGGGGAGGTGCTAACTGGGGACTCTTAACACCATCTATTCACAGGTCACATCTAGCAACCTCAGCTATCTGGATTCTTAACAGAACCAAGAAGCAAGTAAAAAAAATAATTGAACTGGCAGCCAAAGTCAATGTCAGAAAAGTTCATAAACTCCAGGGTTGCATTTTGTTCCTAGTTATTGCCCCAGAGGCTAGTAGGGGGTGGGTGGAAAGCTTGGCACATTTCTTGAATGCAAGCACAATCAGAATTGCCATGCAGCCTATTTGTCCTATCTTTGATACAATTCTAATAAGCTTAGTTACCTGATTTATCAGTCCCTAATAGACTACAAGCTAGGCAGAGAACTAGGGCAACAAGACACAGGAAATGGGAAATAGAAGTAGCAGTTAACATCCTTCCTGCAAGTGTATCCATCTGTATCATTCCTTCCTCCTCTCCAGTCTCAGAGTAGGTTTTCTTTTCCTGGTTAAACTGAGGCAAACAGTTATGTCATCAAGGCCCATTTATATCTCTTTTCCCATTACTGAGTGACCCCAGATTGTTATGTATTGAGTTCTTATGTCTTATGCTTTTGGAATCCCATTTCTCTTGCCTTGTAGGAGAACTTGTACCAAAGCATCTTCTGTCGATTGCTAGTGGCTCTTTCCCTCATCCTATTTAAGTTCTTCTAACCTGAAGCTATCCTTTCTTATCCCTATGTCCCCCTTCTAATTACCTCCCTTTTGTCCTGTCTTAATCATTCTAAACTTCTCAAAATGAGTATTGTATTCGTTACCCTGCCCAAGTTCTTGATGTCCTAACCAATCCCTTCCCATTCCCTCTTAAACCTGCAGCAATTCTACTCATATCTCCCACCCTTCATATTGCTAGAGGCAATGGACATGTTTCAAAGCTCTCTAATATTATTTGCTGTCTTTCCACCCTAATTGAAACTTTCCATCCTTGGCTTCTCTGGTGCCATTTTCTACCTGCCCTTTTACATCTTTTTCCTACTCCATTGTCTATTCCACAGGTATTGGTGTTCCCAAGGGTTTTTGTCTCTGGTCCTCTTTTTATTCTACTTCCCCTTACTGAGAAATGTTCTTGCCCCATGTTTTAACTACCACTTAGGTTCATATAGCCACTTGGTTACGACATAGTCTTTTTTTTTTTTTTTTTTTTTTTGAGATGGGTTCTCGATATGTTGCCCAGGCTGGTCTTAAACTCCTGGGCTCAAACAATTCTCCCATCTCAGCTTCGCAAGTAGCTAGGACTGTAGGTGTAAGCCACCGTGCTCAACTAAGGTCACGGGTATCTTAAACTCACATATCCAAAACTGAGCATCTCTCTCTTCCACGTATCCTTTTCGCCCCCTGTTCCATATAACTACAAAAAACTGAAATGCATATATTCTTCCTCTTTTATAGACTAGCACCAGCATCTACATAATCAGTCAAGTGTGGAATTGGAAACCATTCTATTATCTCCTCCTCCTACATCCCCTACATCCATTTGGCCAATTTTGCCTTCTAATTTGATCTCCAGTCTGTACCTTCTGCTTTTCTTCTGCACTTCATTAATCCAGCTCAGGACAATATTATTGGTTACCTGGACTCTAGTGATAGACATGCCCCCTACTTTACTACCTCCATCTGCCATAACTTCTGAAATGAAATCCTGCTTAATATCCTGCTGCTGAATTTTTTTTTTTTTCATCAGGATAAGGCCAAACTACCTAAGAGCATATAGGACCTTTGTGACCTGGGTCCCTGTACACTTTTTCTGCCTTCTGTCCAGCCAAAATACCTTTGATCCATTGTTCTAGCTATGCCAACCTGCTTGCGTTTCCCTTGAAGTGCTGTGTCTTTTTACTCTCCATATTTTTGTCTGTGCTATTTCTTATACCTGGAATGCCCTTCCCCCATTACTTGCATCGTTAATTCCTATTCATCCTTAAAACCTCAGCTGAAGTGTCACCTTTTCAAAGTGTGTCTTATGTAATAAGGCTGAGCTTGAGTGTGCCTCTGAAATTTTTCCATGGCACTTTGTGTTGCCTGCTCCTACCACAACACATTTTGAAATTACAACCACTGATTTTTCTTGTCTGATTCTCACACTAGGACTGAGCATCTTGAGGCAAACAGTTATGTCATCAGGGCCCGCTTATGTCTCTTTTCCCATTAGTAAATGACCCCAGATTGTAATGTATTGAGTTCTTATGTCTGCTTTGTATAGTTGTTCATTCAGTGAGTTAATATTTAACAATCTGCAATATTTGAAGCACTGTGCTTCTTCGACATCATAACAGTTTGCCTCTGAAAGCTCACGGCCTGATCATCAAGGCAAGGCTAATTATATTTGTTCATTATGTTCTGTTTAAGAAATCTGGGAAGTATGTGACCATGTTGTACATTTTTCATCCAAAATGAGTGCATTTTTACTTGGTACTTAAAAGTGTATTATTTGGTTATTTGGGAAATCAGTTTTGTGGAACATCTCATTTGCTGATAATGAATGCCAATGACTTGTTACCTTGGTATAAAAAAAAACAAAATATGTGTGTTAGGAAGTACTGTCATTTTACCCAAAATACACAGATTTGAAAGTTTGTCACTGTTTCTGTTCTCAATTGTCCTTTCTCCACATCTAGCTCAAGACTGCAGTGCAGATGACGACAACTTCCTTGTGCCCATAGCAGTGGGAGCAGCCTTGGCAGGAGTACTTATTCTAGTGTTGCTGGCTTATTTTATTGGTCTCAAGCGCCATCATGCTGGATATGAGCAATTTTAGAATCTGCAACCTGATTGATTATATAAAAATACATGCAAATAACAAGGTTTTTCTTACCTCTCAGTTGTTGAAACACTTTACTTCTTAAAATTGATATGTTGAAACTTTAATTATTTTATCAATCCCAGCATTTTGATATCAGTCTTTATTAATAAAACCTGTTCTCTTTAATCAGCTTACAATCCAAAGTGTCATATTTACTGGTCCTGGAGACAAACTTGTTCAAAGGAACATCGATGTGCAATGTTTTAAAGTCTATCTTAAGAAGCCTTGGCCAAATTTTGATCCTAACTTTGAAGTATGCATTGAACTTATTAACATGGCCATTATAAGAATAAAATATATAGTTGTGTCTTAATGGAATTAATAAATATCATTTCACGACTGGTATTCTGTTTCAGTGTATAAGGACTATAGTGATTTAAACTCATCAATGTGCCTTTGTATAAAGTTCATTAAATAAATGTTGATGTGGTATAAATGCCCATCAGATGTGCTTAAACTTGGTTTTCAGTTGAATAAAGTAGAGAATGTCCTCAGGACCATCAGCATTTTAAAGGTTATGTGACTTCTGCTGATTTCTCTGAGTTTAAGTTAAGCATGAAGTTAGTACCTCAGGCTTGTGATTTTTTCCCTAGGGATGATACAGACCCAAGAGGCTACAACAGAACTTAAACTGGCTTCATAATTAGAGTTTTTAAGAGAATTGTTTGTTTTTCAGCAATATAGACTGAAAAGATTCAAGCATATTTAACCACTTGCTTTTTTGTTTCTTGTTTTGTTCTTCTTTGGATGCCTGATTAGTAGTGAAAGATAGAAATATTCTATGAACTAATTAGGACAGATTGTGTTGTGTTTCTCTACCTCATCTTGTTGATCTCTGGAGCATTAAAATCTATTTAGTGTTGTCATCAGAGTGGTACTTATGAAATGTAAGCTAACAGCAATCTCAGAAGGGAGGCAGTGAAGCAATAGCAACTAGGCTCTTGTTTCTTCAAGATGGCCCCTGTGGGACAGTGCATAGATAGGGTTGTAAAGAGAAGCTGTTGGCATTAAAATGAACTAGATAATCAGCCCTTGTTGAAGCATATTCCGTGGTATAAGAGTAGCACAGATATGAAACATAGATAAAGAAGGAAGATTAATAGACTAGAAGACTTTCGCGTTGAAGTATTATTAACCCATTGTATGTATATATGGGCATGATCAGAGTTTCTATAACTTCTATACAGTGTATCTTGTTACCCAGCTCTCAGTCTTTGAGATCTTTCAGTAAAATATAGTAAGTTCTTCCAACATAGGCTAATGTGTGGTTACTGAAATGAGTGTTATGTACTCAGAACCGTAGCAACATTTTTATGAATGGCAAAAGTACAAGAGGAGGAAAAGTTAAAATTAGAAGAAAAGTACAAGTCATTGCTTAATCATAAATCACACCAGATAACACATTTTGTTAATTTCATTAGCTATTACTGGAAATGACCTTAACGATTATTTACAGAAAGGGGAGTGAAATTCATTGAGGTTCCATATCAAGTGGGCAACAAAACTATTGTTAGCATTTTGATAAAAATTGCCCCTAATGAAATCTAGTCACTCAACAGTAAAACAACAGCTGGTTTACACTTGAAATTATGAGATCAGAATTGGGCACTTTGGGCTTCCATACTATGTTTTGCTTAAGTTTTTTTTTTTTATACTAATATGGACTTTTTCAATAGTAATATACCAAAACACTCCTATTTTAATCTCTGTTTGCTACTTCAAAACCTAATCCTTCTCAGATGGGACCATGAGCATAAGAGGAAAAGAGACGAGAAGGAACACTTGTTGACCTCCTGATGTGTATCAGGTGCTTTAGAAATAAAATTGTATTTAATCCTCAATTTCCTTATGGGTATTATCCCCCTCTTACAGATGAGGAAAGTGAGGCCCAGTTTGAATAACTTGCCCAAGGTCCTTTGGCTAGTACTGGAAGGAGTCAAGATTTAAACTCAGTTCTGTCTGAATCCAGAGCTCAAAATCTACATTGCACATGTTGCTTTCCTGGTGGTTCGGTGAAATGGACTGCAATGAATTAAATACTGCTGTTATTCTTCCAGGCCACTGCTCAGCTAAAAGTAATTGTGTATAACCTGATAGTTACCTAATGCCTATGCAAAAAAAAAGTATATACTGCATTCTTGATCCTAAGTCTTTTTTAACTTATATTTTATTACTTATACAGAATTCTTATTTATACTTTAGTTATAGGTATAACAAAGGAGAAAGAGAGTAGGGAAATACACAGGCAGTGGTTTTAAGTGAAGATGATGGCTCCTTAACCCAGTGTCATTAGATAATCAAACCTAAAGTCTTCCCATATTAGGCAAGCACAATTCTCTATTTTGAGCCCTTCCTATTCTTCCCTTACCTTCTGCTTTTTGTACTGAGGAATTTCGTGTGCTTTTAAATAAAGCGATAATGAGATATTGAGCAAATAAAATAGAGGTAATGCTATAAAAGACTAAGCTATGTACACTTTAAAAATGCTTGTTTCTCGCATGCTTTTTACTGCTTAATTGCATTCTTTACTAATTTCCTTTCCTTGCTGTCTGTTCTTTTCTAACAGCTGAAGAATGTTCTGCTGACTCTGACCTCAACTTTCTTATTCCTGTTGCAGTGGGTGTGGCCTTGGGCTTCCTTATAATTGTTGTCTTTATCTCTTATATGATTGGAAGAAGGAAAAGTCGTACTGGTTATCAGTCTGTGTAATCAATTAAATCTAGTGGGGGTTTTTTTGTTTTGTTTTGTTTTCAGTTAGAAGTTACGTTTCCATTGGCTAAAAGCCAGGACATGCTGTGCAATAGATTGTTTAAGATATGCAGACAAACTTAAGTGAGTTGCTAGCTAACTTGGGCATGAGTACACTTATTTAAGACAAAATATATTAGGACCAATTTTTTTGTTTTTTTTTCTTCCTTTGTTAAAGTATAATTAAAAGAAAAATTGTGGCTTAGAATTTTTTAAGTAAGTAATGATTTTAAGCCCCTGGATCCAATTATGAAAGCATTTTTACTGATGTGTAATTTTATATGTTACAGTTACTTATATTTTACTACTTTGATGTTATTTGCAAAATCAAAGGTGTTAAAGAATTTAACTTGCTTCAGGAAATAAATTCAAGAACATAATGGATTCATTTTCATTAGTGGCAGAAACTAAATTTGGTTCATGATAAGACTTCCTTTCCCCACCTCCTGATCAGCATTATTTAAATCTGTATTTTTTTGGTTAAGAAAGAAATGGTTTCATGATATCGTATTTAATAGCAAAAGTTTGGCTGTTTTCTTCATCACTGTTAATAGCTACTATATTTTAACAAGGAAATTTCTTTCTTTTTTTTTTCTGGAGTTTGGAATATACTGATTATCTCAGACTTGACATTTATACTGAAGGATGAAGTAAGACCTTCAGCTTTTTTTAAAACGTGTTGATTTGGAACACCTGTATGGGTTATGGTTTATTAAGGTTGTGGTTTAGAAAGTTTTTTCCCTCAGAGCCTTAACTTGTTAAGAAGGTTCATTTATCCTGCACTGAAAACAAAAACTCTATATACTTTGTTTGTGTGCCTCCTGCACTCTCCCATTCCCTACATGAATATGCTCTAGTTGATATTTTTAATATGTTGATTTCTTTTTTCTCACAGCAACAAGTGCTTACTCTAGAGGTTAGTGGGCCCTGATATGTCATCAGTCAGATGCCTGCCTAGCCAAAGCTGGACCAAGATTATTCTGTACATTTGTTGATCTTGATGTAGACTTATATCCCTGTAGGGACCGCTAATGGCTCTGGCTTCTGGAGTAAGGTACTAGAGACCGCTCATCCCCGTGTCTGCTTGATTGGTTCAGCTGTTCAATTGCCCTTTTATTTGGAAGCACAGTGTTGAAGTTGTCTGGGGTTCAAATGGCTGCTTTGTACACCTGTCATTAGTGTAAGGCAGATGTTTATTTTATCAAGCTATTTTATCTCTATATTTAACTAAAAACAAAAGTTCCCAAAGATCTGCCTTCACTTCAGAAAATATTTTTTGGATTAAAAAAATTAAGCCAAAACCTTAAATAAAGTTGGTTATTCAATCCAAGGATTAAGTCCCAATCTACCTCTCAGCACAATGCAGAAGCTCACCACTGTATTGCTGCCATTAACTCATGCCAGAACCCTTTGCCAATAACTGGAATTACAAAATTTTCTTAAAGAAAATTTATCAAGGTCTTTCTTTACTGCCTTCTCTATATGTACATCTCAAAAACATGTACATCTCAAAAACTGGAGTAGAAAGTTAGATTGCTCAATTACAACTCCTCTAGAACTCTATAGCTCTGACATGCAGATTCACACTCTCCTCTATTTGCTAAGTATGTAAAGAATGTTTTCTTTTAAAGTGTTCTCTTTTGAGAACAACTGCTCATTTGTTGTAAAAGCATTTGGTTAAATTGATGGCATCATAAAAAACAGTGACTTCATTTCAATACATATTTTTGAGATGATTGTCTAGAAGCCAGATTAATTAAATCCAGCTTGTGACCTTGCTAAGCATATAAATTGGAAATTCAGATACATTCAAAATTATGGGTTCATTTAAAAGTGTTCTACCTTTTGGGTATGAGACTAATATCACTAATTCCTCAATAGTTATCGTGGCTCTATCTTAATTAATTAGAAAATATGTGTGTTTAATTCTTTGAGAATTAAAATACAGAATATGAACAGAGGGTTAAAAACTGCTTCAACTCCAGTAAGATAAAGGAAGCTGAAAATCTATGAGCTGAGTGTTTAATTAGCTTTGCCTACTGGGTTCATTTTTATGTCAATACAACAGTGGATCAGACAGTACGACTTTGAACTGGTGAATGTAAAGAATTGTTTTTCACCTAAGCTGCTTTGGAAGAACTGATGCTTGCTGCTAACTAAAGTTTTGGATGTATCAATTTAGAGAACCAATTACTACCTGCAAAATAAAGCATACTGTGGTACTTCTGTTTGATCTAGTATGTGTGATTTTAGATTGATGAATTAAAAATTAATAAAGATCATACATTTCATGCCACTATGGATAACCTCATTTTTATTCTATATGCTCAGCCTTAAGAGCTTAGAGTTAATTGTATAACCTAAGTTCCTTAAATTCTAGTCTCTTGGATTGTCAACAGGAATCATAGGATCTCATGGATCTGCAACTTAACCAAGTCCTGTCATTAGGAAGGCGCTAGTACAGAACCTTTAGTACAGACACCTCAAATAGGGGGACCTACAGAGTCATGGAAATTGCAAGAAAACATCAAAAACAAAATACGGAAATCTAACAAATGTAAGAACATCTTAACAAATGTACTTTCAGCGTATGTCTGTCTGCATTGATGAACTGTACTCATTGTTGAAGTTCATTTCATTCTGAGTGAGAGATACCTCAGGAATGTGGCGGGGCAAGGGGAGGAGCTATCCATTTTCTGAATTTCCTTTAAATTCCTTACAATCCAATCTAATGCTCAAATTTTATATTATTGGATAAAACGACAACACATACATAAACATACTCATTTTTACATAAGAGGTATTTTTGGTGGGAGAAGGAATTAGACATTGGCTCCCTCCATAGTTCCAGAATAATAGGGTTTCATTTTCTGAAAGACGTTTAATAGCTTGTAATTAAGTCAAAAAAATGGCTTTCATAACTGCCACCTCACGAGGCCTCTGAAAGAAGCACTTTAAGTTGACTGATCATCAGGAAGAGTGGTTCCATATATGTTGCTGTGAGGGTTACAGTGTATCTAGAAAGTCAATTTGGAGGGTCATCTTTTTAGGTTCAATGCGTTTACTTTTTGAATGCCAGAACTGCCTTTAGAATTCTGATGAAATGTGTTTCCTTTGTTTTTGCTGTCTGCATGTATTTTGATAGCAGTGTAAGTTTGGGTCCCTTTAATTTCAAGAGGTATGCATAATGAATGTGAGAAATCTTGACATACAATGCATCTTTAGTAGGAAAAAGCCATAATTTTATTGAGCAGTTACAGTGCTGTGCACTTTAAACACGTTGTTTCATTTAATATACCAACTGTCTGAGGTTGGGGGTATCATTTCCAGTTTACAGATGAGATAACTGAGGCTCGAGTTGGTTGCTTAACCAAAGTCACACAGGATTAAGTGGCAAAATGGATATTTGAGCCCAGTTCTGTTTGCCCCCCAAAGAACATGCAGTTAACCACTATACATCCTGCCTTTTGCAGAAACAATAGATTTTTTAAAGCACATGCCTTACATTAAATGATTACAGAAATCTGACCTCTGTACTCTTCTATCTTGTATGTAGTTGCCTTATAAATATTCTTCAATATTCTTAAAATAACTTGAATTTTATCCAGCCCACTTGTGGGGCAGATGGATGTTGTGGCAGCATGCCTTTTGGAAGATCAAAACCAAGCCCAGTTTGCACTGTACCTCATCAGTAATATTAAGCCCTGAATGTCACTTTTTTTCAGGGTAGCCTCATCTGGTTATTCTGATCACATATCATTGTCATTCTGCCCTCAAACTCTTGTGCATCATGAATCATTTTGACTATGCGTTAGTGTCTTTAAGAAACTAAATGGAACTGTCTCTCTCTTCTCACTTTCCTTAATAGCATTCATACCCCTTCCCCTCGTCCCTCAGCTTTAAGTGCAGTGTAGCCATGACACTCAACTGTCTTTGCCAGGTGGTTCTGAACCCTATTAATACACAGTTCCTATTCCCAAATCTAAGGCCTTTTGGGAAGGGTTTCAACAATTTTTATTTTATTTTTATTTTTATTTTTTTTTTTTTTGAGACAGAGTCTCACTCTGTTGAACAGGCTGGAGTGCAGGGGCACGATCTCGGCTCACTGCAACCTCTGCCTCCTGGGTTCAAGCGACTGTCATACCTCAGCCCTCCGAGTAGCTCCCAAGTAGCTGGGATAGCCACCACGCCCAGCTAATTTTTGTATTTTTAGTAGAGACGGTTTCACCGTGTTGGCCAGGCTGGCCTCGAACTCCCGACCTCAGGTGATCCACCTGCCTTGGCCTCCCAAAGTGCTGGGATTACAGGCGTGAGCCACTGTTTGCACAGTCGATTTCAAGAAATCTTTACCTGCAGTTTCCAGCCATAATCTGGGGCAGCCCCATGCCCCTCCCTCCTCATCTACTACTTTCCTGTATTCAGGTCAGCCATATTGACCCCCTTGCTACACCTGGCTAATTTTTGTTTATTTTTGTATCTTTAGTAGAGACAAGATTTCACCATGTTGGCCAGGCTGCTCTTGAACTCCTGACCTCAAGTGATCTGCCTGCCTCAGCCTCCCAAAGTGCTGGGATTATAGGCGTGAGCCACCATACCTGGCCAATGTCAGCTTTTTATTTATATCAATCTGGACTTCTTCCTAAAGATGACAGATGTCAGCTGTTTAGATGAGATCATAGAAAGAGGAAGTGGAGAGAGAAAATAAGGCTGAGGTAAAACCTTAAGGAACAGAAATCTACTTAGACTGGGTTAAAAAGAAAAAAAGAGGCCGGGCGCAGTGGCTCACTCCTGTAATCCCAGCACTTTGGGAGGCCGAGGCGGGCGGATCATAAGGTCAGGAGAGCGAGACCATCCTGGCTAACACGGTGAAACCCTGTCTCTATTAAAAATACAAAAAATTAGCCGGGCGTGGTGGCAGGTGCCTGTAGTCCCAGCTACTCGGGAGGCTGAGGCAGGAGAATGGTGTGAACCCGGGAGGCGGAGCTTACAGTGAGCTAGCGCCACTGCACTCCAGTCAGGGCGACAGAGCAAGATCCGCCTCAAAAAAAAAAAAAAGAAAAAAAAAAAGAGAAAAAAAGAAAAGATCGAATTGTGAAGCTATGGGGTAAGTCTCACAGAATCCAATTGAAAGAAGTACATCTTGGACTCAAAGGAATACAGAATTAGATTTTAAAGCTTCAACTGAGAGAATACAGGGGTGATGACTACCAAGAAAGGTTAGGACAAAATGAATAATGAGTAATAACTTTCACTGCATTTGTTAAAATGTATTAGAAAGCTAGAATCAGATGTTAGGTGGGTATAAGAATAGACCAACAGTTTAAAGGACAAGACACAGTATACACACAAATATATACAGCAGTATGTATTTATGTGTATGTGTATATACATTATGTATGTATATACAGTATGCGTGTGTATGTGTGTGTGTGTGTGTGTGTGTATATATATATATATATTTGGTATTTGATAAGGGTATTGTTTTCAGATGAGTGGGGAAAGAATGGAACGTTTACAAATGATGCTGAGGGCCAGGCATGGTGGCTCATGCCTGTAATCCCAGCACTTTGGGAGGCCAACGCAGGTGGATCACTTGAGGCCAGGAGTTTGAGACCACCCTGGGCAAAATAGCAAGACCCTGTCTCCACAAAAAATAAAAAATAAAAATTAGCTGGATGTGGTGGCACATGCCTATATTCCCAGATACCCAGGAGGCTGAGGTGGCAGGATTATTTGAGTCCAGGAGTTTGAGGTTGCAGTGAGCCATGATTATACCACCGCACTCTAGCCTGGGCAACAGAGGGAGACCCTGTCTCAAAAAAATAAATTAAAAGAAATATGATGCTGAGATACTAAGATACTAGGTTAGCTATTTGGGGGAAAATACACTTAGTCACCTACTCACAATACCAAAAAAATTCAAGGATAGAGTTAAGTTTTTTAAAAAAAAAAAAAAAACTATGAAAGGTATAGAATCAAATATAATGGCTGTTTATTTTATCTCAAAATAAAGACCTTCCTAAGAATAGAAGAAAAAGAAGAAATGGCAGTGGAAAAAAAGATTTCCGTATAAAAACATTTAATATATCTGACCACTAAAATGCTACCAGACACAAATTTACAGGTAAACTACAAACAAAGGAAAGTATTTGCAATCTTAAGTATAACAAAGAGTTAAGGTGATATTTTTACAATCAAATAAATACAAACAAGATAAGATGAATATTCCCTGAATAAGCTGGAATAAGGACATGAATAGCAAAGTCATGCTAGAATTGCTGATGGATAAGCAACTTGAAAAAATGTTCCATCTCCCTAGTAAACAAAGAAATACAGGTCGAGTATCCCATATCTGAAATGCTTGGGACCAGAAGTGTTTTGGATTTTAGATTTTTTTTTTTTAGATTTTGGAATATTTACCTTATGTTTGCCAGTTGAACATCCCTAATCTGAAAATCTGAACTGCTCCGATGAGCATTTCCTTTGAGCGTCATGGTGGTACTCGAAAAGTTTTGGGTTTTGGAGCATTTCAGGTTCTGGATTTTTGGATTACAGATGTTCAGCCTGTATAAATTAAAACAACGTATCTTTCAAACTGGCTAAGATATTTTTAGTGATAATATTCACTCTTGGCCATGATACAGAAGACTGCACACTAACAATGTTGGGAGTGAAAATAAAAATTTGGAAACAATCTAAGTACCCAGTAAGATAGAACTAAGTAAGCATATTGTGAAATGTTGACATGGCAAAATGTTACAAAGCCATTTAATATCACAATATCAAAAGTTAAGAATATGAGACTGTGCTTGTGTCTTACTGTTAAGTGAGAAATGAACATCAGAAAGAAATATGTACCATTCTGTTTTGGTAAATAAATCTCTCTACCTCTATCTCTCTTTCTCTCTACATATCTACATCTAACTACTGGTCTACTACCCAAAAAGTGTTTCTGCCTGTCCTTATACCTTACCACGTGATTGGTACAGAGTCCACCACAGGAGGCTCCAGATTGGAGCCATTACTTCTACAGTTGAGGCCACAACAGAATGTGTACTGTGTCCTGTCTTGGTATATATGTACGTATATCTGTAAATATATGTGTGTATATAAAGTAAATACATCAAAGTATAAACAGCAGTCACCTTCAGGTTTTGGGATTATGGGTGGTGTGAATTGTTTTTCATAGTTCTTTTTTGATAAATGCAGTCTATTTTGATAATCAGAAGGGTCTCGGGAAAATGACTTCCCAAGAGAGTGGATTTAAATCTCCTTGATTCTTTCCTGTGTGTCTTGGTTTCTAGTGTTGGTGCTCGAAAAGAAGTTAGCGGAAGGAGAGGATTGGGGACATGGCTCCTAGGGGTATTGGCCTGGTTCTTTCTTGCATTCTGCATGTAAGTGAGAGCTGGTCCCATGAGAGGACAAAGCCTCCACTTCTACCAGATATCAGGGCACTCTCCTCATTTGAAACATGTTTTTATCAAGAAAAATTCCTTTATTTTACACTGTTCATCAGTCCAGTCACTTAGCCTTGATCATGCGCTGCTCTCCTGCCCCCACAGGAATACAGAAGCACACTTATCCATCAGTCTATTGTTCTCTCCTGTGACGCCTGACAAGTGCTTCCCCCTAGCCCTGCATGTTATCTGCAGAGGTTTCCATAGTAAGGGTCTGAGTTGGAGCCACTACTTGCAGCTGAATGAGAGTGGAAGTTTTGATGGCAAGAGCCTTGGTGGGGGTGGGGATGGGGGACATGCCAAACATCACATGCTGTCCATCTCCTGCATCTCTGTCTCTGTAGGTTTTGCCAGGCCAACACTCCTAGGAGCCATGTCCCCAACCCTCTCCTGCCATTTCCTTTTCTAGCACCAATACTATCCATAGCAACGAAGCCTGACTCTTTTGGCACGTCAACCCACTTCCCTTTCTACCATACTGTCTCTATGACTCAAATTTCCTTCATTATCATCAATTCTATGGGTCAATGTATTGGCATACCCTATTAACTGCTATTAATTGGTAAGGGTAAAAAGTTAAGGCACTGTGTTATAGTAGAAAAAGCATGGAGTTTGGTACCAGGCAAATTGGAGTTTGAACCCAGGCTTTACCAACTCCCAGCTGAATGACTTTGGGTAGGTGATTGAGTTGCTCCATCTGTAAAATAGGGTAGAATATCCTCCTTGAAGAACAGTTAAAGGGGGGGGGTAGCTATTATACCTATAACTTTACAGAGATGTGATGGTTACTAATAGGATAATGGCCATAAAGTCTCACATAGAAGGCACTCAATGGTATGAGTAGGCAATCGAGAGGCATCCCTTATACTCATTACCCCAGCATCACAAAGCAGAACCGCGAGGGTAGGGGAAGGGAATCAACACTTTTTGCGGACTGAAGAAATTCAGAAACTTGTTCAAGGTTGCACACCTAGTGAATAGCAGAGCAGGTATTTGAACCCAGTTCTCTCTGGTGCCAAAGCTCAGGCTTTTCCCACAAACACCTCACTTACTGCTTTTACCTACATGTCCAACTCCCAGAACGAAGGGAGAATTGACAGCCAACTTCAGTGATTCTGGCCAACCTTCACAGATTCAGGCAGGTTACTGTGAAAAAAGCCCTGATATGTGGGGTAATCACACTGAGCTATATAAAAAGCTATGCACAGAACTTCATACATTCCAGTAGACATCAGAGTACATTGTGAAGCCCTAAACGAACCAACTATAATGAGAACTAGGGTTATTCGTTCACATTACACTATGGACGAAAACAAAAGTTCTCAAACTTCAGTGTGCATCAGAAACACCTACTGGGCCCCACTTCCGGAACTTCTGGGATCAGGAAGTCTGAGTGGGGCCTGATCATTTGCATTTGTAGCAAGTTCCCAGGTGATCCTGATGCTTCTGGTCCAGAAACCACACATTGAGAACCACATTAAAATGTACTATAACACTTCCAAGTCCCATCTGTGTCCTATCTTCCAAAAATTCCAAGGAGCTATCAGCATACGAGTATCACAAAACCTTAGCTGCCAATCCAGAAACCCTAGCTTTGGGTTTGATGTCTCTGATGGACCCTTTCCCCTCCAGCACTCCAAAGTAAGTAACCAAGGCCTTCCTGGTAATCGTGACTGTCAGGGAAATGAGAATGCTGGTGGGGCAGGGGCACTTTTGTTCTCTGTCCCCATTCCTGTGCCCATACCAAGCAGGTAGCCGGCCTCCCCTCCCCTTCACCTCAGGGAACATTTGTCTTGTGAGCAGACAGGCTACAGCCTGGCTGTTTTCCAGAATCCTAAACACCTTGATAGGATTATGCATAGGAGAGAGGGGACAGTGACTTGGCAGGCAGAAATGCATGAGGGAAGTTTCTGCACATGGGACATCAGGGGACCTCAGGGAGACAGGATCTCAGGGAAATGGCTTAGTGGTATACAGGAGGCTGGATCCCAGGCATCAGAGCGCCAAGCCTAGGTAGAAGAAGCATCTTCCTCACCTGACCTCTCATGCCCCACCATCCCTGGAGCAGCCTGCCCTAGAGCAGTCCCATCTTCAAGGGACCATGTGGACAGTGAGGGTAGCAAGGAAAATCACGATGTACTGAAGGTCCCACAGAGGTGCCCCTAATCCTTGGGTAACTTGTTGGAAGAGGAAGGGTCCTCCAGTAGTGAATGAGATTGAACGCAGTGGGATGGAGGGAAGATACAGATTTAAGCTGCCACCTCTGAGCAAACTGCCCTGACATACACATGACACAGAAGACACAGCAGTGAAGTGCACACTCTTTATTACTAGTTAGGATCAGAAAACCCTTGACAAAGATTGATCTTGGTGAGCTGGGCGGGATCTCATGGGGTAACCAGCAGACACCTTTAGCTCAGATTGGAGGTAGATCTGATTAACCATTCCTGGCTTCCTTCCTGCCTTGTAGCAGCTGCCTTGGGGAGCAGACAGCCTGCAGTGAACACACCAAGAGGGAGAGAAGGGGTCCAGAGGCATTCTCAAGAGTACTCGCTCAGTCCAGTTCTATTTTTAACCCACATATTCCTCCCAAGAGAAGCACCATCCAGAGCTTGGTGCCCCTGAGGTCTGTACTCGGAATCCATTTTGTTCTTCATCCACTGTTGACTGGAAAGGGACTTGGGATGGGGGCAGCCCCAGGCTGAGGGCTAGAGTGTGTAGCCAGCACCCCCTGCCCTCAATCACTGTCTGTCTTCAAGATACCCCAGTGGTCTTTCAGTCAGGCTGGTGGGCAACCAAGAAAATGCCTGTCCCAGTGCGGTGGCTCATGCCTGTAATCCCAGCACTTTGGGAGGCCAAGGCGGGCAGATCATCAGGTCAGGAGATCGAGACCGTCCTGGCTAACACGGTGAAACCCCGTATCTACTAAAAATACAAAAAAATTAGCCGGGCGTGGTGGAGGGCGCCTGTATTCCCGGCTACTCGGGAGGCTGAGGTAGGAGAATGGTGCGAACCCAGGAGACAGAGCTTGCAGTGAGCCGAGATCGCGCCACTGCACTCCAGCCTGGGTGACAGAGCGAGACTCTGTCTCGAAAACAAACAAAAAAAAAAAAAAGAAAGAAAGAAGGAAAGAAAAAGAAAAGAAAGAAAGAAAAGAAAATGCCTGTCCCTCTCAAGGGAGGAAATCAGTAGGCAATCAGAAAAGCCCTACCTGCACTTTCCTAATATTTGCCACTGCCCATTCATTTCCATTGGGACTAATGTGATGAGCAGTTCAGTCACTCAAGGCCTTTCATGAAAGTCTGTTTGACACTTCCCCAAGAATTACAAGAATAGATCTTGATGTTATTTCAATTGGGTTTATCCGAAGGGCACACTATGTGCAAGGGTACAGAGACATCCCTGATCTACACTGTATTTCAAATTAGGCTTTCTTGGTTGGGCGTGGTGGCTCATGCCTGTAATCCCAGCACTCTGGTAGGCTGAGGCTGGTGGATCACCTGAGGTCAGGAGCTCGAGACCAGCCTGGCCAACATGGTGAAACCCCGTCTCTACTAAAAATACTCTACTAAAAATACAAAAAATTAGCCAGGCGTGGTGGCAGGCGACTGTAATCCCAGCTACTCAGGAGGCTGTGGCAGGAGAATCGACTGAACCCAGGAGGCCGAGGTTACAGTGAGCTGAAATTGCGCCATTGCACTCCAGCCTGGGCAATAAGAGTGAAACTCCGTCTCAAAACAAACAAACAAACAAAAAACCAAAAACAAACAGAAAAAAACAAATTAGGCTCTCTTATCTAACCAAACTCACCCAATTGGATTATAATGTGTGCACCAGATGACAACATATAATTATAGTTTCTAACACACACTAGGCCATCAATGACTATTTGGTCAATAAATTAATGAATGAAATTAAACAAACTTGCTATAATCTCTAAAATATTATTAATGCTATTTTCCCAACCCCCTTTGAACTCAGCTATATCAATCCCTTTTCTCCAGCAGGATTAAGTTCTAACAAAATCTGTCTGTTCTCCCTTGTTCCAAAGTACATGCAGAACATCTCCTTCCTGATTCCTTTGCATTATTTTCAGCAGCAGCCAGTTGAGGTCTCACTGAGGTGAAGGATGCTGAGAGCCAGAAGGGTTATTTTGTGAGGTTTCACATGCTGAGAGCTGGATCATTTTCAGTTTCATGCAAGATTCCTGGAGTTTAGAGACACAAAAAACAGGCCCTCACCTATGAATGTTATAGGAATAAATCAAACAAATATGAACACTGCTATAGTTTATAATATGACAATAGCAATCTCAAGGAAAAAGCAATGTTCTAGAAGACGATGTGTCTTATGTTCTAAAAGCATGGCTATTCCCAGCCAAAAGCCTAGTGTTGAGGAGAGAGGAGGTTAAGGAAAATGCAGAAGGAGAAAAACAGAACGCTCCATAACATCAGCTTCAGGGTGTCAACTAATTAGTAGCAGTCACCTAGAGTCCACCACCTGTAAACTTAAATGCAATTGGGCAAATTTTCCTTTTAAAGATGGACATATTCAATAGAATCTCATCTTTCTTGAAAACAATACTCGGCTGGGAGCAGTGGCTCACACCTGTAATCCCAGCACTTTGGTAGGTCAAGGTGGGCAGATCACTTGAGTCCAGGACTTCAAGACCAGACTGGGCAACATGGCAAAACCCTGTCTTTAATTGAAAAAAAAAAATGCAAAAACTAGCCAGGCATGGTGGTGTGCACCTGTGGTCCCAGCTACCCAGGGGGCTGAGATGGGAGGATTACCTGAGCCCAAGAGATTGAGTCTGTAGTGGGCCATGGTAACACCACTGCACTCCAGCCTGGGTGACAGAGTGAGACCCTGTCTCAATAAATAAATACATAGTAATATGTGCTATCAAGATAATATAAGTTTATATGAGAGACAGGGATTCTACAGGGAGCTGAGATTGTCCCCTGTATAAAAGGTGTTTAGGGAAGGTCTCTTTGAGATGACACTTGAGCTGAGATCTAGAATTCCAATAACAAAAGTCTTGTGTAGAAAAAGCTTCAAATCTCCAAGGAATAGAAAAGATCTTGGCCTGGTGCGGCTGGGATTACACCTGTAATCCCAGCACTTTAGGAGGCCGAGGCAGGCGGATCTCTTGAGCTCAGGAATTCAGGGCCAGCCTGGACAACATGGAGAAAAGCCATCTCTACTAAAAAATACAAAAAAAAAAAAATTAGCTGGGCGTGGTGGTGCACACCTGTGGTCTCAGCTGCTTGGGAGCCTGGAGTGGGAGGAGGATGACTTGAGCCCAGGGAGGCGGGGTTGCAGTGAGCTGAGAACATGCCACTGCACTCCAGCCTGGGTGACAGAGTGGGACGGTGTTTCAAAAAAAAGGAAAAAGAAGAAGAAGAAAGAAGGAAAGGGAGGAAGGGAGGAAGGGAGGGAGGGAGGGAGGAAGGAAGGAAGGAAGGATAGAAGGAAGGAAGGAAGGAAGGAAGGAAGGAAGGAA
>NW_012101743.1:4334940-4343321 GCF_000951045.1 Mandrillus leucophaeus | reverse complement strand
AAGGAAGGAAGGAAAGACGAAAGAAAGAAAGAAAGAAAGAAAAGAAAGAAAGAAAGAAAGAAAGAAAGAAAGAAAGAAAGAAAGAAAGAAAGAAAGAAAGAAAGAAAGAAAGAAGAGAGAGAGAAAGAAAGATCTTGGTGTGACCAGAGCATGGTAAGTTTGGAAGAAAGTGGAATGAGATGATGTTGAGAACATACATAAACAAAGATATTATCTTGCATGGCCTCAGAAGCAATAGCAAGAACATTGAATTTTATTCTAGGTGTGAGTAGGTGACATTGTAGTGTTTTTTTTGTTGTTGTTCTGTTTTTTTATTTTCATTTATTTTTTTTTTTAGTGATAGTGTCATCAGATCTTAAACGTTTTACTCTGAATGTGGCGTGGAATAGAGATTATATAGAGATTAAGAATATAAATAGGGATAATAGTGTGGAAGTTTTTGCAACTGACAAAGCAAGTAATGATCAAGATTTGGTTTAGTCTAAAGTGTTGTTATTGGAGACGAACACCAACTCCAGTAATATGTGGAATGGGGTTCATCTGGGGAGAGGCTGAGAATATATTTTGAAAGTAAACTTGACAGGCATTATAGATTGTTTGGCTAGGGGGGGTGTAAAGATTGCGAGAAAGAAAGGAGATAAGGGTGACCTACAGTTTTTAAGTTTGAGCCAAGTGGCTGAATAGTGGTACCATTTCTGAGATGGAGAAGATTGGGAAAAGAAAGGAAAAAGCAAGAGTACTGTTTATATATATTTTTTAGTTTTAAATTTTCTTTTATTTCTATTTTTATTTTTTTGAGACAGGGTCTCACTATGTTGCCCAGGCTGGTCTCAAACTCCTTGGCTTAAGCAGTCCTCCTACCTCAGTCTTCCAAAGTGCTGATATTATGGGCATAAGCCACCGTGCCCAGCCCAGGAGTACTGTTTCAGAGATTTGGTTTGTGATGTCTCTTAGCAACCAGGATAGAGATATCAAGTAGGCCTTCTGGGATTCAAAGGTCTGGAGCACAGGGAAGAAATTGTGTTGGAAATATAAATTTGGAAATCTATTGATGGTATTTAACAACCATGGACCTGAATGAGACCCCCGAGGGAGAAGAGAGTCATATAGAGATGAGTAGAAAACAGTGGACTGAGTCCTGGGGCACTCCAAATGTTAGAATCATAGTTACAGTCAGTCATTGAAAGTGCAAAGATGATTCCATGTTAATTTGGATTTAACCTTTAAATTCAGATAATTATGGTGATGTATGTTATTTCAGCCAATGAAAAATATGAAAAACTCCCCAGATAATTTTGTGTATCTATAATCACACCCAGTGAGAAAAATATATTATCAAAAAGAATGCTACTGGCCTATCTTATTTATAAGTATAGTTGCAAAGAGATGGCACTGACATGTCTACGTTATTTTTGTTTAATATCCAAGAGCAATTCCTTGTGAGATTCTTGCATTATACATGAAGTAGTACAACTTTTGAAGGTATATTATGATAAGTTAAAGATGTACATTATAAGTTAAAGATGTATATTCCATACCATAGAAAAAGAGGGACAACTTCCAGGCTCATTTTGTGAAGCCAACACAATTTTAACAGTCAATCAGGAAAAATAGTGTATAAAATAATACTGTACAAATTATACTGACACATCTGCAAAAATTCTACATAAAATATCTGTAAAGTTACTGTATCAACATTCCTGTGGCAGATATTGTTGGTTAATAACCAACAACAAAGTCCACTCTTTTGCTAACACAGCCTACACATTGCTCAGTGAGTGGCAAGCCCTGGGTAGCACCTCATGATTGGTTTCAGGCAATGTTATTCTTTGTCAGTGACCGGTTTAGGGGTAGACATGTAACCCTGTGATGGTCAATAAGATATATCAGGAAATTTTCTGGGTGGGTTTCAGGGAAATATTTTTCTTTGCGATTAGATAGAGGACCAATAAAGTGAAATCCATTCACCATGAGTCCCAATCCTTTATGTTTGTGATGCAAGTATATAAGGGCATGTTGTTTGGAGCTGTAGGAGTTACCTTGAGACCATGAGGACAGACATGACAGACATATGTTGTGACCATCATGCAGTCTTGACCTCTGAACCGTCACCCAAATTTGGTTCAGAGGTCAAGACTGATGGTACCACACATGCACTAAGAGAGTACAAAAATGTTTGTTACTTACCTAATGCAGCTTTCTGGAGAAAGCAGGTAAGCCTCCCAAGTTGATTCAAAAATTGCTTGAGAGAACAAAGAAAGGAGACTGGCTTAGAATTTTAATTATGGTTAGGGATGGGACTCAGGTAAAGGTTTCTGTGTGTGGGCAGGGGCTTGTATGGTTTGAAACACCTGCTGGCACTAAAGGAGGGAGCACTAAAGCTTTCTTATCAACTTGCCCAGATGTAAGGCATAAGGGGAGAGTGAAGGGTGAGGCCTAAAAGCTGTTAGCAGTCAAACATCAAAAAATGGAGTCAGGCTCTTCATTATAATTTACCCCTGATGTTTGAGTGATGACAAAAATATAACATGCTTCATTTAATTGAATTTGAACTTGTTTAAATAAGCCGTTGTGGGACTCTATGAAGCCTGAAGCCTGTAACCTATAAGGAAGGTGAAATTTTCATTGAATGCCTTGTTTCAGAGCCCAGTGTTGTGTATTCTGAGAAGTGAAATAAGTGCCTTGGTAACTATCAGTAATGTCTGGAACTACAAAGAGGGTAAGGATTGTCCTGATGAAGTTTTGTATTGCTTCAGTATATGTACAGGTATGTGCTACCTGATTTATATTTCGGATATCTATGAGGCAGTAGATTACCACAGTTCTTTACCTCAAAGAGGGAATCCTTGGATAAGAAATTGTTATTACTGTCATTGGCTAGACCAAATAGCGAGACCATTGACAATGGCCTGAAAGTGTGTAAAATGGTGCAGATGGGGCTGATTTTTGGCCATAGAAAACAGCACTAAGATGCCTGACTGAAGTTTGCCAATTGTATTAGCCTTGAGTCTCATCTTTTATCAGGGATGTCCTGCTAAAGGGATGAAAAACAGTAGCTTCAGTTAATACCAATCACATGTAATGTTAACAATGTCATCTGTAAAGTATACAAACTCCCATTGCCATTGATTTAGTTGATCCTAGAGGGTGCCTCAGGTGGCTAAGAGGTCTTGTAGAAGGTTGACCTCCTCTACCACCATGACAGCTGGTAAGGAACTGAGTACAAGGGAGGCCACGCTCTCCTGAAGGTGGGATATGCCACCAGGTTTAGGTTTGGTTCCATCCAGGAATAAGGAGTACTTGGTGGCCATTGCAAGCTTCTGGGGTGCTGCTTCCATGACTCAATACAAAGTGGACATCTAGGTATGGAGGGCCATGGGCTCAAGGCATGCGGGCCCTCTATTTCTGGAAAAGTCCAGTATGCAGCTAGCAATTGCCTACAGCACAGGGCTGAGGAGGGCAGTTTTTTTGGCCCATAGGTAACATATGGACAGTATGGGTGGTCCAGAGACTCCAGGAGGCACAAAAGGAGGTTACTAACACCTATACCATGAAAAGAATCTGATGGAGGAGCATTAACAGGAGGGGCTGTTGTATTGCAATTTGGACAGAATCTAGAGCCTTTTGTTGGAGGCGTGTCCGTTCAAGGTGGGTTGATTTGCAAATAACCACATAGATGGGCTTAAGTAAAATTCGTAAGGGAGGAATATGTTGCCTTCTGAACTCAAAAAACCTAAAAGATGTTAGGCTTGTGGCTTATTTTAACACTGCAGGGACTGAGAGGGTCTATAGCTATTTCTTGACAGTGTCAGATACAGAGTAGCCCTTGGTTTGCCAAATAATTTTCAGGAATTTACAGATCTGGTGGAGCCTTGTATTGCGTAAGTCAACGGCCTGTTCATTCTTTTGAACTCCTTTATGAGTAACTGTATGTTCTTAGTGTGTGAAATGAATATCATCAGAAGAGAATATCATGAATATAATGTCATATCTGTGCCCATGAAAAAAGTTGGGTGCAGATAAAATTGTATCTGCAAAGATTGTGTGTAATGGCAAGGCTGTTGAAGTACCCCATGGATATATTGTGTCCCTTAGGAGGTGAGCACAAACTGAAGTTGACAGGTTGTTAAAATAGGCATTGAACAGAATATATTAGCCATATCTATTACAGCAAAATATTTGTCAGTTTCTGATTAGATGTAGTCAATAACTTAAATGATTTTGGGTATAGCCCCTTAATGGATGAGGCCACAGCATTGAAGTTGCACTAATCTACTGTGAGGCACCATTCATTTTTTCCAAGTTTAACAGCAGGCTATTGAAGCCCAGTAACTTAAGTAAAAAAAAAAAGAAAGAAAGAAAAAAGAAAAAAAGAAAGAAGAACAAGCTAAATTGGATTGTGATTAGCAGGAGCAGTGGTATCAACCACTCCTTTTCTCAATAAGCCTTGTATAATGTGTTTCAATCCTTGAAGACCCTATTTTAGTTTACATTGGACCTTATTAAATACTTTAGTGGGGGTGGGGAGAGATGGAAAAGTCCATGTGGTCCCATTTTAAAGCCAATTTGTAAGTGCCAAAAACTTAGTTTTAATTTATTACCCTCTGGATCAGAGCATCCATGTCCACTATGGGATATTTTAGGGCAATGGGTACAATAATCATGGGGAATTTAGGCAAGGCAATTGTTTTGATAGTTAAAGTGGGGCATAACTGTTTGTCCTCTACTTTTATGTTCAGTAACTCCCTGAACATTATAGGGGGTGTGTTGTTCAAATTTAGAAGGATCCCCAGGTATTAGTGTAATTTGAACCCAAGTATTGATTGAAGCCATGAAGGTTTGCCAATTGGTGCGTTTTAGCAGATACTGAAGTTAATTCATAAGCTATGTTGTGGAGGTGCAAAAGAAATTCAGTGCACATTTATCTTTCTGTTTCATAAATTCTTTAAGTAAATTTTGAACTTCTAGTTGGGTCAAATTGTAGACTTCTGTTTCAGTATTATGTTCCCTCCCTTGTATCCAGATTCCTTCCTTCCTTCCATCTTTCTGCCTGTCTTTCTGTCTTTTCTTTGTGTGTGTGTGTGTGTGTGTGTGTGTGTGTGTGTGTGTGTGTGTATGTGATTACTGAATACACTTTGGGGAGGTTCTCCCAGCAAAGACACTGGCAGCATTTTGCCCCTGACCTAAAGATCTGTGGAACATTGAAATTGAGAGAGATTATCTGAAATTGGAACTTATGTTTAAAAGGGAAGCAGAGCCTAAGTTTGGAAAATTTGCGGCCTGATGATGTGATAGAACAGAAAAATCCATTTTCTAGGGAGAAATTCAAGCTGACTGCAGAAATTTGCATGAGTAAAGAGGAGCCAAATGTTAACCACCAAGAAAATGAGAAAATGTCTCCAGGGCATGACAGAGATCTTTACAGCAGCCCCTCCTATCACAGCCCTGGAGGCCTAGGAGGGAAAAATTGTTTTGTGGGCCAGGTTCAGGCACCCCCTGGTCTGTGCAGCCTCAGGACATGGTGCCCTGCGTCCCAGTCACTTCAGCTCCAGTAGTGGCTAAAAGGGGCCAAGGTACTGCTTAGGCCGTTGCTTTGGAGGGTGCAAGTCCCTATCCTTGATGGCTTCCACTTCGTGTTGGGCCTACGGGTATACAGAAGTCAAGAATTGAAGTTTGGGAACCTCCACCTAGATTTCAGAGGACCTATGGAAATGCCTGGATGTACAAGCAGAAGTTGGCTGCAGGGGTGGATCCCTCATGGAGAACCTCTGTCAGGGCAACGTGGAAGGAAAATGTGGGGTTGGAGCCCCCACACAGAGTCCCCACTGGGGCACTACCTAGTGGAGCTGTGAGAAGAGGGCCACCATCCTCCAGACCCCAGAACGGTAGATCCACTGACAGCTTGCACAGTGTGCCTGGAGAAGCCACAGACACTCAACACCAGCCTGTGAAAGCTGTGTGTTTTTTACAGGGAAGCTGTACCCTGCAAAGCCATAGGGGCAGAGCTACCCAAGACCATGGGAACCCACCTCTTGCATCAGCATGCCCCGGATGTGAGACATGGAGTCAAAGGGATCATTTTGGAGCTTTAAGATTTAATGACTTCCCCACTGGATTTCGGACTTGCATGGGGCCTGTACCCTCTTTGTTTTGGCCAATGTCTCCAATTTGGAATGGGAGCATTTATCCAATGCCTGTACCTCCATTGTATCTCTGAAGTAACTAACTTGCTTTTGTTTTTATAGGCTCCTAGGTGGAAAGGACTTGCCTTGTCCCAGATGAGACTTTGGACTTGGACTTTGCAGTTAACGGTGAAATGAGTTAAGACTTTGGGGGACTGTTGGGAAGGCATGATTGGTTTTGAAATGTGAGGACATGAGATTTAGCAGGGGCCAGGGGTGGAATGATATGGTTAGGGTTTGTGTCCCACCCAAATCTCATCTTGAATTGTAATCCCCATAATCCCCATGTGTCGAGGGAGAGACTTGGAGGGAGGTGATTGGATCACAGGGGCAGTGTCCTTCATGCTGTTCTCATGATAGTGAGTGAGTTCTCATGAGAACTGATGGTTTTATAAGTATCTGACAGTTTCTCTGTCACACACTCGCTCTCTCTCACCTGCTGCCATGTAAGACATGCCTCTTCCCCTTCTGCCATCATTGCAAGTTTCCTGAGGCTTCCCTAGCCATGTGGAACTGTGAGTCAATTAAACCTCTTTTCTTTAAAAATTACCCAGTCTTGGGCAGTTCTTTATAGCAGTGTGAGAACAGACTAATACAGTTGTATAGACTCAATAATTAAAATCTTCAAATAGTAACTGCTCTTCAAATAGCGACAGCTCTTCCTCCACACAACCACCCAATGGACCTGTATACTGCACAGGGTATAATCTTTCCCATGAGCACTCTATAGAATAGCGGCCAATGCTTGGTTGAAACCCATGATCAAACAGTCTTAGGATAAGACTCTTACCCCTAAGCCTAACATCAGTCACAGTTGATGCTGGAATCAAGACAGATGATTTATTCTAAGACACACAGACAGGTCTGGGCCAAGACACACAAGCCAGAGTAACTTTAAGGAGGGCCCCAGTCCCATGCTCCTGTTTCTAAATGTCAGTTGATTATTGAAACTTCTGACTTAGGTCAGTTACATCTATAACAGAGATTCAGTAGAACTCAGCAAATTCAGCACAAAGCAGCATAACTCACAGTGCAAGCTAGCCAGCAGGCAGTAGCTTGGAGTGCATGTTTATCACCAGGCAGTGGAGTCAGTTAGCAAATCAAAGCAAGAGAAGAAGGATATCTGGTGGTGGTGGTCATTGTCTCAACCTCCTGCTAACAGTACCAATTATTGACAGAAACAGGATGGATTGCCACCAAAAATTTGGTTTTAATGTCAAGACTAATGATGTCATCAGCACATCAAGGGATATAAAAGGTTTATTACTTACATAATGAGACTTTCTGGGTCTACCAGAGCAGTCATCACAGGATTATCTGTATGTGGCTTGATAATGCAAGGAAAGGAGACTGGACTGCGATTTCTATGGTGGTGAAGGAGGAGGCTGAAGTGAATATTCCTGTGCATGGGATGGGGCCTGCATAGCTTGAATCTATGACCAGTACAAAAGGAGAGAGACCCAAGGCTTTCTTATCACCTTGCCAAGATGTGAGGCACAAGAAGAAGAGGGGGAAATGAGCTTTAAAAGCTATCAGAATTTAAGCTTTGAAAAATGGAATCAGACTCTTGATTACAACATACTTCTGATGACAGTATGGAAAAGTGATAGAACGAGGGTCCTTAGGGTCCTTGATCATGTTATTCAACCTCTAAAATGACCTTTGAACCACCTACTTCAGACTTCTAGGGCTGCTTAATAATTCAATGTCTTTATGGTTGAGGATACTTTTGGCTAGACTGTCTGTTACTTGCAGTCAAAAGAACTCTGGATGATACAATGTTGAAGATATAATCAATTACTACCATGTTGAATATATTCAGGGAATACAAAGACAATATAATAAATTCGTCAATGTAATTCATAACAAAAATAAATTAAAGGAGAATATCATAGGGTCATATTAATAACATACTTAAAAAGCTTTCATAAAATCCAGTAACTATCCTTAATAAAAACACAAAGTAAAGAGAAGCAGAAAGCACCTACCTAAAAACTCCTTACTAAAACTAACAACAAATATCAATCAATCTAAAGAGTGAAACAATAATAATGTTTTTTTTAATTTATTTATTTTCTCTCTTTTTTTATTATACTTTAAGTTCCAGGGTACATGTGCACAACGTGCAGGTTTGTTACATATGTATACATGTGCCATGTTGGTGTGCTGCACCCATTAACTCATCATTTACATTAGGTA
>NW_012101743.1:4259597-4332469 GCF_000951045.1 Mandrillus leucophaeus | reverse complement strand
TACCAGCTCCTCCTTGTACCTCTGGTAGAATTCAGCTGTGAATCCGTCTGGTCCTGGACTTTTTTGGTTGGTAGACTATTAATTATTGCCTCAGTTTCAAAGCCTGCTATTGGTCTATTCAGGGTTTTTAAGATAATCAGAAATTACACAGGAATGCTATTACAATTATTTCACATATTCTGTGAGGTTCCAATAAATGCAATAAAGGAAGAGAATGATATCGCATAATAACTACTGAAAAAGATATAACTTTTTCTGGTGTGAGTGTATGCCCAGAAAATGCAATAGATATTAATAAATACCAGTTAATACAGTTGTCAAGATTGCTGGACACAGGGTGTACATAAAAAAAATTATCCTAAAGTAGGAATAAGTGGGGATAAATAGAAATGGGGAAATATTTTATTCACCAAAATGGCTTAAATTATAAAATACATTATGTTGTAGGTTTGTAATGGGCAAACTTCTTTAGGTTCAGCTACATTTCTCAGAATTTTCTTTCCTTTAGGTTTGTAATTAGGTTAGTCACAAGAGAGATTATTGTGGGAGACTTGGAGGACAGAAGTGATGCAGTAGCCACTTTGGAGCTCGAATACGTTACCTCCTTTCTGCTAGCTCACCACACTGGCACAAGACATTAGCTGGGTTTGGAACTCCTCCACCTTCCTCTGGATTCTCCTTTAGCTTCTCCACTTCCTGGGCCAGGTGTGTGAGTTTGGCTTTGTGACAAAGTGTCTTGGCTTTTACAGGATACCCATACCGTTAAGGTCAGAGGAAACAAGAACTGATACGGGTTTTAGTCCATCCTTGAGGGTGCCAGCTTGTGCTTGTGGATTCCACCTTACAGTAGTTCTGCTACTCTGATTGAAGCCTGACTGACACACTTGGAAATAAAATTTCACAAAAAAGGAAGCGTATTTCCACTACTGGCCAAATTGGTATAATATAGACTGAATTTACTCTCCCACTAGAAATAAAAAACTTTGAAAGTGGACAAAAGATATGAAATGGTGGCTTTTCAGTCACTGAGCATTAAGTAATGAAGGACAGTGATCCCTGAAAAATGGGAAAGAAATGAGGTGAGACCCATGTTTACTCAGCATACTGTCTGGAGAGAGTTTGCAGGCCATGACACAGGGAAGAGGAACTCAGGTGGAGTCTGGAAAACTCCATGAGTTAAAGAGGAAGGGGGGAGAATCGGGGAGACCAGAGTGGCTAGGGATTGTTAGACAGAGTACCAGAGAGGGGAAATATAGATAGAGAGGACTCCAGAAACCTGCAGAGGGTTCTTTTGAGTAGTAATGGTCCCCTGAAGAACCGATGGACTCATGGCTCAAGGATGTCAAATTAAAAAAAAAAAGAACTGATGGACACATGTGAGGAAACTACCTAAGGCTAAGGAATTAACCACACAAAAGAACTGGCACACACAGAGCTGGAAATAGTGCCTGTTCCCTTTAGCCAGGCTAGTAAAACCTCATAATTCATGGAACATTGGGTAGAGTACTAAAAAGACTCTTGCATTAATAGTGAAGAATAGTTGGACTCAGAGTGAACAGTGTTCTTGATCTATCTAAAACACCATAAAAGCAAGACCCTAAAGAATCAAACTGTTCCTGTGTATCTAACTGTGTCTGAGAACAAAGCTCAAGAATATTTATAAGAATACAAACACAACAAATATCCCAAAGTTAAAATTCAACAACATTGAGCATTCAATTAAAAATTACCGAGCATGGAAAGAAATAGAAAAACATGACACACAATAAGGCAAAATATCCAACAATCCAAACTAACCCCAAAGTGACATAGACGTTGGAATTAGCAGAAAAGGACATTAAAACAGTTATATCTATATTCCATATGTTCAAAAAATTAAGTAAAGACAGATAATGTAAGAAGGCAAAAATAAAGTTTCTAGAGATGAGATAAACTATACTAGATGGGATTAACTGCAAATTGGACATTGCAGAAAAAAATAGTAAACTTGAAAATATCGCATTAGAAACTCTCCAGAATGGGATATCCAGAAGAAAAGACATCTAAAGCAATGAGCAAAACATCAGTTAACTGAGAGAAAATGATTTGTTTTCTCAAAAAACAAATATATATTCCCAAAAGGGGAGTACAGAAAATATTTGAAGAACGAATAGATAAAAATTTTTCCAAATTTTATGAAAACTATAAACTCACAGATCCAAGAAGCTCAATACATCTCAAACACACAAAAAACTGAATACTGCACCAGGGCATATCATGATTAAATTACTCACCTGAGTGCCAGAGACGATATTAAAGCAACCAGAATAAAAAGTATGTTACATAAAAGGGTGACAATAGATTTAATGTCAGATATAATGTGAGATGACAGAGGAGCAAATTTTTAAATTATTTAAAGAAAAATAATTTTTAACCTAGAATTTTATACCCAGTGAAAATATCAAGAAAGAAGGTGAAATAAAAACTTATTCAGACATAGAAAAACTGAATGCATTATTAGCAAATCCATACTGCAAGAAATGTTAAAGAAATTCCTTCAGGCAGAAGAGAAATGATAGGTGGAAATACAGACTTACATAAAGGAACAAAGAGCACTGGAAATGTTTGAGACAAGAATATATATTATGTGTGTGTGTGTGTGTGTGTGTGTGTGTGTGTATACAAATATCTTCCTTTTAAATAAACGTTTTCCTATTATTTAAATCTCTGAAATATAATTGAGTGCTAAAACAATAATAACAATATAGCATAGGGTTGATAATATACGTAAACGTAAAATGCATGACAATAATAGCTCAAAGGCTAGGAGAGGAGAAATAGAAATTTACTACTATTGTAGTAAATTTCTAAATGGTTTAATATCACATTAAGGTAGACTGTGATAACTTAAAAATGTATACTATAAACTCTAAAGTGACCCTAAAACAACAAAACAGAGAGCTAATGCTAATAAACCAACAAAGGTTAAAAAATTTAAATCATAAACAACATATAATTAATCCAAAATAAGGTAAAAAAACAAGGAAAGTGAAACAAAGAATAGATGAGACAAAGAGAAAACACATAGCAAGATGATAGATTTAAACTAACTAACCATATGAATAATCACATTTAATATCAATGGTTTTCCCCCAGTTAAGTAAGAGATTATCAGACAGTATATTTATGTATGTACGTATTTATTTATTTTGAGGCAAGGTCTCACTCTATCACTCAGGCTAGAGTGCAATGGTGCGATCTCATATCACTACAACCTCTGTGTCTTGGGCTCAAGCAATCCTCCTATCCCAGCCTCCTAAGTAGCTGGAACTACAGGTGCATATCACCATGCCTGGCTAATTTTTTAATTCTTCATAGAGATGAGGGCTCACCATGTTGCCCAGGCTAGTCTGGAACTCCTGGGCTCAAGTGATCTGCCCTCCTCAGCCTCCCAAAGTGCTGGGATTACAGCTGTGACCCACCTCACCTGGCCCAGAGAGTAGATTTAAAAGCAAGACCTAACTATATGTTGCCTCAAAGAAACACAACTTAAACATAAAGACACAAATAATTTAAAAGTAGAAGGATGGATTTGGCAATGATTTCTTGGATATGAGACCAAAAGCATAGTCAATAAAAGAAAAAATAGATAAATTGGACTACATCAAAATTAAGAACTTCTGTACACAAACATGATCAGCAGAGTGAAAAGACAAAATATTTTTTCTATTCAGAATAGAATAAAACCAGAGATTATATAGTACAAGGAAAATACTGTAAGTTAGAGATTGTCAGGATAAAAAAAAAAAAGCAAGACCCCTGGTTATTTCAAGAAATCAATGAAATTGATAAATACCTAGCCCGACCCATTAGGAAAAGAAGAGAAAAGACACAGATTACCAATATAAGGAATGAGAGAAAAGACATCACTACAGATTCGTCCTGGCATTATGAGGATTATAGGGGGGATATTATGAACAACTTCATGTCACTAAAAGTGACAGTATAGAGCAGGGATCCCCAACCTCCAGGCCACAGACTGATACCAGTCCATGGCCTTTTAGGAACTGGGCTGCACAGCAGGAGGTGAGTGGTGGGAAAGCAAGCATTACTGTCTGAGCTCCACCTCCTGTCAGGTCAGTGGTGACATTAGATTCTCACAGGAGCACGAACCCTATTGTGAACTGCGCATGTGAGGGATGTAGGTTGCGTGCTTCTTATGACAATATAATGCTTGATGATCTGAGGTGGAACAGTTCCATCCTAAAACCATGCCCCGACCTCATTCCATGGAAAAATTGTCTTCCACAAAACCAGTCCCTGGTGCCAAAAAAGTTAAGGACTGCTGACCTAGAGACATACTAAGATAAACTCTTTTCTCTAAATCTTTGTCTGCTGTGACTTGAATGTATGTGTCTCCCCCAAATTCATATGTTGTTACCTAAGACCCAGTGTAATAGTAGTCAGAGGTGGGGCCTTTGGGAGTTGATTAAGTCATGAGGGGTCTACCCTTAAAACAGGGCTTGAGGGAACTAGCTAGGTGCTTTTGCCCTTCTGTCTTCTGCCATGTGAGGATGCAGCAAGCCCTTACCAAACACCAAATGCTGGCACCTTGATCTTGGACTTCCTATCCCTAACTGTGAGAAATAAATTTCTATTGTTTATAAATTATCCAGTCTTTGGTCTTTTTAAATACCAGCACAAATAGACTAAGACAGGATCTGAACATCATGGTTTGTGTTGCAGTTTGGGTTCTCCAGAAATAGATCCTGAAATGGAGTTGAGGGTACAAAAAGAGGATGAAGAAGGACTGAGTGAATGGAGAAGCTGAAATATGATGTAGGCCAAACGAAACCTTGGCATGCCCAGCAAAGAGCTCTAGAATGAATATTGCTAATCAGAATGATCCCATGTCAAGCTCACTCAGTTACTAATCGTAGGCTGTCCCAGGAAGGGTGTAACTGGAGCAAAGAGATTCTGCAGCTGAGTCACATCCTAAAGAAGCTGACAGCTATATCCTGCCTGCTGACTGCTCTCTCCAGAGCTGAGCAGTAAGTTCTTCCTAAAAAGGGATCTGGGTACTGTGTCTCTGTTTCTGCAACAATATATCACTTTTGCCACTTGGATACATTTCTCTCTATAAAGCTGGGGAGCAGCTTCTATAGGACTGGAGCTGGCCTTTCCTCCTGAGAGAAAACTCAGAAGAGGGAGGTTAGTGTTACAAACTAAAACCAATACTGTAGTAGTTGGTCTCGGGTTCACAAATGATAATTACAATCTTCTTCTTTGACTACCCATTCTAACTTCTTCTCACCCTCAATGTACAGCCTCCATTGCCTCAGTGGCTTAGCTAGTGGTATGACCTTTCCTCCTTGAGGGGCCTGATTCTTCATCATCATGTCCTTCTCAGTTCAGAATTGCCATACCTGTTCATATACAGTATTTCCCCTGTCATAACTGGGAAAGGTAGGTAGTACCTAGAAATATTCAAGTGGATCATCTGGGTTCTACACATATTTCTGTAGGGAAATAGTTCAACCATGGCACTCTGGCAACGTTGAAGATATTCACGTGGGCAACATAGACAATGCTCAATCTGTCTGACCTAAGTCTTGACAGAATATTCTATGATACTTCCAGGAACATGGCAAGAAAATAGTCTTGTAAGGAGCTATTACAAGGTTATTTCTCATCAGCTTCTCTATGTTGTGGGAGGATGCCATGAATCAGGTTCTCATCTACCTCCCTGGTCTCATGAGGTGTGGCACTATCCACCTTTGTCTCCTTAATATAAAGCTGCAGTCTATAACGCTGATTAGCTGCAGTTTAGAATTGATTCTTCAATGACAGAGTGACCTACCAGTCATGTCATCTGTCACTTGACTCCTATGGTTCAGTATTGTCCTGTGGGATTAAGGATGTGGGGAGCTGACATTGTGTTGATTTTGCTTATGCTGTCTATGTCAGTAATGAACTATGTGTGTTCATTTGGGCTTGTTACCTTACCAGCCAAATCTGGTAGCAAGAATAGCAGCTAACCAGCAGCTGCTTCTGTTCAGACACTGCTGGACAGTTCCTCCCTGTTCCCACTGTGTACCAGTACCCCTACCTCCTCCTGATAATCAGGTTTGACTGACCAAGTTAAGATGGTGACTTTTCTTGCCTGCTGGTCCAAATGCCTAGGTGGCAGCCACAAGTTGTAGTTCAATATGAATCTTGTCTTCTCCATTGGCTAGAGCAGTGGTTCTCAACTTGGGGCAATTTGGCTCCCCAGGGAACATTTGGCAGTGTTTGGAGATACTTTCATCACAGTTGGGGAAAATGTACTACTGGCTTCTAGTGGGTAGAAGCGAGGGATGCTGTGAAATACGTCATAATGCACAGGACAGCTCCCACTACAAAGAATTATCCAGCCCAAAATGACAATAGTGACAACATTGAGATAGTTTGAGTTAGAGTGAGCTCTCTTCAGGGCCGGGACCTCTAACCCTAGAAAGTTCTGAATTGCAGGTAATGGCAAAAGCAAAGTCCCTGAATGTGTCATTAGAAGTGACGGTAAGTGTGGGTGCGCTTGCTTCCACTCCTTTGTTTCTGAACCCATGTATTATTATGTTTTTTAATATTATAGAGATGGGTAACTCACTACGTTGCCCAAGCTGGTCTTGAACTCCTGGCCTCAAGTAATCTTCTTGCCTTGGCTTGCTAAAGTGCCGGGATTATAGCCATGAGCCACTACACCCAGTCTGAACCCATGTATTCTTACTGAAGACGTACACCGTATAAAATTATTTGATTCAATGAATATACTGCATTCTGGAGAATAGGACCCTAACCTCACAGAATATTGATTTTGAGTTGGCGCTTCAGCTGTTCTTCAGCAGGCAATTCCACTACTCTGTCAAAATATCAGTTTTCTGGGTGGTATCATACAGTAGGGAACTAGTAGATCTCATCTTCACAGGTCCACTTCTGTATCTTTTTTGCTGAAAATGAATCCCCTGGTCTAATGTGATGTTATATGATATCACACAGCAATTGACAAAATAGTCTAAGATTTCAGATATCAGTGTTGACTGGGACCCTGTGGTTAAGAAAGGTAAACCCATACCAGGAATATATGTTCACTGCTGTGAAAACAAACTGCTGGTACATCCAGGATAGAAGTGATCTACTGTAGTCAAATTGTTACCAAATGGTCAGTTGGATACCTGAAGTGGTGGTGCCATACCAGAGGCTACACGGTGTCAGGTTGCAGATTAGAGGTGGCAGCAGTTAGACCAGTCTTGTTAAGTATGAGTTCATGCTGTTGGTCTCCTGTTTAGTCTCCACCTCCGCCACTAAGGCTACCCTGTCCATGTCCAATATGCCAGCATTGAAGTGGCTGGCTGATGTTAACTGACCAAGTCATTTTGTATACTTGGTTTTTCTGTGCTTCTTCCATGGTAGACAATCTCCAGTGAGCATTAACATGTGACACAAAGACCTTCACACTTCGTAACCACTGCCATATGTTGATAGACATTCCAGACTCTGTCTGCAATCTTCTGTTTGTGCTCAGAAGCCAATACCTCAAAATAGGGGATGTTGACATGGTGAACAAAAGAAGCCTCAAGGTGTCTCTGACCTCTCTCTATCATCTCTCCCAAAGAAGTTGAAGTTCCTTTATCTAAGATCCAGACCCACCAAAAGGAACAATTGTTTTTTCTTCCCCTCCTTGGGTCGGGGAGGGGAAATGTAAGACCAAGAATGTAACCATTCCTGAATAGGCCCTTTCACAAGATAATGTACAAATTAGTCACTGTTCCCTGATCCATTCATTCTCCCTAGTAAGCCCCTCAACAAAATTCTACTTCTCCCCTGTCCCACAATCTGTTTTGCCAGGATGGTATATAAGCTTCTGAACCACACTGGGGGTGGGTAACCACTCAATGATTTTTTTTTTCTGTGCACATGTTGCGTACGTGTTAAATAAATTCGTATGCCTTTTCTCCAACTAGTCTGACTTTTGTGAGTTTATGTTTTAGGTGACACTTCAGAGGGCCAAGACCCTTGGCCCCTACACTTCCAGTCTTTTTCTTTTCATTTAGATCCTTTCAGTGAAGTTGTGTACCACTGTCCACAAATCTGTACATTGTCTAACCTTTATACATGTATTTTATGTGCTTGATAAACTAGAGGAGAGATTGAACATTATAAGTAAAGACATGGAAGATATAAAACAAATCCAAATCAAACTTGTAGAAATGAAAGCTTCAATATCTGAGATGAAATATATACTGTATTAGATGAATGACAGAGTAGCAATTGCAGAGAAAAAGGTTGGTGAACTTGAAGACACAGCAATAGAAAGTATTCAAAATGAAACACAGAAAAAGACTAAAAATAATTAGAGTATCAGTGAGTTGTGAGAGAATTTCAAGCGACCCAATAAATGTGTATTTGGAGCCCCTGAAGGAGAGGATGGTGTTAGAGTGGTGGCAGAAAAAAATGTCAAGAAATAATGGCTGAGTTTTTTTTCCAAACTTAATGAGAACCATAAGCCTACAGATCCAAGGAGATCTATAAACTCCCAGCACAAGGAACATAAAAATTATGCCAAGTACATCATATCAAGTTGCTTAGAAATAGTAATAAAAAGAAACTCTTAGAAGCAGCAAGGAGGAAGAAAAGGCACAAGGGTAAGGCTGACATCAGATTTCTTGAAGGAATCAACTAGAAGACAGTGAAACAATATCTTTAAAGAAGTGAAAGAAAACACTCTCAATCTAGAATTCTATACTCCTCAAAATATTGTTCAAAAACAAAGACAAAGTAAACTTTACAGGCATATAAAAGCTGAAAGAAACCATCAGCAGTTCTGCACCACAAAAAAATGTTAAAGGACATTCTCCAGGCAGAATGAAAATGACACTAGTTGAAAACCTGGATCTACACAAAAGAATAAATAATCAACTGGAAATGGTAACTATGTGATTAGATATATATAAGATTTTTACCTTATAATTTAAATCTCTTTAAAAGATAATTGTTTAAACGAAAGTATTAACAATATGTTGTGGGGCTTATAACATATGCATACGTGAAATGTATGATAACATTAGCATAAAGTTACCGAGGAGAGAAATAGAAGTATTCTATTGTAAGATTTGTATACAATACATGAAATAGTATAAATAACTTGAAGGTAGATTGTGATGTTAAAGACATAAACTATAAACCAGTGGTTGTCAATCGGGGTGATTTTGACTCCTCGGGAATATTCAGCAATGTCTGAAGACCTTTTTGGTTTCCAAAACTGAAGGGATTATGTGATATTGTGAAATATATATTTGGTCTTCATCCCAGTTTCTTAGCATACAACTCCTGAAATCCTTGGGATCTTCAAAATGGTGTGTCTTTTTGTATGTTTTGTTTTCGTTAAAATTTTTTTCTCACACCATTCTCCCTAACACTTGTATGCTAATGGGTAGGCTAATGGCTGGCAGCCCCTAGGATGGAAACACTAAGGTAGAATTAAAGGGTTGGGACTTTCAACCCCACTCCGAGCCTCTAGGGAGGGAACAGCACTGAAGGTTGATCACAAATTGCCAGTTATGTAATCAATCATGCCTACTTAATGAAGCTTCCCTAAAAACCCAAAAGGACTGGGTTCAGAGAGCTTCTGGATAGCTGAACACATAGAGGTCCCTGGAGGGTGCCACGCCTGGAGAGGAAGTGGAAGCTCTGTGCCCTTCCCACACTCCTTGCCTTACGTATCTCTTCATCTATATCCTTTAAAATATCTTTTGTAATAGACCAGTACACATAAGTTAAGTGTTTCCCTGAGTTCTGCGAACTCCTCAAGAAAATTAATAGAACCCAAGGAGGGGGTTGTGATCACTTTGATTTATAGCCAATTGGTCAGAATCACAGATAAAATAATCTGGGTCTTGCAATCAGCATTGTAAGTGGGGCTTAGTCCTGTAGGACTGATTCTTCAACCTGTATGATCTGATGCTATCTCCAGGTAGATACTGTCAGAATTGAATTAATTAGAGGATGCCCAACTGGTGATGTCTGTTGAAGAACTGATTGCTTGCTTGTTGATGGGGAGAAATCCCCATATATCTGATAGCAGAAGCGTGATGTGAGTGTACAGTAGAAATTGAGTTTGTTTCTTCTTTCTTTCTTTTCTTTCTATTTTTTAGAGAAAGTGTCTTGCTCTGTCACCCAGGCTGGAGTGCGGTGGTGTAATCATAACTCACTGTGACCTCAAATTCCTGGGCTCAAACGATCCTCCCTCCTCAGCCTCCCAAGTAGCTAGGACTGCAGGTGTGCGTCACCATGTCCAGCTAATTTTTAAATTTTCTGTAGAGACAGGATCTCACTATGTTGCTCAGGCTGGTCGAACTCCTGACCTCAAGTGAACCTCCCACCTTGGACTCCCAAAACGTTGTGATTACACATGTGAGCCACCATGCCTGGCTGAGTTTGGTTTTTGTTTTACACAAGGTACTAGTGGTAGCTATTGGATAGAGGCCAGGGATCCTGTTAACTATACTAAAATGTACAGGAAAGCCAAAATAAAAAATTATGAGGCCCCAAATGCCAATAATTCTGAGGTTGAGAAAACCTACTATAAATCCTAAAGCAACATTGAGATAGAACTTTTCTTGCAGAAATTGACAAGCAGATCCAAAAATTCACATGGAAATTCAAGGGATGCAGAAAAGCCATCTGTTGAACAAGTGGTTGTTAAAATAATCTTAAAGACTATTTCCTGATTGCACAACTTACAGAAAAGTACAGTAATTAAGTGTGGTAACTCAAAATAGTTGTAGATCTAAATGTAAGAACTAAAGCTACAAAACACTTAGAAGAAAACATAAGAGTAAATCTATTGTGACCTTGTATTAGGAAATGGTTTCTTAGATATGACACCAAAAGCACAAGCAACAAAAGAAAAAAGATAAATTAGACTTAATCAAAATGTAAGACTTTTGTGCTTCAAAAGATACTGTCAAGAAATTGAAAAGACAACCCACAAAACAGTAGAAAAATTTTGCAAATCTTTTATTTGATAAGGGTCTGGTATCCAAAATATATAAATAATTCTAACAAATTAATAAAAAGACAAATAATCCAATTTCTAAATGAGCAGAGTATTCAAATAATTTCCCCAAAGAAGACATACAAATGGCCAATGTGCACATGAAAAACTGCTCAGTATCATTATTCATTAGGGAAATGGAAATCCAAATCACAATGAGATGTCACTCCACACCCAGTGGGATGGCTATAATAAAAAAATTGGACAATAACAACTGCTGGCAAGTATGTGGAGAAATTGGAACCCTCATATATTGCTAGTGGAAATGTAAAATGATGCAGGTACTTTGGAACACAGTTTGACAGCTCCTCAAAAAGTTAAAACATAAAGCTGCCATATGAGAAATTTCTCCTTCTTCCTTCCCACATTTTGTTCTGTCTTAGTCTATTTGTGCCGCTATAACATGATACCACAGGCTGGGTAATTTATTTAAAAAAATAGAAATTTAGAGGCCAGGCACAGTGGCTCATGCCTGTAATCCCATCACTTTGGGAGGCTGAGGCGGGCGGATCACCTGAGGTCAGGAGTTTGAGACCAGCCTGACCAACATGGAGAAATCCTATCTCTACTAAAAATATAAAATTAGCTGGGCGTGGCGGTGCATGCCTGAAATTCCAGCTACTCAGGAGGCTGAGGCAGAAGAATCTCTTGAACCTGGGAGACAGAGGTTGCGGTGAGCTGAGAGCATGCCATTGCACTCCAGCCTGGGCAACAAGAGTGAAACTCTGTCTCAAAAATAAATAGATAGATAGATAGATAGATAGATAGATAGATAGATAGATAGATAGATAGAAATTTATTTCTCACAGTTCTGGAGGCTGAGAAATTCAAGATCAAGGCATCGGCATTTGGTCTGATGAGGATTTTCTTGCTGTGTCCTTACATGGCAGAAGGCATGAGAACAAGCTAACCAAATGCTGTGAAGCATCTTTTATAAAGGCCTTAACCCCATTAACAAGGGTGCAGCCCTCATAGCTTAATCACCTCTTAAAGCCCACCTCCATATATATGTATAGTCATCCCCATTAGAAGTCTCTATTCCTCCTCCCTCCAACCTCGGGTTACCACTGGTCTATTTTGCATTTTATGAAAATTATAGCCATCATAGAGGGTGTGAAATGTATCTTTTTCCCCAACTTTACTGAAGTATTATTGACAAATAAAAATTGTATATATTTAGGGTGTACAATGTGATGCTTTGATATACATATATACATTGTGAAATGATTAACACAATTAAGCTAATTAATATATCTATCACCTCACATAGTTACCTTTGTCTGTGTGTGTGTGGTGAGAACACTTGAGATCTACTCTCAGCAAATTTCAAGTGTAAAATATATTATTACTAACTATAGTCACCATGCTTTACATTTGGTCTCCAGTATTCACTCATCTTGCAACTGAAGGTTGGTACCCTTTGACCAATATCTCTCCTTTCCCCCCATGCCCTAACCCCTGATAACCACCCTTCTATTCTCTGTTACTATGAGTTCAACTTTTGTTTTCAGATTCTGCATATAACTGAGGTCATGCAATATTTGACTTTTTGTGTCTGGTTTAGTTTGCTTAAGATAATGTCCTCAAGGTTCATCTGCATTGTTGTAAATGGCAGGATTTCCTTCTTTTTAAAGGATGAATATATGTATGTGTGTGTGTGTGTGTATATATATATATACACATTGTGTGCATTCATTCATTTGCTAATGGACACTTAGATTGTTTTTCTATCTTGGCTACTTTGAATAATGCTGCAGTGAATATGAAAACACAGATATGTCTTTGAGACAGTGATTTTATTTCTTTTGGATATATACCCAGAAGTGGGTTGCTAGACCCTGTGGTAATTCCATTTTTAATTTTTTGAGGAACCTCTGTACTGATTTCCATAATGTTTGTACCAATTTACATTCCCTCCCAACAGTGTACAGCAGTCAAAGGGTTTCCTTTTCTCCACATCCTTACCAACATTTGTTATTTTTTTATAGAAAAAAAATTCTAAAATGCATATAAAACCACAACAGAATCCACACAGCTAAAACAATTTTGAGCAGTAAGAACAAAGCTGCAGGCATCATATATCCTGATTTCAAACTATAGTACCAAGCTATAGTAATCAAAATGTGGTACTGTCATAAAAGCAGACACATAGACCGATGGAACAGAATGGAGAGCCCAGACATAAACCCACACATATATGATCATCTAATCTTCAACAAGGTGCCAAAAATATATAATGGGGAAACAATAGTCTCTTTAATAAATGGTGTTGGGAAAACTGGATATGCATATTCAAAAAAATAAAATTGGACTCTTATTTTACACCATTCACAAAAATCAGTTCAAAATGGATCAAAGACGTAAACATAAGACCTTATTGTGGTTTTAATTGGCATTTCTCTAAAGAGTAATGGTGTTGAGCATCTTTTCATGTGTTTATTGACCATTTGCATATCTTCTCTGAAGAAATATCTATTTGGATTCTTTATACATCTTCAGTTGGGTTATTTGCCTTTTTATTGTTTAAGTGTAAGAGTTCTTTACATATCCTGGATACTAGAACCTTAACAGATAGATAATTTGTAAATATTTTCTCTTATTCTGTGGGTGGTATTCTCACTTTCTTGATAGTGTCCTTTAAAGCACAAAGACTTTAATTTTAATAAAGTCCAATTTATCTATATTTTTGTCACTTGTGCTCTTGGTGTTATGTTTAAGAAACCATCGTTTAATCGAAGGTCATGAGGGTTTATGTTTTCTTCTAAGAGTTTTATCATTTATAAATTTTATTTTTTTTTTTATAGGGACAAGGTCTCACTCTGTTTCCCAGGCTGGAGCGCAGTCCAGGAGTCGTTGAACTCCTGGGCTCAAATGATCCTCCCACCTTGGCCTCCCAAAGCACTGGGATTACAGGCATGAGCCAGTACACCCGGTGTCTACAGTAAAATTTAAAATTGTAAGTCTTTCAGTTTTGTTCTTCTTTTAAAAGATTGTTTTGGCTATTCTGTGTCCCTTCCATTTCCATATGAATTTTTGGATCACCTTGTCAATTTCTGGGAAAAAAAAAAAGGTAGTGGGAATTTTGAAAGAATTGAATTTGTAGATCAATTTGGTGAGCAGTGTCATTTTAACAATATTAACCTTCTAATCCATGAGCACAATGTCTTTTCCTTTATTTAGTTCTTTAATTTATTTCAATAATAGTATGCAGATTTCAGAGTATAAGTCTTAGACTTCTTTTGTTAATGTTTTCCTATTTTATTCTTTTCATACTATTTTATTTATTTATTTATTTCATAGAGACAGGATCTCACTGTTTTCCTATTTCTTTTTATGCTATTCTTTTATGCTATAGAGATGGGGTCTCGCTATGTTGCCCAGGCTGGTCTCGACCTCTTGGCCTCAAACAATCCTCCTGTCTTGGCCTCCCAAGGTGTTAGGATTACAGGCATGAGCCACTGTGCCTGGCCACAAACTAGATTTCTAATGAAGAATTTAATTACAGAATTTTCTTTGGCAAAGGCAAAGCACAGTAAGTCAAGGAGGTTTCTTTCTCTTTCTCTCTCTCTTGCTACCCCTTCTTTCTTTTGAGCAAATGGGGAAAAATGCTAGGGTGGGATTAAAAAAACTGTTCTTTGAAGATCTTCATGTTAAAATTTTGAAAATATTTTAATCTAAAAGTTCAGGTATAACCATAAGTAGTTGTAGAATTTGATAGGACACTGTTGGACAAAATGTAGTGAACACCTATTCTATCTGCCACTTCATGGTCATTCACTCCTCTTTGGTCACATCGCCTCAAGTTTCCTCGGGGGATTACCTTTCCCTAACAGTCAACTCAGGCAGTTTGAGTCATGTTGATATCCCTCTTAGCTCCAAGGGTGGGCATGTGACCGAAGCCTGGCCAATCAGAGGTGTTTCTTCCAGTGACCACAGAGATTGGTTCAGGGATTGGCACAGGATCAAATTCAAGCCAGTGGGAGACTCAGAATTTTTATTTTTTTGTAAAAATATTCTTCTATTGATACTATTTTACATATTTATGGGGTATATGTAAGTGTTACATGCTTAGAGTGTATTATTATCAAGTTGGAGCATCCATCCTCTTGAGTATTTGCATTTCTCTGTGTTGGGAACATTTCATATCCTCTCTTCTAGCTACTGTGAAATATGCAATACACTATTGCTAACTGTAGTCACCCTACTCTGCTATCAAATATTAGAATATTTCTTCTATTTAACTGTACACTCATTAACCAACCTCTCTTCTTTCCTCCTCTCCCACTCACACACCCTTCCCAGCTTCTGGTATCTATCATTCTAATCTCTATCTCCATGAGATCAAGTATTTAACTCCCACATGACTGAGAAAATCCAATACTTGCCTTTTTGTGCCCGGCTTATTTCACTTAACATAATGGCCTCCAGTTCCATCCACGTTGCTGCAACACACGTTGTGTGTGTATATATATATACACACAAACATATTACATTTTCTTGATCCATTAATTCTTTGATAAACATTTAGGTTGATTCCATATCTTTGCTATTATGAATAGTGCTGGGATATACATGGGGGTGCAGGTATTCCTTTGATATACTAATTTCTTTTCCTTTGGATGAATACCAAGTAATGGGATTGTTGGATCATATGGTAGTACTATTTTTATTTTTTTATTTTTTTAAAGAAATCCCTATACTGTTTCTATTGTAGTTGTATTAATTTACATCCCATCAACTGTGTATAAGAGTTCCCTTTTCTCCACATCCTCATTGGCATCTGTTATTTTTTGTCTTTTTAGTAACAGCCATCCTAACTGGGATAAGATGATATCTCATTGTGGTTTTGATTTGCATTTCCCTGTTGATTAGTGATGTTGAGTACATGTGGGCCATTTGTATGTCTTCTTTTGAGAAATGTCTATTTATGTTCTGCACCCACTTTTTAACGGGATTATTTTTTTCATTGTTTAGTTGTTTGAGTTCCTTGTATATTCTTGATATTAGTCCCTTGTCAGATGAATTGGTTGCAAATATATTTTCTCATTCAACAGGTAGTCTTTTCATTCTATTGATTGTTTCTTTTACTGTGCAGAAGCTTTTTATTTTATTTTATTTTTTCTTTTTCAGAGATCCCTGTTATGATTTTTTAAGTTCGATATAGTCCCATTTGTCTATTTTTGCTTTTGTTGTCAGATTTTGAGGTTTTAGTCGTAAAATCTTTTCCTAGACCAATGTCCTATGTTTTCTTCTAGTAGTTTTATATTTTGGGATCTTATGTTTAAGTCTTTAATCCATCCTGAGTTGATTTTTGTATATGGTGAGAGAGAGGGGTCCAGTTTCATTCATCTGCATATGTATATTCAATTTTTCCAGCACCATTTATTGAACAGATTGCCCTTTCCCCAATGTGTGGTCTTGGCATCTTTGTCAATAATCAGTTGGCTGTAAATATGTGGATTAATTTTTGGACTCTCTGTTCTGTTCCATTGGTCTATGTATCTGTTTTTTTATGAATGCCATACTATTCTGGTTTACTATATCCTTGCAATATATTTTGAAGTCAGGTAATGTGATGCCTCCAGGTTTCTTCTTTTTGCTCAGGATTGCTTTGGCTATTGAGGTTCTTTTTTGGTTCCATACAAATATTAGGATTTTTTTAAGTCTGTGAAAAAATGACATTGATATTTGATAGGAACTACATTGAATCTGTAGGTTACTTTGGGCATATGGCCATTTTAATGACATTAATTCTTCCAATCCATGAGTATGGAATGTCTTTCCATTTGTTTATGTCCTCTTTAATTTCTTTCATTAGCATTTAGTAGTTTTCCTTGTAGAGGTCTTTCATCTCCTTGGTTACGATTATTCCTAGGTATTTTGTTCTTTTTTGTAGCTATTATAAATGAGATTACCTTTTGATCTTTCTCAGCTAATTCATTAGGTGTATAGAAATACTACTGATCTTTGTATGTTGATTTTGTATCCTGCAATTTTACTGAATTTATTTGCCAGATCTAAGAGTTTTTCAGTAAACGTTCTAGGTTTTTCTAGATATAAAAATTTCAATACTATTTGCAAAGAGGAAAAATTTGACTTCCTCTTTTCCAATTTGGATTCTCGCTTTTTTTTAAACCATTTTGATTTGATTTTTGTATATGGTGAGAAACAGGGGTCCAGTTTCATTCTTCTGCATATGGCTATTCAACTTTCCCATCATCGTTTATTAAATAGAGTGCCCTTTTCTCAGTGTATGTTCTCATTAACTTTGTCAAAGATCAGTTGGCTATAAATATATGGATTCATTTATGGGTTCTCTATTCTATCCCATTGATCTATGCATCTATTTTTATACCAGTACCATGCTGTTTTGGTTACTATAGCCTTGTAGTATAATTTGAAGTCAGGTAATGTGATGCTTCCAGCTTTGCTCTTTTTGCTTGCAATTGCTTCGGCTATTTGGAATCACTGAGCTTCTCTAAAATCAGTATTTTTAATTCCTTTTCTGGGATTTAATAAATTTCTTTTCAATTGGGATCTGTTCTGAAGAATTATTATGTTCCTTTGGAGGTGTCATATTTCCTTGCTTTTTCATGTTTCCTGTGTCCTGGTGTTAATATTTGTGTATCTGGTGTAGCAGTTGCTCCCTCCGATTTTTTAAATTTGTTCTTGTAGAGGAGGACTTTTTCATGATGATGTGTTTATGGTGTTGGTTGGATAGGGCACTTTGGCTCTGATTCTGAGTGCATGCAGTAGCATAGTCTCTGTATGATTTCTTTGTTTACTATTATTATTATTATTATTATTATTATCATCATTATTAGTGGAGACAGAGTCTCAACATGTTGCCCAGGCTGGTCTTCAACCACTGGCCTCAAGCAATCCTCCCACCTTGCTCTCCCAAAGTGTTGGGATTACAGATGTGAGCCACCACACCGGGCCTCTGTGTGATTTCTTTGGCTGTAAGCAACATCTGGTATCTGTAATTTCCTGGATGGCTTAAGGTATGTTTATTAATGACATTTTGCTGGGGACTGAGATACCAGGTGGGCCAGTCTTTGGGCCCCAGTGGCAGCAGCTATGGGCTGTGTCTGTCCTTGGGCCCCAGGGCAGTATATACTGGCACTAACGTCAGTGGGTCCAGGGGTACTGATCTTTGGGCCTCCAAGTGGCTTGCTCAGATGCTGGTAGTGGCAGTGGTGGGCTGGGCAGGTGGGCAGGGCCCTTGGGCAGCCAATGTGGTGTGGGCAATGGCAGTAGCAGTGGCAAGAGAACCCTCTAGGTCCTGAGTGGAGCACACTGGCATTGGTGGTGGCTGCGATGGTCTGGGTGGGCCAGTCTCCAGGTCTGCAGGTGGCTTGTTCAGGTAGGTGCCAGCTGGGTGGTATCAGCAAGGCCGGTAGGCCCAATCTCAGCCACCAGGAGGAGTACTTAGGTGTTAAAGGTGGAACTGGGTTGGGCAGTTCCCAGACCCTTTGACTGTGTGCTCTGGCATGGAGTGTGGGGCAATGCTGGGGTGGGCAGTTCCCTCGACAGTGTGTGCAGACACTTGCCATAGTAGGCAAAGGTGAGGCAATCCCTAGGTCCCAGTGGAATGCTCAAGTGGGGTGTGGCAGCAGCCATGCTGCAGCCCTGCCACTGGGGACTGCAAGTTGCCTTCAGTGGCAGCAGCCTATTCCAGCAGGTGGGGAGTGCATGTTCTTCTTGTATCCCAAGTTTGGTTGTGCCAGGCTGCATCGTGCTTGTGCCTCAGCCCTGTGGCAAACTGCAATTGGGTGGCACCTCAGCCAGGGTGCTTCTGGGCCCCAGGACAATGTGCAGTCAATTGTGGGCTGGGCTCTCAAAATGGCCCTTTGCTGTATGTAGCTGCTTAGGAATGGGAGGGAGTGTGGGGCCCAGCACAGACTCTCTCCCTGGAGCAGTGTCATTGTGCAGTTTCCAGGTAGCTCTCTAGGTTAGTTTCAGGGTCTGCAAGAATCTAGGGGCTCTCCCCTGGCTAGAATGGCAGGGATTCGTGGTGGGAATGTGGGTCCCATAGGGGCCTCTCATTTACCCTTTCTCAGCACTGGGGAGTCTCTCCAGGCTCCCAGTTGATTCCAGCTGATTAGGCTGCTTTGCTTCCCTCTCCTTCTTTGCTTTAGGTGTTTCTTACCACGTTTCTGTTGAATTCCAGTGTTCTTCCTTGGATGGTCTATTCTAAGCATGATTATCTACTCGCTATTTTAGTTCTTATTAGTAGAGGAGGCAAATATGAGATGCCACTAGTCAGCCACTTGAAGCCTCGCTTAAGAATCTTTTATTTTTTATTTGAATTTTCAGGGAAAAGAAGCTTTCTTTTCAATTGGACATTAACCTTTGAGGATGTAGGCCTGGCAAGGCAGGCAGCCCTCTTGCCTATCTTGATTTAATAGAGAGCAGAATAGAGAGGTGGAGAGAGACTACTTCCTAATCACACCTTTGAGTTCCTGGACCTGGCTATGCCTGAACCCAAACTACAACTGGACTTTTCAGTTTTTTGATTTGGTAAATTCCCCTTTATCCTTAAGTCAATTTGAATTTTTTTGTTCATTTGCTTGTTTTGTCACATGCAAGCAAAAGAGTTCTAAATAATATACCAAAGGACACCAGATTAGAAAGTATGAATGAGAAAATTTGAAAAGGGAATAAATACTAAAGAATAGAGAAAAAAGTTCTATAATGGAAAAGCCTAATGCCTTTGACCCCACAGCCATGAAGCAAAGTATGTATGAAAATAAAATTGCCCCAGTCCCTAGGGTTGGTTCAGTAGATGATTCCAACACTATACCAGGCTCCAAGGAGTCTGCTCACAGAACCTCCACTCAGTAACTGTGCTAGATATCGCCAGTTTGCCCCTCCAGATGCACTCTCCACCTTTCTCCGCCCTGCTTTCTTTTTTAGGAGTCTGACCTATATGGTCTGCATCAATCATTTTTTGTTTGTTTGTTTGTTTTGTTGTCCCCCCCTCCTCCACCCCCAGCTTTTGGTTGGGTTTGGCCAATGAGAAAAATTAAGTTGCAGTATTTATTCTCCCTAAAAGATCACCTTGGGTTAGCTCAGTCCTTCAACAAAGTCACCACTCCTCTCAAGGCAGCCAATTGTACACAACTCATTCCTTCTGAGTTCTAGTAACCATTTCCTGCTCCTATACCTTAGGGTCAAGAGATGGTAAGAGTTCAGCTCTTACTAGGCTGGGTTACTGTGTTATTGGTGGTTCCCTATATCTATGCTTCCGTAAGTAATCCCTTTGTAAATAAATCTTCTTCCAATTATCCTTTTTTTTGTCAAGTGTGCTATCTATTTCTTGTTGAGTTATGGTCATATAGGGGTCTGCATGGAAGTACATTCTGCAGAGTAAGCTGTCAGACTGAAAGCCTACTATATTCTGCTTAAAACTTTTGGATCCCAGTATCAACCCTTCTTCCCTTCTAGATTGCAACTAAAGAACTTTGTGAAGTAGTGTTTCCATTTATTTTCCCTTGCCCTTTGCCTCCATACATTGTATCCACTCTCCTTCCTCCCAACATATGCATATAAATACCCAAATCTCCATTTTCTGCCTGGATAAAAGCACAGTGTAAATCACACTTCTGTATGGTTTGGTTAAATTACTTTATTATGTATGACTATTTTAAGAGGGAGGCAGTAAAGAAAATGACTCTAATGAAGAATTAGAAATATGTTGGGATCAGGGATCTGTTGCCTAGCAGACTTTAGACTGAGGCAGCTTCCAAGGAAAGAAGGAAAGTTTCCTGCTACAGCCTAGCCCCTGAGTTGAATAAGGGATTGGAAACATTTATGTCTTTAATTGCAATTGCCATTAGAGATTTGCTCTGGGAGACAGTTTGTGGTTAGATGTGCCTTAAAGCCATTTAGCCAGACTTTCATCAAACATTTTCAAAGTTTCTCTTTGAATTTTGATTCTGTCCCTCCCTCCGCCTGAAAGTTTCTCTTAGTGTTCCTCTCCTACACAAACAAACATAACAGTTTATACCAGGACTCAACCTTGATTTAAAAAAAAAAAAAAAAAAGGCTGCTCTCACAAAGCAGTCTAATGAGAAACCAGAGCACAGAGACTACAAAAGAAAAAATGCCCAGAAATGAAACAACTTTTAGTTTTATCCTCCTATGACTAAACCCCAAGAGTCAAAAAGAGAGGAGAGAGAAGAAAAACAATATTTAACTAATAGGTTGTCAATTGTCAAGTTTTCCACCCACATGGCTGCCCAATATTCCTCTGGGAAAATCAGTGATATGGTCTAGAAAGAGAAAATCGTACATTTCTTTTTTATTTCAATTTATTGTTGTTGACAACTCCTCAAGACAATATAAATGTTTTTTTACATGTTGATCCCCAGAAAATAGGTGCCTAAGAAAGGTTACTTTAGGACAATGATTTCAGGGGCGTAGAAGGTGAAAAATCATAACCAAAGTCCAGCATGGACAAAACCATGAAAACATTTGGAAATAATATTTCTCATTGACAAGCAAGTAAAACCAAGTGCATTGCAACAGATGGCATACAAATCAAATCCTGATGCAGCACAGTATGGGGAACTATTTAAATTAATCTACTAGAAGTTTATTGAACAGTTAAAATATAACTTTAATGAATATATTATCATATCCAGTTCTGTATAGTAAAGCTATATTTTTCATGTCTTAGCTGACAACACAAACTATCTTAGTGCCCTTCAATATTGCTTTGCAATTGTGGACACAATGGATTCCATTGAAAGAGAAATATTGTTTGACAAATGATTCATAATTCCTTGTCTAATAGTCAATGCATTTAACAGGATCATGTATTATGTATAAAATATAGCACCAGTAGTTGAATTCCTGTGAAATGTTAACTATTTTAACTCAAAATTTACATATGTTTCAAAATGTTTGGGATATCATTCATTGATTTTTAAGAAGATGGTACTTTCTGGTAAGCAGCAGCTCAGAGTAGAAAGAGCACTGGACCTGGAGTCAGATGCAATGCAAGTTGTTTTTTCTAAACACTCTCTAATATCCTTTCCAGATCTAACGTTCTATTATCTTTTACTACTGAATCTTGAGAGTTTGATTGTTTGAGGTAATTTTCAAGTGGTTTAAAAGTTGTTGTCTTTTTCATTTTGTTCCTTTTATTTTTAAAGGTTAGTTTTGAAAATTGGATTTGTTAAGAAAATGGGTTGAGAGGAGGCAGTTTCATTGTATGTTTGTTTGTTTTTGTATTTCCCATTAACCTACTGTAGAAGATCCTATATCTTCTATTACTTATTAGTAGTGGTTGGCCTCCCTCTACTCTGTCAATAAGACTTTGAAGGTGTCTGGGAAGGAGATTCCAAAGAGGAACAGCAATTCTTTCCGCCACAATGCCAAGAGAAAAAACACTGTTAGGGACTAGATTGGTGTGGTATGTTTACATGACTGGCTTCAATTCCCAAGATTAAATAGCTTAAAATTTCTTAAGCAAGTTCCCTTAACCCAATGTTGCTTTCGTTCTCATGTTTCCTTCTCCCCAACCCTACATGTGTTTACATCTCCACATCAATGTCTGACCAATAGAAAATCACATCTAAAATGTTCAAAATTGATCTCCCCAAACCTGCTTCTCTCTTGTATTCCCAGTCTTGATCAACAATGTCACCATCTTACCGGTTCTAGCCAAGCTCAAACCTTTGGAGTCATTCTCCAAACTCCTCCTTCCTTATTCCCCATTCCACAGTCTTGTCCTTCTCCAATCACCCTTCACATAGTGGTTGCCAAGTGCTCTTTCTAAAATACAAGCTGGGTGCGGTGGCTCACGTCTATAATCCCAACACTTTGGGAGACTGAGGCAGGAAGATCACTTGAGGTCAGGAGTTCGAGACCAGCCTGGCCAACATGGTGAAACCCTGTCTCCACCAAAAATACAAAAATTAGCTGGGCTTGGTGGTGTGTGCCTATAATCCCAGCTACTTAGGAGACTGAGGCTGGAGAATCACTTGAACCCGGGAAGTGGAGGTTGCAGTGAGCCGAGATCGCACCACTGCACTCCAGCCTGGGCGACAACAGCGAAACTCCATCTCAAAAATAAATAAATAAATAAATAAATAAATAAAGTAAAATAAAATAAAATCCAAATGTGATCACAGAGCCTCCCTGATTAAAATGCTTTAATTACTCATTTTCACCTATTGGATAAAACTCAAAGTCCTCTTTCCGTCCCTGAATACCTCTCTAGCTCGATCTCTTGCCACTCCCTGCCATTCCTCTGAACCCTTTTCATTCCAGTTACATAAATTGCTCACAGTTACCCAGACACACCATGGTCTCTTCATGACTGTGGCTTTGCATGCGAAATTTCCTCTGCTACTTTCTCAGCTCAAGGTATTTTCCCTCATGTTCCCATAGCTTTCCACATACTAGTTTTTTAACTCTCATTAAACTATATTTTATAACTTCTCCACTTGCTTGTCTTCACTACCAGACTGCCGGTTCCCTGTTTTGGGAGAAAGGAAACATCGTAGAGGAGATTCAGACTTTGGATGCTCCTATGTGGCATTTGAACTTGCTTCGGACCCTGATACACTATACTATTCCCTGATGCTTGCTTTTTTTTTCCTTCTTCTTGTGCCAGCCCTCCCCCTGGTGAAGGTGTTAAGAAGCGGTGGAGTGATCAGGTGACCAAAGATAAGACAAAGTGACCTGGCTGATCCACATCCTGGATACGCATCTGCCTCATGTCATTTTTAAAGTAAATGCTAAACTTGCTAATGGGTCTCGGCTTTTGCCTGGCCTGGCAGGAACGTTCTGTCTTGTCATGTATTCATTGACAGACTCTGATTTCAATTTCCAGAGCTGTAGCAGAAGGTCAATGTAACCACCTCTGATGGTCTCAAAAAACACCATGTTATAGTCAAACAAATAGCCCAAGAAGAACTAGCTGGTGAGAATCTTCTTCCATGTTGTCTCCTCTGCCTGAAGCTGAGAAAAACCTGTTTGCAGGAATGTTTGCCTTTAGACGATTACACCAGAGAGCAAGGAATCAAACACCAATCATATCCATATGCTAAGTGTTCTCCCCAGTTGCAGTGAGCCCCACCTCTTTAAAAAGTCACAGGGACAGTCTTCATCTCTATCCCAGGACAATATCCTGTTAGGACTGCTTTTTTCCCAGTTGAAAATAACCTAGTCTTTGAATAAGCATTTAGTTGTCTGTGGGAGGCAGAAGCTTCCTAAGCACCTCTGGATATAGAGGTCTTTAGGTATAATGGTCTAGGTTGTCTAGGTTGGTCTGAGTGGTGATTCCCAGGGAAAGACCTTGCCAGGCAGGTTTTATTTTCTTCAGAGACAGGTTCTCACTCTGTCACCCAGGCTGGAGTGCAGTGCAGCTCACTTCAGCCTTGACCTCTTGGGCTCAAGTGATCCTCCGGCCTTAATCTCCCGAATAGGTGGGACTGCAGATGCATGCCACCATACCCGGCTTAGGCAGATTTTTAAAAAATATGTTAGATTATTAGCCTGGTTGGGAGGAATCTGACCTCTAAAACCAACAGAATTTTAGAAAACATGATGAATTTATAATCATAATAGAAATTCTCCTTGATGGCTATTGCACGGCTATTGTAAATTTTACCAGATACTGTGTTTATGCTACAGGGAGACTACCAGCAGCAAGAACAGGTTTTAGTTTTAAGTGGAGGGAAAGGAAATTAATAAACTCTGTTTGTCATCAGGAGAGACTACCTTTAAAAAAATCAAACAGCTTCCACAATGTCATTTTATACACATGTCATAGGCAAGGAAAGATGATCTGCTGTCTTAGATGTCCATCTGGCTGTGTCCTAACTGAAGAAAAAGAATTCAAGTGCTACCAGAGATACCATGAGATAAAACAGAAACAGAACTGGTAAGAATGGTCCCCTGAAGTTCTTAGGTTTCTATGTTCAAGGTAAAGATTACCCTGCCCACAAAACGATCATTGATGACATCATTTATGATGCCTTTGCCCTTCAGTTGGCACTGCACAGGCACTGCTTGGTTCTTCACCACGTCTGTAAAGTGCATTGCCACCAAGGGGGATGTGTAGTTAACCTGTAGGTAGAAGAACAATAAATTCTAAGTATGGGGAGGTGGTAGGAGGGAAGTGATCAGATAATCACTGCAGGATGATGCCCCTCACAAAGAGAACTGAGCAAATCCCATGATGCCAATTCTCAAATGGCCAAAGCAACTGACATACTCTCCTTGCGCTGGGAAAGTGTGGGAAAATCATACATTTCTCTGATAAGTCACTGTCAAATATCTGATTGTCCTCTGGGAAAAACCAATTCTGACTCAGCATGATATGATTTTTCTGGAGATCAGACCATGAATTAAACCAAAACTAGTGTCTATTGAGTCCCTTTGTTGGGGACTGACCCCAGCGCTTCAAATGGGAGAAACAGAAGCGTGATTATTAATGCAGGTTTAGGCACATTGGTAGTAATTTATCTTTCCTGACTCTGCCACTATCTAGCTGTAAGGTCTTGGGCAAGTCACTTTTTCTCTCTGAACCCCAATTTTCCCATTTGTAAACTTAAAAGGTTAAACTAGGCCATATATGAGATTCTTTCGGATATGGAAAGGAGTGTGGTTGTGATAAGAATTGGTAGAGGGAGCTCCTGGTTATGGCCAGCAGCTATTTACCCCTCTACTATCTCCTGCTCCCTAATTCTCATAGATCCCAGCCAGCTCTTCCTTTGTCACTGAGCCCTTTCTGACAGCAATGACTAAAGGGGATACAGCTTACGTGAGTCAGTTTGCCGTAGTAAGGGTAGTAGCGGAGGTCAAAAGAAGCCGACTCTGGGTAGTAACTGATGGATCGGATGTCATTTTCATCACCTCTCTGTAAGCAAAAGCAGGTATATGTGGGGTGCTGGGTCACAGAGTGGGTTAGAGTCTGAGCTAAAGGGAGTTGTACCTCAGGCGAAATCACTGTGTGACCCATAACCAACTGTTCCAGGAAGACCATGAAAGCAGAATGGGGCAGAGCTCAGCCGTGACCTGTCCCTAGAAGAGCATTTTTAAGGAGTGACTGTGCCTTGTCTTTTCAGTTCAAAGGATGTTGAATAGAAGGCCTGAACTGAGGAGGCCAAAGGTGCTCAGTATGGCTCTCTGTTGGCTTCTGGGGGACCCAGACAGAAGCAGTCCAAAGGGCTTGCAGTATCTGATGCTGCTCTGGAAAGAGGCCCGACAACTTCAGCCTTTCTCCAAAGAATCACACTGAGCCTGGGACACAGTCTTGGACTTTGGAGCTGAGGGAGATATATGTTAGAACATATTTAGTAAATCCCACTCCATGATTTGCACACTGCAGGCTCGGTTCTATTGGAAGTCAGATCAAGTGCATAGGTACCTGATACACAGGCACACAGCCTACAGTTGGCTCACCTAGACTCATGTCTCTGACCATATTCTCTGTAGTGCTTAATTACAGTAGGTGGGGTCAGAGGGGTAAGCAACAAGAGTTTGGGTATGCAAATGATTAAAGTAAACAGGTCTACCCTTATCACATTATGTCAGGCAGGGGGTTGCCCATTCTGCGATACATTCAGCTTGCCCTAAACAGCAGAGGTCTGGGGGCTGGTAAGGACAAATAGTGCATCACTACTAGTAAATTACTCACTAAGGTCATGTGATTACTTCTGTCAATATACTTTAATTGTTCTTGGTACAAACTAATCTCTCCTTAATTTATTCTAGTCATTACCTTTTCCTGCTTGATTTCCACAAATGGGTGTGGGTTTGACCAGTATTGTTTATTATAGAATGTATAGAAATTCTTAATATATGTGTTTAAAAGGACATAAAATATGTAAGGAAGTAGCTAAAAATAATAATTAAAACATTAAAACAATTTTAGAAAGGACAGTTCTCAGCAAGGTTTGATGTAAGCTGAAAAACAAACAGCTTCCATTAGGGAACAATAAGTAGAACTCTGTCCAGTTAATACGCTAGCTTAAGACTAAGTTGGTCTTTATGATTTACTTGTAATACATTCTTCTAAAAAGCAACGAAATTTATTTTTCGTGAAGGTCTGGGGAATCAGTTCGCATAGTTTGTAGTCTCACCTCACACTGTGAATATTTACACATATACATGACAACAGAATGTGCTTCCTACCTTGTTCATTTGGCAAGGACTGCCTGACCTTTCAGAGCTCATCTTCACTTTTCATAGCACTTGTAATACTTCATTGTCTTGATTTCAGAGACAGAGCCGTACTCTTACCTCAACACTTCTAACACCTAGCAGAGGATCTGATATATAATAAGTGATCAATAAATGCTTGCTGAATGTGGGATATTGGCTGAATAAATGCTGCCTTTTGCTGTTTTCTGATCTGCCACCATGAAGACTGAAGTTTTCAACTGTATTTCTCCTACTGAGAACGGGATTACCAGGTCTCACGTATTTGCAAGACAACTATCCAGGTCTGGGGGTGCAGCTGATGTCACAGAACAGGAGAAAGCTACTGCCTGTTTAAGAAGTAAACCCAAGATCTAAGGGCTTTTTCCTACAAGGGAGCTAATTGGTACAGATGAGATGGAAGTTAATGGTCCCTCAAAGGACAGTTAATTAGCATATTAATTGAGTTCTGTTTATACTTCCCTTATAGTCATTTGTGATTGCAACACCCAGTACCACTGGTCATTGCTGCAAAATGTGAAATTCAGTTTTAAAATCTGGAAACTAATGACTCTAATGAAAGCTGTTTGTTTAGTTCAAAGAAACAAGTAATTAGAGCTAAGCAAAAGTGTACACAGAATCTCAATTAATGACTTGGCACACTGTTGTTCCCCGCTGTGGCCCCTAGCTGAGGTTCATTCTTTGGTTTTCACAAGTATTAACCATGACACACTGACTGACACACACACACATACACTATACACACAAACACACATGAGTTGAATGCTTTCTGGAAAGAGGAAAACCTGAAGGAACTAAAGAGAGGTGTAGTTATGAAAAGATTAACCTTTTCCTTAGCCTACCATCCATGTGTAAGTCCTTGAAAGGGATGGACTACCTTTTTGCGTGAAACAGATGTGCTAACAATGCTTACTCAAAAGGCCTCTTTACCTGGACTTTGCAGGAAACCTTCACAGGATCTCCAAGTTCAGGACGAAAGCCTACAACCTATCAAAAGAAAACCAGTGGTTTTTTTTTTTTTAACAAAACATATTTGACAGTAAAAATTGGAGCTTTTCTAACCCTCCTCCCAATCATCCTTCCTCAGGCATATACTTCATCTATTTCACCTTCTCAGAAATGTTACAAAAAGCAAAAAATGCAAAACATCTTTAGAGCTAAGCAGCTCAACTTACTCCGTGTTGTATTTATGCCTGATATTTACACACAAGGGGAAACTTCAGCAAGTCAACTCTAAAGATGTAAAGAACTTTCTAATTTCAAGAGGGGTGTGACTGATAAGGCTCTGCCACACCTAAGTCATGACAGGATGAAAGAAAAATGCATTTTTATGATGTAAGAACTGTCCCCCATGCCACCCTCATGTCAATCCCCTGTTTCAAACAGCTCAGTATTTGATTCCTTATTTAAAATACTTTTTAAAAAATTAAAGATGAGGTCTCACTATGTTGTCCAAGTTAAACTTGAACTCCTAAGCTCCAGCAATCCTTCCTCAGCCTCCCAAGTAGCTTGGATTATAAACTCGAGCCACTGCACTTGACTAGGACCCCATTCTTGACAAAGGCCATCAAGCAGCAGGTTTGGGAGTGAAGGAGAAGAATGGCCACAGGAAGTGCTTGGGGGAGGGGAGAAGAAACTGATGGGCTTATCTGGTTATTTGTATTTCTGATGCTGTCAGTAAAAATGACCAAACCTGTGGTGTGTGAAGACAGAGCCCAAGACAAATGGAGTGGCCAGAGCCCTCCTATCTAGTTCATTCACTTATCACCACCAGATATCAAAAGCCAATATACCCGGTTCATCTTTAGAAGGATGCAGGGCTGTCCAGTAGAGTATCCAAAAGTTGGGTCCTCCAGACCAGAGCAGTTCTTTAGGAAGGAGCGTTTAAATTGGCAGGCCTTCTTGTCCTCATCCTCATTGCCATCTTGGATGAAGTACTGCCCCGGGGGACAGTCTACATTCATTTCCTCTTGAAGACTGTCATTATAACCTAAAGCATGTGTGAGTGGCAACGGGTTATGTTAGACAGGTGCTACAGGGGAAGGCCATGCGTTCAGTAGTCCTCCCTCCCAAATTTCCTTTCTCCAGCTTGTTTGTATGCCTCTGAAAGCCCACTCAGTCTCCCTGTGACCTGGCATCAGGTACCCAACAGCCTTCATCGGCAGCCATCCCTCTAGGAAGTCTTCCTGACTAGTCACTTCAGCCCAGTTTGATTGCCTGTTCCCTTGCTTTTCATTCCCATGGAACTTCTGGATATCCATCTCTGGGTCCTATGTTAGTCACTTTATAATTTTTCTCTATTTTCCACCATTTCTTTTCAGATATGATAAACTGTAAACTTGGAAGGCTGTCCCTTCTACTTCTGAGAGAGAAATAGGCACATAGTTGGTAGATTTTGGAAGAGGGAATGAAATATTCAGGGTATGGTGTATATATAAGGAAGCTAAGTTGCTGGGTTAAATTTCCTTAACTTCACTTAGGAAACAAGGTGAACCCATTGGGTGGTTACAAATTTGGGTGGTCTTTTGGGATTGCCCTTATGGCTACCTGCTCATGGTTCAGTAGCCCTCCCCCCCCACCCCCTCAGCTGGCAATGGATCCAGAGGCCAGCCCAAGCAGCCACCTAGTTCTCTTGGGCTGGGGACCGACTCTGGTACTGTCTTTACTGGCAGGGCACTGCCCACCCAATGTACATGGATTTGATTGCAATAGAGAAATAGTCCTGGGGAGACTGATTTGGGTAATAATAAAACTCCAGTCTCCTGCACAGCAGGCTGAGCATGAATTACTCTTTCTCTATTGCAATACCCCTGTCTTGATAAATCAGCTCCGTCTAGGCAGTGGGCAAGGTGAACCCGCTGGTCAGTTACAATGTCTCCCTTTGAAGTCAGTGAGAGGCACCTGATTGTAAGAGAGTGAGAAGTATGAGTTGTGAGACAGAAGGAAAGCGGAAGAAGAGGAAGAGGAGGAGAAGGAGGTGGAGTAGGAAGGAGAGGCAGAGGAGGAGGCAGGGGAGGGAATAAGCCAGCTCTTCATCCTTTACAGAAGGAAGTTAGCACTGCAAAATAGAAGCATAAGTTAAAAGATAGAAACCAATGACAACCACGGGGTCTCTACGGGGATGGTGAGGGCATGAGATCTTGTCTACTGAGGCCTGAGACATTCAGGGTTAATGTCCTTTACATTGGATGGAATGTAACATGTGTCAAAGGATACATACATCAGGGAGCAAGCTTAAAGAGGCTATTTGTGAGGTAACTCTTTTTTTTTTTTTTTTTTTTTGAGACGGAGTCTCGCTCTGTCGCCCAGGCTGGAGTGCAGTGGCCGGATCTCAGCTCACTGCAAGCTCCGCCTCCTGGGTTCACGCCATTCTCCTGCCTCAGCCTCCCGAGTAGCTGGGACGACAGGGGCCCACCACGTCGCCTGGCTAGTTTTTTGTATTTTTTTTAGTAGAGACGGGGTTTCACCGTGTTAGCCAGGATGGTCTCGATCTCCTGACCTTGTGATCTATCCGTCTCGGCCTCCCAAAGTGCTGGGATTACAGGCTTGAGCCACTGCGCCCGGCCATGAGGTAACTCTTTGGGCTGCCAAATTTCATACATAAAACTGGGCTTTAGAAATTACTGCATTATTTCCAATTTGATTCTAAATGATGCAGCCCAGTTAGTCCTGTTAGACTCAGTCCCTATGTATTAATGTTCAAAGTAGCTCAGTATTTCAGAGGAGATTTTGCACCTATGATCTACCAGAGGTAAAACTCAAAATGTACTGCTGAATTCTCATCTAATAATATCAAACCCACAGGTTGTGACTTGGGTTTGATATTATTAATTGGCAACTGGGAATTTTAAATCTATCCAATTATGGCTATGCCTTTATTTTTTCTTTGACAAAGCTACATTTAATTCAAGGCTTTGTTTTAATTTTTTAGAACAAGAACTGTGCTCAGATAACTTTCTAAATAGAGGCTGCAGTCATGTGCTCATTGTTTCTCTTGAGGTAGTTCCATTAAAAATAATGTGACATGGACATGACCCTTATTGCAAAATCCCAGTCCTCATGGGAGTGAAAGTGATACTCTGGGATGTCTATTTCAGAGATGTGCTTCTTTTTAGCAGGACACATTATCTACTCTTAGAAACTGAAAAACTAGTGCTTTTCCTAACATTTCCTGCTTCCATCATCATCAGGTCAGAATTGGTATTTCTCTGTCTACTAGCTTCTTGGAGGGATTTTCTCAGCAGGGAATCCGGCAATATATTTGCAATCACTTGCAAGCATTCTGAAACAAAAGAAGATACTGTGCTGGCCATGATGCCTAAAACATTTCTGTGGCTAAAAATAGAACTACATGGACTCAGATCCCGTCTCCCCTCATTTCACAGGTAAGGAATCTGAAACTCAGACTTACCCAAAATAACACTGAGCCTTACTGATATAAAGCTGAGTTTCTAACTCTTGGTCATATGACAGCACTGTAGAATTATGAAAAGCAGCATTTCTCAAACTTTAAATTTCCTGCAAATCACCTGTGAATTTTTTAAAAATGCAGATTTTGATTCAGTAGCTCTAGAATGTGGTCTGAGATTTTGCCTTTCTAACAGACTCCCAGGAGATGCCCATGTTGTTGGTCCCGTTATAACACTTACAGCAGCGAAGGGTGTCAAGAACATGAAATGTGGATTCAAACACTGGTTCTGCTGCCAGAGTCTTTGATCAAGTTACTCCCCCTTTCTGAGTCTCAGTTTCCTCATTTATAAAATGAGGACGATCAACTTTATTATGCAGAGTTAAAGTTAAATGACCAAATTTATGTATTTAAATAACACTTCCTAGCACATGACAAGAGATTGTTCTCCTAATTCAGTGCACATGTTGTAATAGTAGCTGCCCCTAGAATGGATCAACCCCACTTCAACCAGGCCAGGACAACCAAGCCAGAATGACTGGCGTTTTTTCCCCACAAAGATTAGGTGCAGAAATGCAAACCCCACTGGAGCTCCTCTTTGATAGCTGCATAAAGAACCTGTGTGCTCTGTTAACCTTAACCAAGCTGCTACCTCAGATATTACCTTGTGAAAAGGTCTCCCACAAAGCCATTCATTTGCCCCTGAAAATTTATCTGATGACACTATAGAGATAGGCACCTCGAAAATATTTGGAATCAGAATGTTGGAGCGACTGCCACCCAGAGATTCTTCCTCTAACTCCTTTCTGGAATGCTGTTAAATAAAGACACTTGGCTAGGCGCAGCAAATCATGCCTGTAATCCCAGCACTTTGGGAGGCCAAGGCAGGCGGATCATGAGGTCAGGAGATCGAGACCATCCTGGCTACCACGGTGAAACCCCGTCTCTGCTAAGAATAAAAAAAATTAGCAGGGCGTGATGGCACGCACATGTAGCCCCAGCTACTCAGGAGGCTGAGGCAGGATAATCGCTTGAACCTGGGAGGTGGAGGTTGCAGTGAGCAGAGATCGCACCACTGCACTCCAGCCTGGGTAACAGTGTGAGACTCCGTCTCAAATAAAATAAATAAAATAAAATAAAGACACTTGCCCTCTCCCTTCAAGTTAGCCCATCTCCAAGAAATGACTTCTTTTATCTTGAGAAAGTTTAGAAGACAGAAACCTTCCAGCTCTGGAGAACATTCTTCTTTTCCCACCACTATTTCCCCCCAGAATTATCTTCTATAAATGATCATTATTGAGCCATCTGGATATGTTCAGGACTTAACTGGGTGCTGTATCGTGTTCAAGAAAAGAAAAATGTTCTCTGCCTCAAAGAGCTTATCTTGCTGGAAAATTGACTTGTATGCTTTCAAGACAACATGCAGTCACACACTAGAGCAATTCTGATTGTAGCTACAGGTGCTAAGGGGAATGCAAAGTAAGGACAGACCATGACGAGTTGGGGTTAGTAAGACTGGGATTCCTGGGCCAGGTGAATTTTGAATTTCGGATTCCCACCCACCACCTTTCAAAAGAACTTTCCACTATTCAGAGGAACTTACTTACCCTGGAGAAAGCCATTTAGGCTAATCACATAATGCTGCCAAGTGTCGGGTTCAGAAACGTTGAAGTTGAAGTTAAGGCTATGGGCGAAGGGTCTGATCATAACGCCTGGCAATGAAAACAGGTCTTGGATATATTAACCCATTCTTGGGATAATTTTTTTTTGTATTGATTCCCATGAAACCATTTCCCCCCAAGCAATCAAAATAAAAAGAACCATAATTTGCCAAGTACCATTTTACTTTTCCTCCTAATAATTGAATCTCTAAGTCATTACCAGGAAGAGCCAAAGTTAATTGAGGCTGAACATGCTGTGCAAGCATATTTCTGTCCAGCAAGTTCTGACAACACAGGGCATCTGGGCACACTCACCAGGAGGCTTTACCCGCTCCGTGAAGGTTGGTATATAGGGACTGATGGTCAGAAATAGTGTGTACATGCAGAGGGTGATCACAGCAGCCAAGGAGGCATAGAAGAAGAAGTAAACGAGTAAGATCAGGCCTGCAGAGCAATCATAGATGAGAGTGGTCAGTGCTTGCCAACAAGCCCTTCCTCCCTGCTTGGACTCATGAACCAGAACCAACCCAACCACAAAATGGCTCTTTAAAAAAATTCCCCAGATTCAGTATGTCCTTGCTTATTCAGATTTCACCAGTTTGGAGTCAGTGAGGATTGTGTCAGGGGTCTAATTGCAGTTTACCTTTACAACATCTCCGATGGAAGGGCTTGCTGAGCAAATGATGGCCATGAACAAGAATACAATGGAGTGGAGTTTAAAGTACTGCAGAGGGCAAATTGCTTGAGAGTCCTCTGGGCAACCGTTGATGTCCTAAGTACAAATCATTCTTTGCTATTCATTAAAGTGGATGCCCTGAAGAGTCCTAGCAGCTTGGTTTCAATAATTATAGGTATTTGCAAGTGATGAAAACAGCATTTCTTTCCACATAGTCTATAATTCAAACTTTTGATGAATTTCCACTGGACTTGCCTCCAGTCAAGGCAAAGTGAGGTTTTGCCCTGCTTATTTCAAATTTTATTCATCTTTATCAAAGATGAATAAAATGGCTCTGCTTTTCAAAAAGAACACTAACACAGGGTGGGGAAGGGAAAAGGAGGAAACAGTACCTAATCACTGACACTTGCCTGTGAACTTTGGCAAGTTATAGAACTTCCTTGCACCTCCAATTCCTTACAGGTAAGATGGGGATAAAAACAGCACTTACCTCAGATTCTTATCTATATCCCTAACAATATCTGAAATTCAGTCTTTCCTCACATCCTATCCTGACTGTACCACTTTCAAGCTGTTTAATCTTGGACATGCTGTTCACCTCTCTGGGCCTCAATTTCCTCGTCTGTACAATAATGGTACTTACTTCTTAGCATTGAATAATGCATATAAATAGCATAACACAGAGCCTGGCGAATACTAAATGCACCATAAGTGGCAGTCATCATCGGTTATTATTAACATTATTATTAGTGCTGTAGGACCAGAAGCATAGTTGTGTGAATTTTCCCTCTTTGGGCTGTATTAGGACTAGGTTTGTCCCAGGATTAGGCAACAATGAGTGAGGTGAATGAGCTTGAGATTGCTGCTGAGAAACTGTTTTCAAGCCCTCCTTGGGGCTCTCTCAGGCAACAACATTTGGCTCTGTTCACAGCAATGACATGATGTTGGACCTACAGATTTGAACTGAATTATGAACCAAAAACTGGAACAAACCACTTAACTTTGCTGTACCCCAAACTGAATCCAAATATTAATTTTTAAATTGAACCATGAACCAAATAAAATTAACCAAAAAAGGTATTGTGGAATGGAGAAAAAACCCATAGTAATCTGACTGGAAATGGAACTAACCCTTTTTATTTTATTAAGATGAACTAAAGCAGAACTGGAACATGAACACATTGATTCAGTTGGAGTCTCTGGAGAATAAACGACAGCACCTGTGTGCCTGTGATACTTGGCTGCTGTCCACTGGCTATCTAATGGGATTTGCCCTGTGTTTCTGCCTCCATTCCTTTACCCCATGCCCATCCTGGGAATGGATCAACAGCTAGAGCCATCCATGGAGATCAAAAGACTCAGTTTCATGGATGAAGGGAAAGCAATGGAATACAGGTACATTCCTTTGGAGATATCTTCCTTTTTTCCCAGGATGTGTGACCAGGAAGTTGTAGATAGGAGAATGACACTAGCAATAAGTCCCCTTAGCCTCACCCAGGAGTTGGTGCCCTAGAGTTTATGATAGGTAATCACAGACTGAGATAGTTAGCTCAGCCACCCCCAGGCAAAACCAAGCACAGTCCCCATCTGAACCCATTGATCCCTCTGACACTTTCTGCCCTGGATGTCCAAGTATTACTTGGGTCTTTCCTCCAGGTACTCTAGGGTTCTTTCCTCAATGCCCCCACCCAGGCTTGGACAGACCACTGAGTAACCATGCTCCCAACTCTTCATTTCTCCCACTAAAACACCCTATCAGGTCCTGAGGCCCTACACATCAGGGCCTTGTTCGTTGTTAGAGTTCATGAAATGGGGCAGTGTTCTGGCAAAAGAATGAACTCTGGTGTTCATCCAACCAGGGTTTGAAATCCCAGCACTGCCACTTAGTAACTATGTGACTATAGGCAAGTTACTTACCCTCTCTAAGCCTCAGTTTCTGCATCTGTAAAATGGGGATAATAATATTACTACCTTGTATGATTCTTGTTGGTATCCAGTAAAATAACATAGAGTTTCCAAGAATAGGGATGTGCAGGTACCAAAGAAAAGGCCCAGATTATATTCATAGGCCTGGTAAATATATTGGGCAGGTTGATGTCCAAGTTGGGACAGCATTAGTAAGTGCACAAGTAGGCACCTTGTTCTCAGGAAAGAAGACAGCAAGGCATGTGCTCTATGGCTGAAGCATTAACATTACCATTTGCCCTTTGCCCAGGGTAGCCCAACAGAAGAATTCCTGGGCTCTACTCAGACCTGCTACTCAGAGGTCTGGCTATGGCCTATCACGCAGTGTCGCTATTACCATATCTTCTCTGGGCACTTGAACCTTCCTCCCTCATCCCCACTTATTGGCCTATGTATTGTCTTTCACAGAAGCAATTTGGATCAGCTCATCTGGTGAAGTTCTAATGGCTGGCTGTTTAGGCTCCCCCTCCCAGAATCACACTTGCATTTCACAAGGCTTGTTTTTCCAGTCCTCTTTAGGCAAGGGAGAAACAGCTGTGCACCCTTGGAGCCCCAGTGAGTGTCCAGTATTTGTCTGCAGCTTCCAGAATGTCGGAATGTTCCTTAAATGGTACATTTGTTCCAGTTGAGAGTTTGTGGGATGGTCAGGGGTGGGGCTGGGAATTGGGGAAGGGCGAAGGGAGATGAGAGTCCCACACCTGCTATTCCTAATTCCAGGAAACAGAGCTGACTGTTTCACCTTGACTGAGCTGAATTAGCAACATTAACTATGAGGGAAAGAATTCTTAGCCAAGGGGCCTTTAGAAGACATGGCCATCAACTTCAGCAACCTAGACCCTTGGCACTAGGGGACTGTTATTTCATCCTTGGCATCCTCTATTTTTTTTCTTCTGTGGATTGACTGAGTTCCAAACCAGCAGCTGCTCTTTTTCTGGGCTGTGCAGAGACTGTGGCAAGTGTGAATTTTACCACTGGCTAAATCTCCTGAGGAGAAGGCTCAGCATTAATAGTTTAAGAGGTGGGTAAGACTGTAGGAGGGGAGTGATGGGGAAGTTGTGGAGTAAAAATGATGGCAGCATATGATGCAAAGAGGAAATGCTAAGGAATATAATTCTGCCATTGATAAAACATGTCTATCATAGCAGAGGAAGACATCCACAAGCTGGGGCCAGGGACATGCCTCCTGGGTCTCCTCTGACATTACCAGGTGATAAGGCCTCATAAAAACACTTGGTCAGATTAGCAGGCATTTGAGTCTCATATCTTACAAGAAGTCTTCTGCATAGTTCTTTCAACTTTACAGTTTTAACATCTAATTGGAGTCTCACTCTGATCCTGTGAGAGAAGCAAGTCAGGGATTGTTTTCCTCATTTGGCAGGTGAGGAAACTGAGACTCAGAGAGGGGAAATGATGAGTCCAAGGTCACATGGATAGAAAGTGACAGGACTGGGACTTTAAAAAGTCATGTGCTTTTTCAATTCATTCTCACTGTCTCTCTGCATTGCAACTGATGTTGAGCCCAGTGAGTTTCAGTTACACAGTCAAGTTTGTTCATCCATTTGGAGTTTGTTCTGATGGAATCTGTCCACAGTCTAGGCATTTCCCTAGGCATTGATGCCTTTACATGAAGTGCAAAGAGAAGTTCACAGACAAGCCCATCCAGCGTATGGTAAAGGAGCCCTGGACACCACACCAAAAGCAAAGGACACCAGACTTTGGCATTGGAACTATTGGGACTTACTCCAACTCTGACCTGTTCGGGCCAGAAACATCCTTCTCTCTGGATCCCACAGGTATTCGTTCATGATCTGCAATTTCTGCCACCAGGCATTGCCTGTTGGCTGACCCTGACCCTCTTCCTCCTCCTTTTCCTCCTCTTCCTCCTCTTCTTTCTCCTCCTCTTCTTCCTCCTCCTCTGACTTGGGCACCACTGTCACCCGTGCCTCTTCTTCTGCTTCCTCCTCTTCATCTGCTAAGTAGTTCTGGTTCACTTCATCCGGATCATCCTGGAGCAGTGACAAAACATAACACCCTTTTTGGAAAAAAATGTACAATGATGCATCCCACCAGCCAAAAATAAATTGAAATGACTCAATATTTGGAGATGCTTCAAATTTCCACTTCCCCATAAACATACATGTTGTTACAAGAGGTGGATTTTCTTTCTCTCTGTTCTTTTGGAGGAAATATCCTTTCTATAACCCATTTTGACTCAGTATTCTTTCCATAGAGGTGCAAGTTTTATTCTCAGCTTCAGGCATTTGGGCTCTTCTCCAAGGACTGTTCATATCACTACTGTGTTCTGGGCCTTGACCTCCCACTTAACCTTGGCCTATCAGAGCAGAGGTGAGCTCACACAGGAAGAGGGTGGAATAGTCTTAGACATTGTGTCCGTGATGGCAAACTTTCAGTCCAAGTCAGCTTTATCCTAACACCCTGTACACATTCAGCTGCTCAACTTCACCATTTTAAGTTGTGTCTAAAAATGGCCCGGGATGGACATCAGGAGGAGAGGCCAACTACTGTACCCCTCCTCAAAACTTAGCCTTCCTTCCCAACAGAAACAATAGATGGGAAGTTATTAACTGCTTCTCTGATTATTGCCCTAGTTTGAATTTCTTCCTACCTTAAATTGGTTGGAAAGACCATCTGAGAGCTGGAACCCCAGGCTTCCTTTAGTCCCCCCTCTATGCCTTAGGCAAAAAGCTGGGCACGTAATACATACTCAGCACATATTTGTTGATTGACTGATTGCAGCCATTACTTTAGATTTGAAACTGTAATCTTCTCTGAGTGATTCTAAGAAAATTAAACTGAAAAAGAGAGAGGGAGAGAGAGAAACCTAGACTTCACCAAAGTGGTGTTTCAAATACCTCCCAGCCACAGGCCGGAGAATTGTATCTTTGCTCTTTGGGGGTTTGCCAAGGCTTATTGCAGCAGCAGAAAATGAGGCTGCCCTCCCTTCTCTGCTGTCCAAGTCAGAAGAGTTGCGGGGCTGTGCACCTGTTGGGGTAGGATGTGTCAAACACTAGAGACCAGGGGCTCTGTGCTGCTCCCTCCCTGCCTGATTCCTCAAAGGCCATTTAGAGGGCATTCGGCTGAAAATGCTGCCTTTGCTGGGGGGAGGAGGGCTCAGCAAATTGGATTGCTCAGAATTAGTAAAAGTGATACAGAATGACAAGGCTCAGCTCTCAGCATTCGGTCTGCACAGCACTATCTAGCTCTTGATTATAAGCCCTCTTGAATTGCTCTCTAATTTGTTCCAATATACAGCTCTACATAAAATATCACATCAGAACCGACAGGGACCTTCAAGATTTACTTATCCATCTGAGGCCCAGAGATGGGACAGGATCTAGCCAAAGCCATGCAGTAAATTCATGATAGAGTTGACAGTCTTGGAACCTGTGTCTCTTGATATCCTGGACAATGATATTTCTCCTCTATCACATTAAGCACAAGTGCCTAGAGGTAGCTTAGCAGATTAATGAAACACAATGCTTTAGGTTCTGTGTTCCTAAAGGATTTTAGGGCTCACGCCTATAATCCCAACATTTTGGGAGGCCAAGAAAGGAGGATCATTTGAACTCAGGAGTTTAAGGACAGCCTAGGCAACATAGCAAGACCCTGTCTCTACAAAATTTAAAAAATTAACCAGACATGGTGGTGTGCACCTGTAGTCCTAGCTACTCAGGAGGCTGAGGCAGGAGGATTGCTTGAGCCTGGGAGGTCAAGGCTGCAGTGAGCTGTGATCATGCCACTGTACTCCAGCCTGGGTGACAGAGTGAAACATTGTCTCAAAAAAACACACAGAAAAAGATTTTAGGTGCTTATTATAATCAAGGATGGCTGACTGACAGGCTCACAGTGTAAGGCTTAGGAAAATAAACTTCATCCATCACTCAATGTTGAATGGATTAATGCATGTTCTTAATATCTTTCACTTGTGTGTGAACCTATGTACACATTTAAACTCCCAAACTACATTTTGAGCACCCAGAGGGAGAGTCCATATTTTCTAGCCTCTCGATGGCCCTCCACAGTGTAAAGCTGACCCAGTATGTCCTAACCAAATATCAGTGATACCTGCCTGACTTAAAATTCCTGATGCAGGACTCTGCAGGAATGCTTTCACAGAGATTGTCACCCTAACTGAGCTGTCATGTATATCACAGTGGGTAGTAATCACGGTCCCCAGAGAATCTACTGCACCCGAGAATCTCAGTGAATTTGAAGTATAACACTTCATTGAGGAGAAATATATATTCCCTTTACATTTCCTGAACAATTTTCTTTTCTTTCCTTGTTACGATGCCTGCCTTCAACCTTCCACAGAGGAGGCAGCTGGTCTAGGCCTCAGCCTGATCTTATTTGTAGATATGGGCTCTCATGATAATCCCATTACAGATGGCTTGTCATTAAAGCTTTACCCTCCTGAGAAGAATTAATCTTCTCACGGCTAATTTGCCCTTACAGCTCTCACACCCGAGAGGCTGTGAGAGGTTCCTGAGCTTTGCTTTAGGAACCTCAAATCTTTCGTCCTCTCCTCTGCTTCCAGGTAAAGGAGATGGTCACACTGTGCAAGAGAGACCTTCCCCAAAATATCCTCATTAATTAAATGTAAAATGTATCTTTGTGAAACTATTTAATGAAATCCAATAGAAAATCCTTTGGTAATGAGAATGCTTATCCCTAAGATTTTGTTTTGTCACTTTCCTAAAGTGGCACTACCCTCATGTGATACTGTGTGTGAGTGTGCTGGGGTGTGGTAGTGGGTGTGCAATGGGGTCATCAGGTTTCCCTAAAAGAGAAGAGTCTGAAGAACAGAGGGTGGCTCCATTTTGAGCAATCTAAATATATAAACATATAAACAAATATATAAATGAACAATATGACCCAAAGGATAAATTTTAAATTTGCGCCTTGCATTGAGCAGTAATACACCATAAACATTTGAATGGCTGGTTAATTTTAAAAGAGAAATTAGCACAGGATTGCATTAATTTCTTTTTAAATTTGATCAAGTATTATAAGGATCAAGATCCCCTGATGCATTTAAAATCCAAGCCTCTTGACCAATAACTGAAATTATACACAACATTTTAGCAAGATTACGTAGAAAAGAAGGCAAGTAAGAAATAGTTTTATACCCCTGCAGATTGTAACTGTTCTGAGAGCTGGAAGAAACTTTGGGGGAAGTTAAATAATTCTTTGAATTGTGGCTAAAAAGCTAAGAGAAACCCTCTGTAGGTTGATAGGAACTTAGAATAATGTATGTTTTCTTCTGCGGGCTGTTGACAGTTTTCACTTAACTCCCTGGTTACGTAAGTGGCCATACCCAAAGAAAAATGGCTTAGACTTTGTTTCCTCCTGGGGCTCAGATCACAATCCTCTCTGGGGAACATTTCAAAATCCTCTCCCCAAAAAGTACTGCGTGTGGCATACATTAATGTCTTATAGCAAAATAAATGCAAAGAAACTTTTGGATCAAATAATTTGTAATACACCCTGGAGATAAACGGTGAGACCAAAACAATGTATACGTGTCTGTATGTTGGGCAGTGTGGTGTGGCAATCAGGATGGAAATGGGTAGTGGCAGATCGGGGGTTTGGAAGATGCATACTGCAAATACAATGGAAAGAGCACAAGATTAGAAGTGAGGATATTGCATTTTCACTTTGGCTCCTCCACTAACTTGCAAGTCACTCCTGTGCTCTGAGCCACAGTAGCCTCCTTTATATAATGAGGAGTTCTGGAGATATATTGTCTAGGATTCCTCCCAGCTCCTATTGGGGATTCTATGATTTTAGCTATAGTTTGGAATTTCTACTTTAGAAAGAGAGCAGCTGGACTCTAAGAAGCTACCACCCAAGGGTACTGAGACAGCTGGGTAGGCAGTGCCTTTCATTTCCTCTTCCTCTTTCCTTCCCTCTTGGCTAAATTTCTTGCTATTAGAATTAAATTTTTATACTCCAAAAGGTCTGTGAAAATTCTATACTCCCAAGAAAAGATTTTATAAGCCCGTTATTCTCTGTTATCTTCTCCTTCCCTTATCTTTGTTTCACAGGAAGAGGGGCTTCCTCCTTTTATCCAACAATTTAGGGTACCCGGGGGTGCTGGGAGTCACTGCTCCTTTTTGAAACCCTGGGTTTCCCTAAACTTCGCTGTTTATGCCCATCCCAAAGAGAGGCAGCAGTAAACCAAGGTCTGCACAGCCCCCAACCCACCCCATTAGAAAAAGCGGTGGGGGGCAGCAAAATATTCTGCTCTCCGGCACTCACGAGTCTGTAGCGATAACTGTAAGGAAAGGATGGAGCCCTTCTGGACCGGAGTTGCCTTCTCATGACTGTTCAGTGGGCAAAGACGCAGCAGAGGCAGGCAATCAGGTGAGAGTTCTGGAGCTTCTGCTGGTACAGGAGACACTGGTTGCTGGGGACACTTGGCGCCTGGTAAAAGTGAACCCTCCTGGCATGAGCCCTTCCCCAAAATAATCTAACATGTCCCTCTCTCATTGGTTGGCCCCTTCCCTGAATCAAGGGAAAGCCCTTATGGAAAAGCAAGCTCATCATTACAAGGAGGGGGAGATATTCTGGGTCACGAGGATGAGCAACTCACCCCCCGCCCCGCCCCCTTTTATGTGTCTTTCCACCCCTTGTCTTTCTCCAGTGCTTGAGATATGATGGGCCCAATGGAAATCTTAAGTCATGTTCTTCTCAATTGAGAGTTGGATATCAGTGCATGCAGGGGGTGGGTGTGGGTGGGAGTTGGGGGTGAGGGGAGACGGCCAAGAATAACTTGCCTTTTTCATAAGGCTGATCTCATGCAAAAGGATCTAGGATGTCAGGAAAGATTCCCTTTGCTCTCTCCCCCTACCCCCGCACACACTCTAAGCCACCTACAATATTTCTTATTTGTGTCAATCCATGAGCTTCTTAAAATGTGGATTATTCTTTCTGATTTTAGAAGCCAGGCTCCTACTTCATTCTTCACTGCCCCAAAGAGGGTCTTAGACATAAGGTAGCCTTTTTCTAGCCCACATGTCAGAGTGGCCCCATCAGTCACTGCCCCTCATACACACACCCCTCCAAATCCTGGCCAAATTTCTGTAGTGGTTGAGATCTATATTTATCCCTTAGCATCAGGGCAGGGAACAAGCCAGAACTTTGCAGTGTCAGTTTCCCAGACATATATAACTCCTGAAACCAACATGGGATCCAAAGAAAGGAAAAATTAGAAGAAACAGTTAAGAATATTGTATAGCATTTTTGGTCTGTTTGGAGTCCACTCCACTGGAGCCTGGGTGGTTAAAAGGTCTGGATGGAGTTTTCGATCCTTCCTTCACAAATCAAGCCCCATTATACTCAAGTGGCTGAGAATGTTGCAGATACTGACATTCTGGGCACATTCATTACTGAGAAAAACAGCACAATAGCTTAGATAGATTTAGTCATAACTCCAATTCAAGGCTATTCTGATGAAAATGGTTTCAATTGCAGTTAATTTTAAGTAAGAATTCCTTTCACTGTAATGTTACTAATCAGAACTCTTCCTTAACAGTGTCTCTTCCCATATCCTTCTCTGAAGAGAAAAAGGCCACTTACAAAAAAGAGAAACTTATTCTTCTTTTTGAATTTTATTAAAAGCAAAATATATTCTAGGGGATAATCTGGTCTCTGGTCTCAGTAGATGTTGGTCTCTATCTTCTACACCTTCTCCAGGCCAGTCTTTTGTGTGATTCCTTATATTAAGTATGAGAATCCCCAGGCCCTTGGAAGCCTCAAAACCAAACAACGGCTAGGCTAACTGGTCTAAGGCTGAAAAGAGAGTACAGTCATTTTACAACATTTCAAAAACTGAGAGTAGGGGGACAAAAGGGAGTTAGGAGTGACATGACTTTAGGTAACAAAATACTCCATTCTCTAGAATCTTCCATTCCTAAGCATTCTGGGTAATTGGAGGTTTGATATATACTTAAGACATTTGCCATGTATTTCAGCTATAGCCCAGGCCGTGTTCTGGAATGCCAGCTGTTGGGTGGGGTAAAATAACCAAATCCCATAGGATGTGGAAGACAGAAATCTGTATGAGTTTACACTCAAAACACTAGTTAGAAGGGAAATGATTCCTGCCAAATTTGAAAAAAAAAAAAAAAAGCAATATGCTTAACAGTCTAGCAGAATGGAGCCACAAGTGGCTAATGGGGATGCAAACAAAGCAGTGGCTACAAAGGGACAAGGGGAGAGAGAAAGGAGAGGCTTTGAATATAACAGCAGATTCAGGGGCACATTATTAAAGTCTAGAAAACCACATGCTCATTTCTTGGACACAGGTTTTAGCAACTGCTTCTATAAGCCCCTTGTCCTGAGTGCCTGCTGTGATGAAACCACAGAGTTGCTGACAATGGTAACTAACTGGGAACAGAAAAAATCTTATGGACTGGGTCCTCCTGTTCCCAAAGGGAGGAAGATATGGTAGCATCCTTCAGATAATCTCTGCCTTTACCATGAGATGGACTAGTTTATGGCATCTGTTCTTGTGGGCCATTTCCACAATTGTGTAGGTTGTGGGTTGGCCACAATGTGTCCCAGAGCCGTCAAAGAGCAGTTGTGTACTTTCCATATCAAGGACTGGCTAGGTCTTCAGGGACTCTGGGAGGTCATGTGCAGTGGAACTTAAGAGTTGTTTGCCATTGGAGTCACCCAAGTAATGTTGAATACTCTCTAGAACCCCAGTCCCTTCCAAGATTAGTGACCTGCGGACTCTGAGGTCACTGGGTAAGGAAGCTCCAGGGCAAGCTAGGGCCTTTGGTTGCCCATGTATGCTGCTCAGCACAGAATGTCATTTTTGAAGTGCATGGAGGAGGGAAAATTCGCTTAGGGCTACAATAATCAGGGAAGGCTTCCCGGAAAAGGTGGGGTTTGGGCTGGACCTTGAAGGGCAGGACTTCAAGCTGAAACAGTTACTGCCTGACTTTGATGATGCCAGTCTGGTCCCCAGTGCCCAAAATTCCCCCTCCTGAATAGCTAGCCTCTGAGTAGTGGCCAGCAGGCATAGCCAGCAGGCTCACTGGCTAAGGCCAGAGGGTTTCCTTGACCTGAAAGGTCCAGATAATGGCCCCAGATCCCTACTTCACTGGGTTCCAAGAAGAACCCTTAGCGCATCACATTCCTGAGCAGAGTTTCCATCTGTCGAGTACAGTTGTACAGTGAGAGATGCTTTCATTTCAAAGGACTGAGGGCTATGGGTTTGCGACTGTATAAGCCTAGACCCCTAGGGGAAAAATGAAAGCTTGGGAAATTGTTAGGTCATTGTGGAGGTTCAAACCTATTTCTAGTGGCTAAAAGGCACTAATGAGTATAATGCAGGCAAGAGACATTGGTTCAAAGGAACAACTAATTGGAATTAAGAGAAGTGTGCAGAGGCCCCTAATGAATGGATATGCTAATTGGTCTTCTTTGCTAGCCCCTTGGGCTTTGGCTGTGACATAGACTAGCCTATTAGATGCCTGCTCTGTAATAGCTGCTGAAGGCTGGGGCCCTTTATTGCCATGGTAACATTGATATCTAGAGTCTAGCTGAGCCCTGGATCTCTTAATTTACTACTCAGGCGGCTACAATTCTTTGGGTTTTATTATTCTTCGTGCCCCGGGTGCCAGAGTGGCAGTGAATCATGCTTATTCATCCTCTGCACCACCCACGGTGTCTTTGAATAAGTCAGGGTGTCTCTTACTGTGTGTGATGAGCAGATTATTAAGTTAGAGCCTATTTCTGCCTTAGCTAGACTGGTGCCTCTCAGAAACCCAATGTACCTCTCCAACCACTTACTTACCTGCTGCCTAAAATGGTTTTGGCAAGCAGAGTGATGGCACTGCAGTGGGCCAGCAGAGCCCCAGTATCCCAGAAGCCTTTGCTTGCTTGGTGGTCAGGGAGGAGCAGCACAGTATAGGTGGGGCGGCACCAATTGGGAGAATGAAGCTTGGAAACACATGCCATCAAAATGGAGCAGTTGGAGGGAGAGAAGAGTCATTGCAAAGAGTCCTGGCTGGGAACTGTGTTACTAAAAGTTTTAGTCCCTGCAGGGTAAGGGGGTCGGGACTGTGTGGAAAAAGACATCCCTTGTTCTGAGTGACTCCAAAAAAAGAAGTAGCCCCCAAAGTTTAGAAGGTGCAGGGGAGATGAATTTCACTTTATTTTATAAGACCTTGGTTACAAAAGCTGATCACTGAGACCAGTTGCCCAACTTACCACTGGAGCTGCCCACACTTTGGCATCTCATTATAGAGATGCTCTAAGCATCCATTGCCAGAGTATGAAAAGCAGAACCCTGCTAGATGACCTCTTACGACTCTTTCAATCTTGCAGTCTTGTGTGTCTATATATGATGTCGTTTAATTTATCAGGACATATGCTGAACTTCAATGATGCTTTGTAAGTACATGTGCTTGATTCAACAGCACATATGCTAAAATTGGAATGATGTTCTATTAGTGTGTGTCTGTGTCTGTCTCCAGCCATAAATGAAATTTTGCAACAGGTGCAGAGATGTTTTCCTGACACCTCTGTCCCTAACAAATGGATAACCTGAAACTAAAGATAAATTGGACAATAAATCCCAAAGTTACAAATGGCTCCTAAAAGCAGGAGTCTTACGGTTGTTGGATTTTGTGGTTTGTTCTGATATTTTTTTTCAGTTCACTGCAGCATTTGCAGCATTTCACTGGGCATTCTCAGGGGAGAATTGGCAGACTACAGAGAAAACTGAGCTACACAAATTTAAAGCACATTTACAAGGATTTTTTTTCTGTTTATTGGGAGTAGAGGGTGTAGGGTGGGGGTCACAGATCTTCTTGAACTAACTAGATTCAAAGAAGTAGAGATGTTTTGCTGTGACAAGCTAGACAGAGAGCTGTAAACCTAAGGACAATCAATCAAGTGTGCTAAGCACAGAAGGGGCTGTTAGGCAACATTAGTTTTTCCTCCCAAACTCTGAAAACCTGCTTATTATCAAGCAGCAGCATTTCCCCACACAGAGGACAGTGATATTAATCCAATCTGAACCCACTCTGGGTTCAGCAAGCACCAGTCAGAAATCACAGTGGCTCTCAGCTGCCTCTTAAATCAAAGTCAGATTCATAAGCAAGAGCTTAAGGTCTCTCCATCAACAGCCTTGTTCTGTTGCTCACTTGCTGTAAGACTACAGGAATGACAATTGATTTCTCTGTTGCAGCATGTTCCCTCCTCGAAAGAAAATCAAGTTCCACGCCCCTGCTTCCTCACTCTGAGGAATGCCATGGGCTTGAAACTCTTCAAAAGGAAATAGTGAGAGGCTCTGAAGTTAGGTAGAATTATTGCTTATTAGAGAGTATCTAATAGTGTTTAAAAGCATGGGCTTTTAATTGGAACTGGGTTTGAATCCAGTTCCCACTCTTTCTTTTTTCTTTTCTTTTCTTTTCTTTTTTTTTTTTTTTTTTTTTTTTTTTGTTGTAGTCTCACTCTGTTACCCAGGCCGGAGTGCAGTGGCGCAATCTTGGCTCATTGCAAGCTCTGCCTCCCGGGTTCACGTCATTCTTCTGCCTCAGCGTCCCGAGTAGCTGGGACTACAGGAGTCCGCCACCACGCCCGGCTAATTTTTTTGTGTTTTTAGTAGAGACAGCGTTTCACCATGTTAGCCAGGATGGTCTCCATCTCCTGACCTCGTGATCTGCCCGCCACGGGCCTCCCAAAGTGCTGGGATTACAGGTGTGAGCCACCGTGCCCAGCCCCAGTTCCCACTCTTAACAGCTGTGTGACATTGGGGAAGTTATTTCAACCCTCTGACCCTCAATTTTCTCATCCATAAAATCACTAGATTTTGTAAGGGTCAAGTGATTTAATTTATATAAAGTACTTGGCCTAGTTCACTCAATAAAGGTGATTGTTATTATTGTCAGTATTATTATCATGTGTCTTACATGGATGTTGTTAGTAAAGTGTCTCCCACACATGACTTCTCAGGGTTCTTCTTTGTCAAGACAGCAATTAAATCGATGGATTCTAAAACAATTTCTGGGGAAACAAGATATTCATGCAGTGTCAAAGTATTACTCCACAGATTATTTATTAATTTCAAAGAAAAAACACACTTTTACAATGAAGAATTCTAGCAGACATCACTTTAGCTTAGTGATCAAATTTAGCATCACTAATAGCAGGGCAATGGGCAATGACATATAGCCCTGCTGATGTGATGCAATGGGATGTCAACAACGTTGCTTCACAGTAGTATTCTTGCCAAAAATGTTTAATCTGAATGTAATCATGAGGAAACAATCAGACAAATCCAGGTTGTATACAAGACAACTGACCTGGACTCTTCAAAAATATCAGTATCATTGAAAAGAAAAAGCCAAAGGTACTGTTCCAGAATCTAGATTAAAGGAAACTAACAAGAAAAAAGCAATCAAATGAAATTCATTATTTTTAATTGAATCCTGTCAACACAAACTGCTAGGATGTTTTGGAGGCAATTAAAACTTGAGAAATTTTAATATGTGTTTGATATTGGATACTATTATTAAAATGTTAAATTTCTTGGATGTGATAATGACATTATGATTATGCAAGACAATTAAAGAATGCTCTTATTCTTAAAATATACATGCTGATGTATTTAGTTGTGAAGTAGCATGGTAGCAATTTAATTTCAAATGCTGTAGCTGAATACATATATATGGGTATTATATTTATGTTTGTGAGAGAGAGCATTGCACAAATGTAAAATATTAACAATTTCTAGGTGAAGGGTATGCTGGCTTTCATCACAATTTACTTTCAATTTTTAACATTTTTCCAAATAAAATAGTAGAGAGCAAAATGTAAATCCTTCCCTCCAGCCCCATTCCAGATGTGCCTTTTCATATCCCCAACAGGTCTCTGCAACCTGGTTCTTATACCTCCAATATCTCCCATCCTGTAGCAACAGAAGCCATTTGGAGTTAAGGAGACAAGAAATAATGGAAAGCTTCAGGAAGGCACTCACATTTGAGTTTGGCCTCCAGGGATGGGGCAGGATTTCATCAAGCAGAACTGAAAGAGAAAGGACTTTCCAGAAAGAGGCAATAACTTAAGTGAAGCTTGAAGAATATAGAGCAGAGGTTCTCAACCTTGTTGTGCATACAGTTATGTGAGGAGCTTGGTAACTGTGCAGATTTCCTGATCCCAGCTTCAACCTGCATGTTGTGCACATGTACCCTAGAACTTAAAGGATAATAAAAAAGAAAAAAAAAATATCCTCATTCTGCAGGTCTGAAATAGGGCCCCAGAAATTTGAAGGTTTAACAAGCACCAAGGAGAATCTGGTGCAGAGGTTCAAGGATTTTGATTTGGGAAACGCTGGCATGAACAGTTGCCTACTGCACACACACACAGTAAACTGGCCCTATGTCTCTTTCTCTCTTTTTCAGCATATTATCTCAAAGGTGAGTTGTTACAAGGCTTACCTAAAACTTCAGAGGGAAGTCCTCTGTACTAGGCCTGTCAGTCATGATGTCTGCCATGTTCAATACTCTACTCATTGCCCCATGTTCAGGAAGGCAAACCCAGCTAGTTGTGGCATGACAGTAACCTTGACTATACTAGGAATGAGCTCCACAATGTGATAGGTAAGGTAGCCTGGCACAAAGAGCTCTTTGCCCAAAAGGATTGATAGTAACACGCTAAGAGAATCAGGCTAACACCCTGTGAACCTGTTCCTATGGATTATGGAGAGGATTTTCCCATTAGTGGCAAGAGGAGACTAGAAAAAACTTACAGAGGCAACAAGGACATTATGCAAGAAGAAGAGAGCAAGATGCTGTTGATTAGAACTGCTTGGAATCTAGTGGTTTTCTAGGCCATATGTATCTTTGTAATCTTTCTTTTCTTGAGGTATACTAATGGACCTCTGTTATCTATGATAAAAGAATTAAATTTATGCGCCCTTTCTGAGGTTCCCAATTCTTAGAAAACTCCTAATGCTAATGCCCACACTACAAAAAAGTATCTCTAGGGTGTGTTGCTGTCCACCTGAGGAGCTGGCATTCCAGAAATAAGCCAATTGCTTCATTGTCTCTCCAAGCAGACACACAAATCAACAAAAGAAACCCTGAGCCCACTTTCTCAAGATCCTTCCTACTTTATAGATGCCTGCATCCCAAATGCCTCCCTTTCCTATCTCTGGTCTTCCTTGCTTGGTTCAGGCTGGTGGACACTTCAAATTGTGTAGTCCTTTTCTGAACCATTTTCTTTCCACCAGCTCTGACTCCAGCCCATGAAGAGCCCAGGTTAGTATATCTATGCCCAGAAGTGAAGAAGTTAAACAATCATCTTCTGTTTAGATAAGAGCAACAGCTGCAGGAAAGGTTCAAGGAGGGGATACTAGAAGGCTGTGAGGAAGTCCCCAATCCCCATCTTTTTGCAGTACGCCAGCCCCTAAGACACCCAAATAACTATCCTGCCTTTGTGGAGGGAAGTATGGTATGGCATGGCGTGGCATTAACTTTGCCCTGCTCTCTGTCCCCTGCTACCCTATCTTCTGGGCAGCATGACCAGAATCTGTAAAAACAAAAGAATCCTTATCTTGATGCTCCTACTCCTCTACCTCCTTGAAACCAGGGCACTATCCTCTGAACTCATTAAGTACCCAGTATAGGGAAACAAATTCTAGCCCCAGAGCTGCTATAAATACACAGTGTGATGTTGGACTAGTTAATCACTTAATTTCTTGGTACTTCAGTTATCTCATAGGACTGTTGTGAGGATGATCACTGGTGAAAGTGCTGGACAAATCATCAGGCCTTCTCATAGAGCAGTCATCTGGGGACATGATAAATGGGAATGGCCTCACTCCTCTGTGGCCTCCTGTTTCTCCTCTACCCAACTCCATGCTGACAGCTGTTTCTCTAGCTTTAGTGAAAAGAGTGATTGATTGTCTAATATCACAACGCTGTTGAAGAGAAAATTAATTTGTAAATAATGAGAACAAAAGATCTACATGAGGATAAGGGATACTTAGGACTCCCAAGATTAGAAATTTCTACTGAAACTACTTATACAATTAATTTTCAGGTTAGAAATATTTGGAAAATGCGATCTTGGGATCCCACCGTTCTACACCCCATGAACTACCACCCAGATGACCCAACAAGGATATAGGAGGACTAGTGTTATCTTTTGATGAAGAGTTTGGCGAGCATCCCCCAAAGAGCTAAAACAAGCTGGCTATTTATGAAGTGTATAAGGTGTTCCAGTTGTGTCCTCTGGGAATTCCTGTCCATCAATATAAATCTGTCTCACAAGGTCCTGACCATTGCAAGAACCATAGCCCTGGGAAAATAGAATGACTAAAAAATGGGATGATAAATTAAGGACTTCTATTAATTTATGTAACAGAGGAGAGAAAATCAGATATTTTAAACCTCTTCTCTTTTCTGTGTAATGGGATACCTAAATCATCCAACTTGAAAAGTAAGGGCAGCTCCAGTGACACATAGGTACAGGGGAAACACAGGGAGGAATGATATCATATAATGTAGCAACTACCCCTGAGCACAGCACAGGAAGCACCACCATCCTGAGAAAAGAGTGTAGGTTCTGGAGTCAAATAGAGATGGGTGCAATTTCCACTTCTGATACATTTCACCTGTATTAATTGTCAAGCTTTGTGAAGGTTCTGAGATTTTTATCTTGCACGCTAACCTACCACATTTCCATGGATGCTAACAGAAGACATGAGACTCCTGGGTCAGAGATAAGGGACTTTGTTTCTTACAGCAGTAGTATTAGCCAGAGTACAAGTATTTTCTTGTGTCACTATCTCTTTCTCCTTCATCTCATAAGAGCTACTTGAAAAGGGCCAGGTGACACCTGCACATGCTGTAGATTGCATTACTGGAAAGCAATACTGAACTTAATAAATCTATATATTTTATGATGGGCAGTAAGTGTTCCTGTCTTTTGCTCCAGAAGGAGATACGCTATCTTCCAAAGCTGTTCACTATACACATATCCTTGAAAAGGTAGTCTGGAAGTCTCTACTCACAAGAAGTACAGAAACATGAGACCCAAGGGAAATTGTCTCACAATAATGATTATAAGAAAGTTACCTAACCTCTTTGAGTCTCTATTTTTTTCATCTGTAAAATATGTATCATAATAGTACCTACCTCCGGCATCAGAAAGATTAAATGAGTTCATACCTGTCAAAGCACTAGACAGTTAGAAGATGCTCAACATTAAATGTTAGTTTCATTTCTCCCAGTCCCACTTTCTCACCACTATGACTAGAAGGCCCTACTATTCTATCCTTCCTTTTCTGTTCTTGTAGTCATCCTCTGGCTCCCAATGAAGACCACAGTTTATTTCCCATCACCTTTACTCATACATTTACTAGTTTCCATCTGCATCCTGTCAAGATTGTAGTCCCACTTAATTAATTAATTCATTCATTCATTTAGCAAATAGTTATTGAACACTTATGATGTGTCAGCTTCTATGCAAGGTTCTAGGAATACAGTAGAGAATGAAAAATACACAGTCACCACCATCATGAAGTTTGCCCTTTAGTTAAGGAGACAAACATTTTTTAAAAAAATCACATAGAATTATTGGTCATCAGGAAAGCATAACATATTCCTCATTTTACTCATTTGACCTCTGCTGCCCCACTGAGAATTAGACACTGTCCACATAGGGTTACATCTCTTACCGCTTTTCCTTAATGGAGTCAAACTTCACTCCTGGGCCCTAACTAGGTGAAAGGTCAATCAAAACTTGTGGACCAGCAAGGATGTCGAACACTGTCCAAGGAGTAGAGTCCTATTACTTTCCAAGACAGGCACCAGCACTAGTGACAGAAAGGAGGGTCGGGGACATAAGGTTTCTGGAATCTGCTGAAGACTTGAAAGAACAGATCTCAGTTAACATTAGCAGAATCATTCTTTAGGAGAAAACACGGTTGCCAAAGGGGTGTTTGAAAGCAAATCTGTTGGCCTTCACTCCTAAAGAACCTATACATTGTCTTCATTCTTTCATAATTAATTAGTTACACAAGTCTTCTTTCTCTTCCTCAAAGGTTATTCTCTCCTCTAGCATATAAAGGATTATTATGCACTCCAAACTAGTACGATATTTCACTGGATTGCTACCACTCTTCCTCCTACGTGAATATTTTTTCACTCCGAAAGGATTATACAAACCTTGAAGACAAGGCCTGTACCTTACACTTCTCTTATAACTGACTTCCACTCCTTCCATTACTAGCATAGCCTGCATCTGTTCAGTGACACAAACAATCTGTTCTTAAAAAATAACTAGCTAAAAAAAGGAATGATGCTGTGGAATGGCATGGTGTTTACAAGCAGATTCATGGTGATTTTATTTATAAAAATTCCCAGACTTCTTTGGTCAGTCACCCTTATGGTATCAACAGAAACATTTTTTCTCAAGTAATTTGTAAGCCCAAACAGATTGGTTTCCTTAGTTTCACAGATAGAAAGTCAGGTGTTAATTTGAACCAATCACATGCTAGTACAGTACTGCTAGGAATAGAAGCAATGAAACATTATCCCTATCTCTCACTTTAATCATTAGCTTGTCCTCTTTCTTAGTCTAATCCCTTTGATCATGAGTCAGGAACCTTTCCAAGCATGCCAAAGCTTCTGCCACTGTCCCTCTATGAGGCAAGGGACAGAGGGTGATTAACTTCTGGGGAGGGAGTAGGGGAGAATGTTGTTACCTCTCAGTTATTCTAACTGGGGATCAAGAGGAGAAATAAACATTTTGGTGAGAGTGGGATTGGAAGGAACTTTCAATGTGGCAGCAAGGAGACCCTCACAAGTAGGGAAGAAGAAAAGGCTATAACAACTGCAAAAATTAGCCCAGGCTAATTTTTGAATTTGGCTGTTCACTTACCAGGACTCAATTTAGGGTACCTTGGGAAGTCAATAATTCTTAACCTGTTTCAGAGAAGAAGAGTGGTATAATGGGAAAAGCATAGAATTTGGACTTTGAAGTGCTCAATATACTTAAGTCTAAAGTTAACATATTGATGCACCCACTAAAAAATGAGCACTATAACAATAATTACTTCTTTCCAGACATTTTTCCCTTTTTAAAATTGTGAAATATACATACAACAATTTTAATAGAGGTTTTAGAGCAGGTTTGACTCACAGCAAAAGTGAGAGAAAGATGCACAGATATACCATATACTATGTAATCCCTACCCCCACGTATGCATTGCTTTCTTATTATCAATATTCCCAGCCAGAGTGTTACATTTGCTACAACTGATGAACCTAAATTGAGACATACATGTGGCCAACAAGCATATGATAAAAAGCTCAATATCACTGATCATTAGAGAAATGCAAATCAAAACCACAGTGAGATACCATCTCACACCAATCAGAATAGCTACTATTAAAAAGTCAAAAAATAACATACTGGCAAGGTTGTGGAGAAAATGAAACACTTACACACTGTTGTTGGGAGTGTAAATTAGTTCAACCATTGTGGAAAGCAGTGTTGAGTTCCTCAAAGAGCTAAAAACAGAACTACCATTCAACCCAGTAATCCCATTTCTGGGTATATACCCAGAGGAATATAAATCAGTCTACCATAAAGACACATGCATATGAATGTTCACTGCAACACTATTCACAATAGCAAAGACACTGAACCAACCTAAATGCCCGTCAATGTCAAACTATATAAAGGAAACGTGGTACATACACACCGTGGAATACTACGCAGCCAAAAAAAAAAAGAACAAGATCATGTGTTTGGCAGGAACATGGATGGCGCTGGAGGCCATTATCCTTAGCAAACTAATGCAGTCACAGAAAACCAAATACCACATGTTCTCACTTGTAAGAGAGAGCTAAATGATGAGAACACATGGACATATAGAAGGGAACAACAGACAATGGGGCCTGTCAGAGGGTGGAGAGTGGGAGGAGGGAGAGGAGCAGAAAAAGTGACTATTGAGTACTAGTCTTAGTATCTGGGTGACTAAACAATCTGTACAACAAACCCCTGTGACACGAGTTTACCTACATAACAAACCTGCACATGTACCCCTGCACCTAAAATAAAACTTAAAAAGAAAGAAACATTATCACCCAAATATCACCCATAGTTTACATTAGGGTTTACTCCTGGTTTTGCACATTCTAAGGGTTTTGACGAATGCATAATGACATTAATGATGTGTATTTACTATTGTAGTAGCATACAGAATAGTTTCACTGCCTTAAAAATCCTCTGCACTTTATTGATTCCTTCCTTCCTCCTAACCCCTAGCAACCACTGGCCTTTTTATGATCTCTATAGTTTTACTTTTTCCAGAATGTTATATAGCTGAAATCATACAGTATGTAGCCTTCCAAATTGGCTTCTCTCACTTAGTAATACATATTTAAAGTTCCTTCACGTCTTTTCATGGTTTGATAGTTTATTTACTTTTAATACTGATTATATACAGATTTGATGCATAAAATATTACTGTACAGCCTAATGAAAACTTATAAAGATAACGTCACAGGATAACCACTGCCTAAGTCAAGAAGTAAGAGACTGAGAGCATTCAAGAAACAACATGTCTCATGTAGACTTCTAAAAAAAAACTAGTCTGGATTCTAAAATTTCAATAACATGAAAAGAAAAGTTAGGAGGTTTGTTTTAAGTTAAATAAATATAAAAGGACAAGCAACAAAATGTAGTGTGTGAATCTTGTTTGGTTGCTGACTTCCCACCCTACCCACCTAAAAAAATTATAAAAGATTCTTGGAGAAACTTGAACATGGACTATTCATTAAATAATACTATAGAACTATGTTAATTTACTCAAGAATGATAACGCATTGTGGTTATATAGGGAGATGTCCTTAATTTGGGAGGCGCATGCAGAAGTACATAGGGATGAAGTTTCCTAATGTCTGCAACATGTTTTGATATGGTGCAGGAAAAATATATGTATGGGAGTTCCATTTCTGGCATAAGAATGTGAGATCTGTGGACTCATTCTCCCATGAAATGAAAAATTATGAAAAACATCCCCAAACCATTAAAAGTCTCTGGAAATGAGCATGAAGACATACAGTGAATGAAGGAATACCCAATCAAGAAAGTCTGCTAAAATTCGGTAAGAACATTGAGAGTTTGGTACTTGAACCAAGACTCATCTTCTCCCTTCTTTCCCAGCTCTATGAGGAGAAATTCAATTCCAGATTGGTACAGCCAAAGACACAAGGCTCCACCTTCCTCCAGCTCCCAGTTGGAAGATTATCTTCTCTGGAGGGGCAGGATGTGAGCGTTTTTCATCCTTCCCTCAACTACCTGTTGCTGAGGCTAAGATCCAGTGAATGCACTCAAGAGGGGTGGGTTTCCTTCTTCCAACCACCCTCCACTTGGTGAGATGGAAGCTCTACCTTGGGCATGGCACTGCTAAGAATACTGGGGCCCTGATCATCCTTGCCCTGGCTTGTAAGATAGTGGTTTCATACTGGTAGAGGCAAGCCTAGGAGACATGACGCTACTGCCCCCCTGCCCAAACCAATTCACGGAGCACTAACTTCCTAGAGTGGGGGTGTCACTCAGAAAAAGTGTGCTGTTTTACCCACCCCCAGCTCCAGGGCCATGGCTCAGAAATTTTGTCTTGTGGGAGAAGCAGGCCATAAACAGAAAGCTCTGAAGGTCTTTCCAAATGAACTGACTTCATTTGCAACAGAGTGCAGAGAAGTTCCAGTTTAAAGGTGTTTTCTGAAACAGTGGAGAGTGTGGTGAAAGGCAGGAGAATGGGAGATTCATTCATTACAGGCTAAACTGTAAGCTGGCTAGTTTGCTGGAGAGAACCTGGAAAAGAGACAGCTAGAAGAAGACTTTCAAGACTTCTAGACAACTAGAAGAAGATTTCAGAACAAATCTCAAATACTTGCCTCAGGAATTGTCCTTTCAAGGGAGTCTGAATGTTTGTTTGTTTGTTTAATTTTTTTATTTCCATAGGTTTTTGGGGGGCAGGTGGTATTTGGTTACATGATAGTGGTGATTTGTGAGATTTTGGTGCACCCATCAGCTGAGCAGTATACACTGAACACAATTTGTAGTCTTTTATCCTTCATCCCCTTCCCACACTTTCCCCCTGATTACAAGGGAGTCTGAATTTGATTGGATTAGTCTGTTGAGTAATTTATGCTCCCAGAGCATTGTTGAAACAATAGGGCAATCAGTTGAAAATTCGTGGAGTTTAACAGCTAGGTTTGGTTAGGGAAAAAGAGACTAAGAGAGCCCTGTGAAAACCACTGTTATCACCGGGTAAGTGTGGGAATACCCAAGGCTGCATCACTAAGAAGCAGTATCACAGCCTTCACATTGTGATGGTAGATAGGAAATAGACTTCACTGAAATAATCCAGACAGCCATTAAACAACAAAACAAAGCAAAATGAAAACAAGCAAATACAAATAACAAGCCTTTAAGCGGGGATCAGTACCCAGAGTTGCTATAATATGTTATCTAAAATATTCTATTTGCAACAAACATTATGAGACATGCAAAGAAACAGGAAAGCATAATCTATACATGGGGGGAGAAAGGCAGGCAACAGAAACTCTTTGTGACAGTGCTATGGACTAAATGTTTGTGTCCATCCAAAATTCATATGTTGAAGCCCTAACGCCAATGTGATGGTATTTGAAAGTGGAGCTGTCTTAGTCCATTTTCTGTTGCTGTAACTGAATACTACAGACTGAGAAATTTAAAAACAGTAAAAGTTTATTTAACTTATAGTCCTAAAGGCTGAGAAGTCCAATATTTAGTAGCTGCCATCTGATGAGGGCCCTCTTGCTGCATCATAACATGGTAAAAGATATCACATGGTGAGAGAGCAAGAGCAGCTCAAGTCTCTTCTTAAAAAGCCACCGTCCCATCATGGGGGCCCCACCCTTGTGACCTTCTCTAATCCTAGTTATCTCCTAAAGGTCCCACAGCCAAATGACATCAACATATCAATTTGAGGATTAAGTTTCCAACACATAAAATGTGGGGAACTTGCCGGGTATAGTGGCTCATGTCTGTAATCCCAGCAACTTGGGAGGCCAAGGCAGGAGGATTGTTTTGTCCCAGGAGTTTGAGACCAACCTGGGCAACATAGCAAGACCCCATCACTAAAAACATAAAAAGGAAAAAGAAAATAAAATTGGGGGGACACACTCAAAACATAGCAAGGTCTTTGGGAGGTAACTGGGTTTAGATGAGGGCATGAGGCTAGGGCTCCCATGATAGGATTAGTGTAGTTATAAGAAGAAAAGACTGAAGCTTGCACACATGATCTCTCCCCCAGTGATGATACAGCAAGAAGGAAGCCATCTGCAAGCCAGGGAGAGGGCTCTGACCAGAACCCAGCTATGCTTGCACCTTAATCTTTTACTTCCAGCTTCTATACATGTGAGGAAATACACTTCTGTTGTTTAGGCTACCCAGTCTATGGTATTTGTTATAGCAACTGAGCCAACTAAAGACAGACAGGGACCATGTGATAGATTTAACAAAGACTTCTAAATAGCCATTATGAACATATTAAAGAATGAAAAGAAATTATGATTAAAAAGAAAAAGCATGATGACAGTATCACATCAAATATAAAATATCAATAAAGGGATATAAATTATGAAAAAGAGCCAAATCTAACTTCTGGAGTTGAAAAGCAAAATAACTGAACTAAAAATGTCTCTAGAGAGACTCAGCAGTTGATTTGAACTGGCAAAAGAAAGAATTGGTCAACTTGAAGATAGACCAATAGAGTTTATCCAATCCAAAGAACATGAAAAACAGATCAATAAAAAATGAAGTGACCTTCAGGGAAATTTAGGACACCATTAAGGACGCTGATATACATGCAATGAGAGTGCCAGAAGAGCATAAGAGACAGAAAACAAAGCAGAAAAATTATTTGAAGAAATGATGGCTGAAAATTTCACAAATTTATTGTAAAACACTTACCTACACATCTAGGAAGCTCAATAATTTCTAAGCAGAATAAACAAAGATATATGAAACAGATACATCATAGTAAAACTGCTGAAAGTCAAAGACAAGGAGAAAATCTGGAAATTGGCAAGTGAAAAATGACTCATCACCTACAAGGGAACCTGAATGAGATAGCTGACTTCTCATTAGACACAATGGAGAATACTTTCATTTGTATATTGGTCATTTGGATTTTTCACTTTTGTAAAGTAACTGTTTATGGCTTTCACCCATTTTTAAATTTTGTATCATTTTCCAGCAATTCTGTATATGTTCCAGGTCCTAGAATTTTATTTAGGACATATTTATAGCTCTATCTATCTATCTATCTATCTATCTATCTATTGGAAATCATGATTAAAGAAGAAAAGGCATGATGACAATAGACAGATATAGATGTTACTTTATAGCTCACTTTTTAATTCTCTTAATGGCATCTTTTGATGAACTGGACTATTTAATTTTAATGTGGTCCAAGTTATCTGTTCTTTCCTTTATGGTCAATGGTTTTGTGTACTGCTGAAAAGCTTTTTCACTAGACCATTGTTGTGAATATAATCATTTACATTTTAAAGGCATAATTTTGCCTTTCAGATTTAGATTTATAATTACTGGTAACTGATTTGAGGGTATTAATTGAAGTAAGGTTCATATATACTCTTACTACCCAATTCTGCTTCTTTCTCGTTTATCTTTTAGAGATGATTCTCACACACTACCAATAAACTTCTTGTATTTCTAACTCCATTTAGTACCTGTTTACTGGAGGTTTTAAAACGACACACCATACTCTATTTCTCTGCATTGCCACCTCTGTCACAAAACAAATCTCCATATATATGAATCTGTTTCAGGGCTCTCTTTTCTGTACTATTTGTCTGTTTGTCTACCTCTGCCAATATTATATTGTCTCATTTACTATAGTTTTATAATATGTCTGATATTTGGTAAAGTGAGTCCTCTCACTTTGTTCTGCTTCGTCAAAAGTGTCTACAATATCCCTAATCCATTCCAATGTTTTAAACATTCTGACATCTTCCACATTTTTATCTGTGTACCAGAATGCCCCTTCCCAAGCTTTAGATTTTTATACACAGCTAGTATCTCTACCTAGATATCTTACAGATATCTCAAATTCCAAAAGTTCAAAATTGAATTAGAGTGATGTGAAAAGCAATAGTGTAGTAAGGAAGAAAAATTTTTCCAAAGAAGTTATGAGAAAAGTGGCAAAAAATGGCCAGAATCAACTTTTTTTTTTTTTATGGAGTCTCACTCTGTCCCCCAGGCTGGAGTGCAGTGGCACAATAGTGGCTCACAGCAAACTCCGCCACCCAGGTTCAAGCCATTCTCCTCCTTCAGCCTCCTGAGTAGCTGGGATTATAGGCACCCACCACCACACCCAGCTAATTTTTGTATTTTTTGTAGAGACAGGGTTTCACCATGTTGGCCAGGCTGGTCTCAAACTCCTGACCTCAGGTGATCTGCCCTCCTCAGCCTCCCAAAGTGCTGGGATTACAGGCGTGAGCCACTGCACCTGGCCCAGAATCAATTTTTTAGACTCTGGAAATTAACCAAAGTTTCGTAGGAAGCAGGAAATGTTTGTTGAAGAAAAACAACTAAATTATGCTAAAAACAAAAAGCTCTGCAATGTTTTAACTTGTTCTATGCCCATCCCCTTCTCTCCAGCTCTGCAGTAGCCTTTAAAACATATCACAGAATAATGTGGAAAATCAGGAGCCTGTAAGTCACTAGAGGAGGCAGAATGGAGTTAGAGCTCCTTCAAAGCCTTATACTCATATAATTGTCATTACTTGACCCATATGGTAGTTTCCTGGAAGACTCTAGTCACAAAGCTTATCTTTATTTTACCTGACTCAGAGCTTGTTCAGTGTGAACAGCCTTTCATTGAAGGTATTTTTTTGAAAATGGTAAGTGGCAATTGTTTAACATCATGGTTGCCTGTTGAAGTGGATAACAGTTGGGGCAAACAATGTAGACTGACAGAAAAGCTTAAAATAAAAAGTGGGGAAATTAAAGCTCCACAGGGGCTTTGACAAGCTCTGACAAATTCTCAAGAACATAGGAGGGAATACATATGCACACGACTTCCCATTCCCAGGGCCGTGAACATGTTCAGAAAAGACCTGAGGACATCCAAAGCTCTCATCCCTGACTGACTTTGAGGCCCTACATGAGGAGGAGATGAAAGCCAAGACAAAGTTGCAAATCAACTGGCCGAGTGCCAAATGCCTCCAAATAAACATAGAGCCCTCAATAAAGAGTGGAAGACTTAATGGTTTTAGGCACTTCAGGAGTATCTGTCTCATCATTAGCTGACCACCAAGCTAATCAAGCAGAGACATCAGTGATCACACATGACAAAAATATAAACTTTACAGATTACTTCAGTAAAACTATTAAACAGCAACAGTAATAAAAACAAATGGCAACAAAAACATGCCCTGGAATTAAGAGAGAATCTTATTTCCAGAATTGCCACATTGCATTATTTAAAATATTCAGTTTTCAAAAAAAATTGAGAAATACAAAGAAAAATAAGAAAGTATGGACCATAATGGCGTGTGTTAGGGGAAGGTGGCAGTAGGAAAAGGCAGTCAATAGGAATTATCTCTGAGAAAGCCCAGACGTCACAATTACTACACAAAAAACTTTATGTGAGATGCTTTAAATATGCTCAAATAAAGGAACCCAAATCTACAGAACTAAAGGAAAGTATAATAATGATGTCTCACCAAACAGGGATTATCAATGAAGAAATAGACATCATAAAAATAATGAAATGGAAAGTATGGAGTCAAAAAGTACAATAACACAAATGAAAAACTCACTAGAGGAACATGATAGCAGAATTGAGCAGATCGAAGAAAGAATTAGTGAATTTAAAGTTACGTTCATTGAGAGTATTGAATCTGAAGGGCAAAAAGAAAAAATAAAGAAAAAAGCATAGAGACTCATAGAGCTGTTGAACATGACCAAGCATACCAACATAGACATAACAGGAGACCCAGAAGGAGAGGAGAGAGAGAATAGGAGAAAAAGTATATTTGAAGAAATAATGACAGAAAGCTTTCTGAATTTCACTAAAAACACGAATCTACACATTCAAAAAACAAAAAGAACTCCAAGTAGTATAAACTTAAAAAGACCCACATCTAGCTGGGCATGGTGGCTCATGCCTGTAATCCCAGCACTTTGGGAGGCTGAGGCAGGCAGATCATGAGGTAAGGAGATCGCGACCATCCTGGCTAACACGGTAAAACACCATCTCTACTAAAAAATACAAAAAATTAGCCAGGCATGGTGGCGGGTGCCTGTAGTCCCAGCTACTCTGGAGGCTGAGGCAGGAGAAGGGCTTGAACCCAGGCGCCAGAGCTTGCAGTGAGCCGAGATCACACCACAAAGCTCCAGCCTGGGCAACAAAGCAAGACTTCGTCTCAAAAAAACAAAACAAAACAAAACCAAAAAATCCACATCTAGACACATTATAATCAAACTGTCAAATGACAATCTTGAAAACAGCAAGAGAGAAGTGACTCATTAGATAGAAGTGTTACTCAACAAGATTAACAGCTAATTTCTCATCAGAAACCATGGACACCAGAAGGCAGTAAGATGATATACTAAAAGTGCTGAAATAAAAGTATTTCAACTAAGAATTCTACAGCCAGCAAAACAACTCTTCAAAAATGAAAAAGAAATTAAGACATTCCCAGATAAACAAAAACTGTGAGTGTTGCTGGCAGACCTGCCTACAAGAAATACTAAAGTGGGGGTTTTCTGGCCACAATGAAAAAGCATGTGATAGCAACTCGAATCTACATGAAAAAGCAAATAAACCAGTAAATTTAACTACATAGTAAATATAAAAGACAATATAAGTGTATTTTTTTCTTTGTTACTCTTTGTTTTGATAATCACCTCTTTACCCCATTGGTGAAGGATGGATCTCCAACCTAGGGTTATGGAAATGGTTGAACACACATGACACTGAACAAATGAGATCAACAGCAGTTTTTTAGTCATGTATACTCATGACCTAGGGGAGGAAGACACATGCCATGAAAGACCACAAGGAGCTTGCGTTTGGGATCAGAGTGAACAAGCAGGGTCTATGAGAGGCCAACTTTGTAATATCAAGAAGATGAGGTGATCCTTGGTTCCCACTGAAGAATGTGATTGGCTCATTTGAATAATGGCATGGGCTGGCAGGAACTGAGGTCTGCTACTCAACAATAAATAACAACTATGTCTGGTCCCCGTGATAAGGAGAGCTTTTTGCTTAGGGTAACTTATCAGTAGGAGCAGAATGGGTAAGGGAACTTGTAGTTAGGCTATTTGAGATCTTCCTGATTTTTCTAGATGTCAAGACAGCACTTACTATTAATTTTAGGATTTATATCACAACTGGCCCCTTGATGTCTTGACATCAGTTTAAACTTATTGATCACTGCAACTTTGAGGGGAATAGAAGCAGAGCATTCCTAGGAAGCAAAGTAGGCACTTGACCAGGAGAAAGATGGGTACATGGTGAGGTGGTCATCAGAAAAACATTAACATTAGAGATATCCCCATTTGTGGCCAATAAAGGCATTTGAGGGACCTGTGTGGTATTGGTACAGGGAAAGCATGTCCCCAGGGGGCATGAATTTAGACTAATCAATGTCTGTGGCAACAGTGACACCCAGTGGGGGGTCCATTTGTCACTTTACAACTTAAATAAGAGTTCTCTGAAGAACCCATTATGCTTCCAATTAAACCAGCTGCCTGGGACCTATAGGGGTGGTAGAAGTTCCATTGAATGCTTTCTTCAAGAGCTCAGCATTATGTATTCCGAGAAGTGAAATGAGGGCCTTTGCCAATATGAGAAATGTCTGGAACTCCAAAGGGGATAAAAAGTATCCTGGTAAGGCCATGTATTGTGGCCTTAGTATACATAGAGATGTGTGTGAACTTGATTTACAGATTGGGCATCTATGAGGCAAGAGATTCCCAGAGTTCTTTACCCTAAAGGAGGCAACTTTTAGGCAGTGGGCCAAGAGTTTGCAAAAATGTCCAGATGGAACTATTTTTTGGCCAGGGCATTCAATGTCAAGATGACTGCCTGAAGTGTGGCTAATTGTGCTGACTCTTGGGTCCCATTCTTTTCAGGGACATTCTGGTTAAGGGATGGAAAAGCAGGAACATTCTGCTGAATTCCATCATGTATGATGGCAAGATACCATCCATAAAGTGTATGAATTTCTATTGCCGATCACTCAGCTGATCCTAAGGAGGTTCTTCAGGTAGCCAAGGGCCTGGGAAAGGGTTGACTTCCTCCAGCATTATGGCATCCAGCAAGTGACTGAGACTATGGGAGGCCAGTCCCTCCTGTAAGATTTACTAGAGTGACCAGGTTTGGCTCCATTATGTAGCAAAGAGGCCTCAGTAGCTGTGCTGTGCTTGTGAGGTTCTGCTTCCATAACACAAGGCATAATGAGCAGCTGGGTATAGAAGATTACAGGTACAGGGGCTGCAAGAGCCTTGATTTTCAGAATAGTCCAGTATGTGGCCAGCAATTGCTGCCCTAATGGTATATAGTGCAGGTCTGAGAAGGACAGTGCAGTTTCTTGCACCAGAAGCCTATGGACAGCTTATGTTCGTCATAGGTGGTCCAGAGACCCCAGAAAACATGAGAGGAGGTTGCTAAAGCTTCTATGGTGAATGAGTCTCTGAGGACACTAACAGGAGTGCCTGTTGATTTGAATTTGGACAGATTCTAGAGCTTTTTGTTGGAGATGGATCCATTCAAGGTGGGCTGATTTGCAAATAACAACATCAGTGAAATTAATTAAATTTGTAACTGAGGAATATGCTGCTTCCAGAACCCCAAAAGTACTAAAAGATGGACATATTAACACTGTGGGTGCTAAAAGGATCAATAGTTTTTTCTTAACAATGTCAGGGATAGAGTAGCCTTCAGTTTACCAAATAATGTTCCGGAATTTAATAGAGGTGGTGGGGCTTTGCTCTATGTGTGGAGCAATGCTCTACCCTCTTTTTGTGAGCTCCTTTGTATTTGTAAGTCCTTAATAAATGTGTCAAATGAATCTCCTTGGAGGAAGACGTCATCAATGTAATGTCATACCTGGTCATACGTGTGCCCCTAGAGAAAGGTTAGTGTAGTTGGGATCTTGCCTGCAAAGATTACATGCCAGGCAATGCCTGGCAAAAGTGTATTGTGTCCTTTAGGTGGTGAAGACAAATGCGATGGAGAGGCTATTGAAATAGGCACTGAACAGAATATATCCAAATCTAAAATAGGGCGATATTTACCAATTGCTGATTGGATGAGTCAGTAATTGCAATAATATTGAGTATTGGGTATGGGGGCCTCCTTAGATGAGACCATAGCATTGAGGTTGTAGCTACCCACTGTGAGGCCCCATTCATTCTTTTCAGGTTTAAGAACAGGACAAACTGAGATGCTAAATAGAGGAGCAGTGGGGATAATCACTCCTTCACTAATTAGGTCTTAATAAATTTTAACCCTTGAAGCCCTATTTTAAGTTACATTGGGCCATAGTAACTATTTTAACTGGGGTGATCCATGGCATCTCATTTAGTTTAGCCAGTTTTTAAGTGTGAAAGACTTAATTTAACTTTATTTATTGTGGGTCAGAGTAACCTCGCCCACCACAGGATATTTTAGGATAATGGGTACTATGACCATAAGGAATTTATAGACAAAATATTAATTCTGATGGTTAAGGTGAGGCATACTTATTTGTCCTCTCTTTCATATTTGGCAACTCCCTTAAGATTTTAGGGGGTACCTTATTTAAATATAATGGGTCCCCATGTATAACTGTAATTCGAGCCTCAGTATTGATTAAGTCCATGAAGGTCTGCCAATTGGTGCATTTCAGCAAATGATTTTTTATTGTTCTTTTCTTTTTTCTTTTTTGTTCCTTTTTTCTTGTTCTTTCAGCAAATGTTGATGTTAATTCAGAACCTATTTTGTAGAGGCACAAAAGCCAATCAGCGCCTTTTTGTCTTTTTGCTGTGAAAACTATTTTGTCAATAATATACAATTATGTCAAATTGTGGACCTCTGTTTCAAGTTAATTTTTTTCCTGCAAGCTTGAAATTTGAGCTCTTTATTGCAATAGAGGCATAAGCAGGAGAGTGGCATAGGAGAAGAGCACTATGCCCACAATTCTGCTACAGACCCACCCTTTCTCCCACACAGGCTTCCTTTTTGTCCACACTTTTTCCTCTGTAAAAATCCCCTCATAATAGGTAGGAGCAATGGTTCATGCCTGTAATCCCAGTGCTTTGGGAGGCTGAGAGGGGAGGATCTCTTGAGGCCAGGAGATCAAGACCAGCCTGGACAACATAAAATGACTCCCATCTCTCTAAAAAAAAAAAAAAAAAAAAAAAAAAAAAAAAAGCCAGGTGTAGTGTAGTGTGCCTGTAGTCCTAGTCACTCAGGAGGCTGAGACAGGAGGGTTGCTTGAGCCTGAGAGTATAAGGTTACAGTGAGCTATGACTGCACCACTATACTCCAGCCTGGATGATAGTGGGAGACCTTGTCTCTAAAAGAAACAAACAAACAAACAAACCAAAATTCCTTTGTAATAATTTAGATTTATAGTCATATAAAGTTGCTGCTTTCAGTTTCTGTCTGCACAATCACCATGATGCAGCCCTTCTTGATGGTTATGGGAACAGGTTTGGGTTCCTGGGGCCCGACTCATAGGTGGTGGCCCCCTCTTCAAGAGAATGCCAGTTGGTCTCTCCGGGGTTGAGTTCCACATCCAGTAAGATAATTTTGTCTGTGGCCTGGATGGAATCTATCAAGTCCTGCTGTCACAAGATTAGCCCTTTGGTGTGCTGGTAAGCAACAGCACTAAACAAATCCCAGGTACATTGGCTAGGGGTTATGTATTGGGAGAGCAATTGAGTACAAAATGCTCCTTCCCATTTTTAAATAATCAGTGTGTGGTCATGGGCCACCATGGATGTGCACCTCAATACCTTTGGAGATCAGGAGAGCACATACAACAGCAGCAATGGAAGCAGTATCACAGGAGAGAAGCAACTCTTGCCTGAACAACAATGACTATTATGCAACCAAAATGCCATGCTTAATTCTCCGCAGGGTGGTGGTCTTCTTCTTTTCCACATACTCTACAAAGGCCATCTTGGGAGTATGCAGTCACAAACAGTTTCATGGCTGTCCCAAGCAGCCAGTGATGGTAACTAGGCTATACACAGTGATCAGAGAGTTCCAGCTCTGCCTTTGGTAAGTGGGACTCAGGTGTCAGCTGATTAGGATGCCGTGTTGTCATCTTCACAGGCAGAAGTCTCAGAGACTATCTCCCCAACACAGGCCAAACCCAGTGGCACATCATGCCAAGGTATAGTCAATAAACAAAAGTTCTTGTCTTGAGGATTATAGCATTTAGAGTGGGAAGAGATGGCGACATCTGGCAAAGAAAACATAGTTCCATGTCAGCCAAAGCAAAGTCCACTAGCAATCAGCAATTCTGTTCCAGGCAGTATTTGCCATATCATTAAACCAGTTAACTAGTCATGAGCAGTTAATTAAAGCTCACCAGGTGTCCTTGGTTATTGTTGGTACATCCCGTTGATGACACCAATTGTTTTGATCACTTCCCCTCCACCCCATTGGTGAGGGAGGGATCCCACCGTAGGGTTATGGGTATAGCTGAAAACACAACACCCAACACTGGACAGATGAGATTGACAGCAGTTTATTAGTCACATATACTTACAGCCTGGGGGAGAAGGACACCACAAAACACACAGGGCCACAAGAGGTTTGCAATCTGGAACAGTGAACAGCCAGGAGCTGTGGGAGGCAGGCTCTATAGTAGCAAGAGGGTGGGTAGCCTTTGGTTCCTGAGGGAGGATGTGATTGGTTCATTTAAACAATTCTATGGGCTGGCAGGGAACTAAAGGCCACTACTCTTAAAGAAAAAAATTATTAAATTACATGGGTTGAAGATGGTAAAGAAGATTTTATTCAGGAGCATCGTGATAGGTGTAGGGACCACTGCAATGTGATCTTGTGGTGTGAGAGAGAGATTGGGCTTAATTCCCAATACAACATAAGAAAATGAGAATTTATACCCAGGGCACAGGGTAGGGGTCAGTGGATGGCAAATTACTAAGAGGAAGCATCAGGGGTAAATGAGAATTTTTTTTTTTTTGATAGAGGTAAGGTCTTGCTATGTTGCCCAGGCTGGTCTCAAACTCCTGGGCTCAAGCGATCTTCCCACCTCAGCCTCCTAAAGTGCTGAGATTACAGGCATGAGCCACTGCACCAGGCCAAAAGGAATTCTGATTAAACCAACCTAGCAGGATGCTTCTTGAAGGTAGGCCATGGTGATGAAACATCATCACCTGGGGGATGATGGAGGATGAAATGAAGAACCTGATTAGATATGGAAGGATCAGATATCAAGGGTGAGATGTTCTGGTTAAACTAACTTCATGGATTCTTGTTAAAATTGGACAATGCAGAGATGCATATGGAATTCTAAAAGTTAGGCCTAGCTGAACAAGAGTTCAGAGGTGCCTGAGCCTGAGCAGAATTTGGTCAATGAGAAAATCTTTGTTAATATTCAGGGATAAGCATGAACTGTGCCTGGTCTGCATGATAAGGAGGGTTGCTTGGCTAGAAGACCTTATCTGTGGAAACAGAGTAGGAAGGAGAATTTGCAGTTAGGCCAATTTTACCATGTCAAGGCAGCACATAATATTAATTTCAGGCCTCATAACACATTCCTTTTTATCTTTTTTGATTTAAAAGACAACTGTGGCCAGGTGCAGTGGCTCATGCCTGTAATCTCAGTACTTTGGGAGGCCAAGGTGGGTGGATCACCTGAAGTCAGGAGTTCGAGACCAGCCTGGCCAACATGGTGAAACCCTGTCTCTACTAAAAATACAAAAATTATCTGGGTATGGTGGTGCATACCTGTAGTCCCAGCTACTAGGGAGGCTGAGGCAGGAGGATTGCTTGAACCTTGGAGGCTGTAGTGAGCCGAGATCATGCCACTGCACTCCAGCCTGGGTGACAAAGCAAGACCCTGTCTCAAAGATAATAATAATAAATAAAAATAAAAACAAAGACAACTGCATAAAGAAATCATGACAAATATGTGTTGATACACATACAATGTATAAAGACGGGTTTTGTACAACAATAACAACACATAGGAGTAGTGATGGAAAGGAACTATTTTGGAACAACATTCTTGTACAATATTGAAAGTAAGTTAGTATTCATTTCAACTAGTTTTTGTAACTTAATATGTTAATTGCAATCCCAAGGGAAGTGACCAAGAAAATGGCAAAAGAAACAACAAAGTAATTAAAATGGTAGGTTAGAAACTATCCATTTAATACAAAATAAGGCAGTAATGAAGGAACTGATAAACAAAAAAAAACCTGCCACATAGAGAACAAATTGAAAAATGCCAGACACAAATCCTACCTTTTGTCAGTTATATTAAATTTAAATAGATTAAGCACTACAACAAAAAAAAAGCAGAGATTGAAAGAATGAATTAAAAATGATCCAATTATATGCTATGTATAAGGAACATGACTTAGATTCAAAGACACAATTAATTTGAAAGTAAAAAGATGAAAAAAAGACACACCTTACAAACAGTAACTGATATGGTTTGACTGTGTCTCCACCCAAATCTCATCTTGAATTGTAGTTCCCATTATCCCCAAATGTTGTGGGAGGGAATTGGTGGGAGGGAACTGGTGGAAGGTAATTGAATCATGGGGGCAGTTACCCCCATGCTGTTCTTGTGATAGTGAGTTCTCACGAGATTTGATGGTTTTATAAGGGGCTTTTCCCCCTTTGCTCAGCACTTCTCTCTCCTGCCGCCCTGTGAAGAGTTGCCTTCCGTCATGATTGAAAGTTTCCTGAGGGCTCCCCAGGCATGTGGAACTGTGAGTAAATCAAACCTCTTTTCCTTGTAAATTACTCAGTCTTGGGTATTCTTTCATAGCAGTGTGAGAATGGACTAATGCAGTAACCAAAAGAGAGTTGGAGAAAATATACTAATACCAGACAAAATAGACTTTAAGACAAGAATTGTTACTAGAGACAAAGAAGAGCATTTTATAATGATAAAATTGTCAATAATTCAGGAAGATATAACAATTATGAACATATACACATCTAAAAACAGACTCCTGATATATATGAAGCAAAAACTGAAAGAACTGCAGGAAGAAATAGACAATTCAGCAATAATGATTAAAGACTTCTATACCTAACTTTATCTAGTGGATAGAACAATTAGACCAGGGGTATCCAATCTTTTGGCTTCCCTAGGCCACATTGGAAAAAGAAGAGTTGCCTTGGGCCACACATAAAATACACTAACACTAACAATAGCTGATGAGCTAAAAAAAATTGCCCAAAAAATCTCATAATGTTTTAAGAAAGTTTATGAATTTGTGTTGGGCTGCATTCAAAGACTTTCTGGGCTTCATGCAGCCCACAGACAGTAGATCAACAAGGCAATAGAAGACTTGACTAACAATATAAACCAATTAGATCTAACAGACATCTTTAGAACACTCCACCCCACAACAGCAAAATATACATTCTTCTCAAGTGCACATGGAATATTTTTCAAATTAGACCATGTGCTAAGCCATAAATTGAGTCTCAGTATATTTAAGAAGGTTGAAAGCATACAAAGTATGTTTTTTGAGCACCATGGAATAAAATTAGAAGTCAATTACAGAAGGAAATTTGGGATATTCACAAACATGTGGAAATTAAACGACAAACTCCTAAAAAAAAATCAGTCAAGGAAGACATCACAAGGAAAATTAGACAATATTTTGAGATGAATGAAAACAAAAAACACAACATACAAAACTTATGGGATGGAGCTAAAGCATTCCTTATGGGGAAATTTATAGCTATTAATGCCTACATTGAAAAAGAAGAATGATCTCAAATCAATTACCCAAGCTTCTACCTTAAGAAACTAGAAAAAAAGAGCAAACTAAATCCAAAGCCAACAAAAAGAAGGAAATAAAATTATTACAAAGGAAAAGATGAAATAGAGGATAAAAATAATAGAGAAAATCAATAAAACTGAAGCTGATATTTTGGAAAGATCAACAAAATTCACAAAACTTTAGCTAGGCTGACCCAGAAATAAAGAGAAAACACTTGAATTAATATAATCAGGAATAGAAGAGGAGACGTTACTATCAACATCACAGAAATTTTAAAAAATATATGAGAATACTATGAACAATTGTATGCCAACAAATTAGATAACCTAGATGAAACAGACAAATTTCTAGAAAGACAAAAGTTGCCAAAACTGACTCAAAAAGAGATAGAAAGTCTGAATAAAACTATACAAATAAAGTGATTGAATCAGTAATCACGTATTCCCACCAAAAACAAAAAGTCCAAGATCAGATAGTTCCACTGGTGAATTCTACCAAGTATTTAAAGAATAAAAGAAGAGCTAATGCCAAGCCTTGTCAAATGCTTTCAAAAAATACAAGAGAAGGGAATACTTCCCAATTCATTCTGTGAGGCCAGTATTACTCTGATACCAAAACCAGAAAAGCCATCAAAACAAAACTACAGACCAATATCCATTCCTTTAAAATCTATTCACTAAAATCCTCAACAAAATACTAGCAAACAAATCCAACAATGTATCAAAAGGATTATACCTCATCACCACGTGGAATTTATTACAGGAAATGCAAGGTTAGTTCAGTATATAAAAAACAACCATTGTAATAACAGCATATTAATAGAAGAAAGGAAAAAATAGCATGATTATCTCAACAGATGCAGAATAAGCATTTGATAAAACCCTTCATAATAAAAACACTCAACAAACTAAAAAGAGAAGGGTACCTCCTTAACTTGAGAAAGGGCATCTACAAAAAATCCACAGCTAGCATCATAGTTAATGGGGAAAGACTAAAAACGTTCTCCCCAATATCGGAACAAGACAAGGATGTCCACCCTCACTGCTTCTATTCAAGATTGTACTGGAGGTCCTAGCCAGTGTAACTAGGAAAGAAAAATAAGTAAAAGGAATCCAGATTGAAAAGGAAGAAGGAAAACTCTCTTTGCAAGTGACATAACCTTGTATGTAGAAAATCCTTTAGAAATCACAAAAAAACTATTAAAGCTAATAAATCAATTCAACAAAGTCCCATGATAAAAGATAGACAAAAATCAACTGTATTCCTATATACTTGCAATGAACAGTCTGAAAAATGAAAAGTGAAAGTAATAAAATAATTGCATTTATAATAGCATTAAAAAAGAGTAGGCTGGGCACAGTGGCTCACGCCTGTAATCCCAACACTTTGGGAGATTGAGGCAGGCAGATCACCTGAGGTCAGGAGTTCGAGACCAGCCTGGCCAATATGGCAAAACCCTATCTCTACCAAAAAAATACAAAAATTAGCCAAGTGTGGTTGTGCACACCTGTAATCCCAACTACTCAGGAGGCTGAGACAGGAGAATCGCTTGAACTCAGGAGGTGGAGGTTGCAGTGAGCCAAGATAGTGCCATTGCACTCCGGCCTGGACAACAGAGTGAAACTTTGTCTCAAAAAAAAAAAGTAAAGTATTTAGGAATAAATTTAACAAAAGAATTGTAATACTTATACACTTGTCGGTGTACCAGATAACATTATTGAAAGAAAATACAGACCTAACTAAATGGAACATTATCCCATTTTCACGTATTGGAAAACTTAATATTGTTAAGGTGGCAATACTCTCTAAACTGATATACAAACTCAAGGCAACTTCTGTTAAAAT